>NC_068912.1:62724851-63035566 GCF_023091745.1 Budorcas taxicolor | reverse complement strand
TTTAACACTTCACTGAGCTTTTAAAACTTGGTAAAATAATAAATTACATTAAAAACTAAATAATAATTTGTAAAATGTTATGATTATTAAAAATATGCTACTACTTCCTAGAGTAGTAAAAAGATAAAAGTTCTCTAACAAATTATTTAAAATCACCCACCATACTACAGTATTGACATATTGTCCTTGACATTTGATGAGTGATTTATATTTTCAAATGAAAGAGATATCCAATCAATATCAATAAAGACCATTACTTTTTCAGAATAATAAGTAAATCCAGGTGATCTGTTTGGAGTCATCTTTCTGCAATCATCCGGTGTTTATGAACCCAAATGTCTCTACTTGTGCCTGACCTATTACACATAGGATGTTATTTTCTTATTGCCAAAGACATAAAAGTCAGGACTAATTATTAACTTTTCATGTTGAGTCTTTATAATATCACTATATTAAATATACACCCCTTATATCCATGATATACATATTTTATTTTTTATTAAGAATAAAGGAGTTAAGCATAAAATATAGATTTTAATTTTGAATAAGTTAAAGGATATATATCTATTGAAATACATAGGGCATCCTATATAATCTTTTATAGTATTGGACAGTCCCATAAGTTCCATATCTTAGATTTGATCTCTCTAATTAACTTGTCTATAAAAATCAGTCATTATCTAAGATGGATAATTGGCATTCAAAGAGGTAGCAGAATGCACCTGCCACTCTGACCACTGCTGACCTTCACAATGAATTAACTGAAAAATCCATGTCAGGCAGTTAATTGAATGAAGCTGTTGACTTGTAAGTGATAATGGTTATGATTAGTGTTCAACATAGCACATAACGGTAATGATGTAGTCTGGGTCTCCACAGACCTCAAAATGAAGTCTAAGAAGTCATATTCTAGTGAAAGGGAGACTAAATGACAAGAAAACTTTTGTCCTTTGCTCCTGTTTCCAAAAAGAAATATTCAATCGGATTTAAAAGGTTGGTGGGTATCACCCTGCCCCTTGTACCTGACAGCTTGTTAAGGTAGATAGGCCTGTCAGCACTCCTTTCATTTAGGTCTGAGGAGTTATTCTTCATCTGCAGCAGGAAGTGAGGAGTCAAATTGGCACTGCTGACTGCTGCCTTTCTTAGCAGCCAGTGGATTGCACATTTCAATGAGGAGCATGCTGAGCATGGCGTGTGTATGTGGAGTGGCTTACCAGTTACTTTTTGTTGCATGTTTTCAGAGCTATTACAGTAATGAGATTAGTGATGCACAAGCTGATCATGCTTTCTTTAGACATTACACTTTGTATACGAGTGACAAATATGAAGTGAGCAGCCAGAAAATGTCATTTGGTAAGAAAACATGATATGCGGGTGTTCCAGCTAAGCACACACTGTGTGCAGGATGGAAGCGCTTTTGTGGACTAGATGAATCCTGCTGGGCTCTTAGCCTTAGTGCTCTCAGATAAAAAAGAAAGCTTGTCCTGTGTGAAATTTGTTCCTGACTCCAGAGTCTATCCCATGCTTGTTAGAATATGACACCTTATAAATATCCTCAGCGAGAGATGCTGCTGAACCTCTAAATGAGAAAAATGAAGCCTTTCACAGCAAATGTATCAGGCCAGTGACCAGCTTACTCATGAGCAGAAATTGAACGTGTGTCCAGAAATGCAAAGTGAGGCTTTGGAATGTGCTGTCAGTCCAAGATATTCTAAATATGTTCAGGGTTTCTGTGATTCAGCAGTATCCTGTGGTGTGTAAATGGGCTGCACTCCTGTTATTCCTTTCCAGAGATTCATATATTTACTATGTAAATGATACTTGAAGTTAATGGTGACTAGGAAACGGCTTAATGGAACTCAAGAGCAGATCTGAGAAATGGCATTGGTCTACCAATAGAGCTATTAGAATGATCACAGACTTGTATCACAGATGCTACATTAACCTTGTGAGTGCATCAACAAATTCCATAAAGCCTGGTGTGTTTATACTGTATCCTGTCGGTAGGTTTGCAAGCTGTCTGCAATAAAGCAGAAGTCTTGGTCTGGGACGATTAGGGGTGTAGCATATGTCTACTGTGTGTAATCAGCATGAAAGGTAGATGGAATGTTCTTTTGCTTTCACAGGTATAAAAGTTGGGCTAAAAAATGTGTTTTCAGTTTGAATAGAGATATTGATGAACAAGGAAATTGAAGATCCTGAATTAGAGGATTAGGAGTATGTACAACAAGCAAAACTGGAAAGGAGTATTGTGATTAAGGAAAATCCTGTGAGATCAGTCACAGGATCAGTCCTGTGAGATCTTGTCAACTCACAAATGCCAGTTTGTCTTTGTCTTTTAGGATATTATTTTCACTATATGAGTTTGAATTTGTAGTAAATGTTTTTGAATTTAATTATTGGCAGCCAATTCAAACTTTAGATTTATATATTAATAGTATCTGAAACTGTTAAAAAAGAAAGGTCATGGCCTGAAAATCATCTTAAAATATTGCTTGAAAATAGCTTCCTGGATATTATACTTGGTATTGTAATTCTTGATTCTAACCCAATGAATGGAGCAGATTTTTAAAATGCAAAGCTTCTCTGTTTCTTTCATTAAGGTGATTGGGTGAGGTTTACATGAAAAATCGTGAATATACAAAATTTCTCTTCTGTCACTGGGCTATTCGAATTACCTATTATTAATTTAATCAAGAGAAATAAGATTATTTCTGCTAAAAAAGAAAATTTAAATTGGCATTTTACTTTTAAAATATTGAAGTAAAAATTTACTGGAGTGTCCTCAAGTATTAGTTACACTGATTGTATCTCATTTAGTTTTTTCTCTGTTCTGAATTCATTTAGCACATTTCTACACTCTGGCATATACATATACTTAATGTTATCAGTTTTTAGGTTAAAGTTGTAGACAGCAAATGCGAACTCAAATTGAGCAAACAGTACAACCTAATGTTTTTCAAAATGTTTCTCATTATAGTAGATATGTGTTATTTCCAAACAAATTATAGTAGAATCCAGTTGGCCATCTTATGCGTAAAAAATTATAAAGCTTTAAGATGATTTGCATTATAGACCAATATGACATGTACTGACCTAGATGTTTGGCAAGAAAATATCATGTCCACAGATTTAGGTTTTTACAATTACCTGTTAAACTAACAGAAACCACAAATAGTTTTTTAAATTGCCAAAATATATTTACTATTGCACTTATATAAAATTCAGCACCATCTCAAGCTCCAAATATTTTAACATAACCCCAAAAGTCAATATATATTTAAGCCTGATTGATCCAATTATTAATTCTGCTTTATCTAAGAATTTCAGAAACCTACATACACATTCCTGGATAGTGTCCACACTACTTGAACGGCAAAGCATCTTGTATAGAACAGTACATCAAGAAAGAAAGAATTGGCAGCTATACATTCCAACTTGCTTTTTTTGTATGCTGTTACATTCTTAACAGTTTTGAGGGATAGGAAAAGTGTACAGAGAAAGTAATTTTAAATGGACAGAGTGGGGGTAGGAAGTACTGAAACTTTCAAAAGAATTTTTAAAATAAAGCATAGTATTATAAAGTTGGTATAACTTTAAATCACTTAAGTTAAAGCAAGAAGAAGGTATAGTTTAAAGGTATAGTTATAATCAGAACTACATCTAACAGGGGTAAGAAAACAGTAAATACTAAAAAATTTGAAAAACACTATACAAATATATATATCTTCTTATACTCCCTCTAGTTCCCTTTGCAGATTAATTAAAATTTAATGTCCATCAAGAGAGTAATAATTTTTACATTTAACTGTGAGGCTGGAAAGCAAGATCTTATTTGTGAATATTGCATTGAGAAAAACACTATTTATAAAAAATTAATAAAAGTAACATATAAAGTAATATTTGAAAGATATAAATGCCTACCATGTAGGCAATAATTTTGAAAGTAAGAATATATAATGTATAATTTAGATAGAAATCTTAAAAAAATTTTCATAATTTTTAAGTTATAAAATTTTTTTTAAAAGTTGAGTGGGTGAAAATAACTTTATTCTTACTTATAAATGTTTCATATATTCATAGTGCTTGTATTATTAATTTAACATCATTGGCATTTTATGTGTTAAGAATGAAAACATTAGATATTCTTCAGAACATATGAATGTAAGACATTAGGAAACATAAGGAAATCATAGAGGAGAATTAGTTATCACCATGCACCTAGTCAAAAGAACAAGGAGCCACAGTCACATCCTAGGGCCTAGATGTTCACAATCACATTGGCATAGGACAGAAAACTGCACTGATGTGCTTCAGTGACCAAACTCTTATGTGCAAACTATCCAGCCCACAAAAGATATTTTGTTCCATTTCAGATCATCCATGACAAAAACAGCGATACTAGTAAAAGATTGTCCACTGAGAGGTTCACTGTCTACGACAGCATTATTCCATTATTGTTATAGTCAATGTAAATCAAATTATGTGCATAAATCTCATGATAAACTTTTTATAGAAACATGTCTTCAGAAACAATAGAGCCTAAGAAAGAGAAGAGCAAAGTATAATCATAGTTTTCAAGTGGGTAGATATCAACTCAAAAAACAGGAATATTGTGTTTGAACTTTAAATATTTAATCTGAAGAAATTGAAAACTTTGTGGGAAATATTACTAATTAATCTTTTTAACTTTAGTAGTCAGTTTGTGTCTGTTCAAAATAGAAGAAGCTGCTATTTTGGTGAAGCAAAACAGTCAAATTGACCATCTCCTAGTTGATTAAAAATAGATTTCGTTTCATTACCTTAAACTAGAGACAGGATGTGGCTATATCTACTTGATGACAACCGTAGGTAAAAATTTTAAAAATAATCAGGCAATTGCCTACATTTTGGAAACACCTAAATTTCTGACAGAAACAAGTTCTCCATAGTTCCAAATAATGATATTATCAAAAAGTATAATAAAGATTTTATTCTTCCATAGTTAGAAATCAAAATGCTTAATCTATATTAAAGAAATTGGGGAAGGGGTAGGTACATTTTCTATTCTTTTGATGGCAACTGGATTTTTAAAAGTTTCTTTTCCCTTATTTCTCCCTTACTGTAATGTATTAGATAGCATTTCAGATTCTTTAAGATTTTTTTGTTGATTGAAGTAATCTCAAATTATCTTTAATTGAAACTTGTATTTTCATTTAATTTCACCTGTATTCTATACTTACACATTTTTCTCTATTTCTAAGAATGTATTATACTCAGTACTATACTGTTGATAACAAGTTCAAAGAGAATTATAAGTCAATTACAACTAGAATGTATATATTTAAAGTTCAATGCATGACTGTGAAAATATTCTATTTCTATCAAAATATACATACATAGAATTGTTATAAATAATGGATCTAAATTGTGGAATTTAAATACATCTAACTTGCTGCCCTGCTTTTTGTTTTTCTTTTATTTTTGCTTTTGATTATTTTTGTTGTTATTATTGATTCAGACTGTAAAGCGACTTTATATTTTTTGAAAAGAACCTTATTATAGGTTCTATTCATTACATATCTCAGTGGAAATTTAATTAAAACTGGCAATTTTTTTTAACTTTCTGAATGTAGGTGTATGAGCTACCATTCAATTCACAAATTCAGGGGAAAATATTTTATGTATTTAATCAAGGTAATAATAATATAACTAATGATATTTTATTTATATTATTCTCAGCATTTTTTTATTTGGGCCATATCTTGCAAATTAGTTTGTTATAGCAAAACCCTAAAATAGGTGTCCTTTCATCCCTACCTTTCAAATTTTTCCTTGTCTTCTATCTTCAGCCTGCCATTGAGGTAAACACAAGGTATTCTTCTTAAATACTTATGTGAAAGTTAGCAAAATGAAATAGGGCATTGCTCCAGAAAAAGGGGGAGGAGGGAGAAAGGAAAAGAAACTTCTCTATAATGCTGCTAGCAAGGCTTTATCTTTATGACACTAACGATAATCCCCTGTGTAATTAACTGTGGAGTGGTTATGCATGCAGCATGCAGCCCATGACAAGCCTCATAGAAAATACATCAGTATTAGCCACAGGTGAATTCGTTTAGAAAGATTAATGACTGCACCTGAATTTTAATGTCTGAAAAGGGATGGAACACTGAATCCTTAATTAAAAAGTTGAATGACTGGTATGGTTTGTTTAACATCACAAATTTCAACGGGAGGGTTTTGTATTCAAATGAAGTATGGAAAATGAAACTTTCCTTAGAAATTGGTAAAGTAAGAGTGAAAAGCAAAAATGTTTTATGTCCTTTACTTTATGTAAATCGATACATGGATCAGTTGCTTTGATATGGATCAAATGTGGGGTAATTATGACTCTTTTCTGTTTACAGAGAATGTGAAGCAAAGACATTTTAGAGAACAGGAGCCAGTATTACCCTGAAACCAAGAGAAGTTCGAGGAGGGGAGCAGTAAAACTGACGAGTGATCTTTTTTTTTCCTTAATGTGAAGCAGTTTCTTTTTCATTATTATTTTACAAAGTTTCTAATGAAGAGAAAGTAACCTTGAAAAACAACTTGGCAATGCCATTCCTAGTAGAGTTTCAACTACTTTGCAACTGCTTTTACTGAGTATGTTAAAGCTTGTCACAAACAGATTTTCCAAGACAATTTTAGTCTCCTTTTTCAGGACCTATTAGGGGGCAAGAGGAAAGATGACTTAGGCCTGCTTCTATCTAGAAGAGAAGGAAACAACTCAGCTTAATTACTTGTCCTTCCTTGTGGCCCAGCTGGTAAAGAAATAACAGCAAAGCGGGAGACCTGGGTTCAGTCCCTGGGTTGGGAAATCCCCTGGAGAAGGGAATGGTTAGTCACTCCAGTATTCTGGCCTGGAGAATTCCATGGACTGTATAGTGCATGGAGTTGCAGAGTTGGACAGGACTGAGTGACTTTCACTTTCACTTGTTAAAAAGAGCTAAAAGCAGATGTCTTAAGCAAGAATGACCGAAAGTGTTATTTTAGTCACTGTGCTTACAACTTTTTAAAATTTCTTATTGTTTTTCAATTAAATAACAGAAACAGTTAACATATTCTGGACCTTTAGCTAACTCTGATTTGGAAAAAAAAAAAACAAGAAAAGATAGGGAAAAAATGAAAAATAATAGAAAGGAGGAAAAATAGAAGAAAAAGGTATACAAGAAAAAAACTGACATAATATCTTTGACCTATCCAGAGCTGAAAATTTACATGTTTAACATAGATGCATAATTTTTTTCTAGAAACGAAGAAAATAACCAAACAGTCTTTTATTGTCATGTGTCATGATATAGGGTTTTTACAAAATGAAACCAAGATGTATCTGGTAGTTTTATACTAACATGGTTTATACAATTATCTGCATTTTCTTATTTGTTCTTTGCTTGAAATGGAAATTCCACTGGAATTTTAGTTTAGAAGCTATCAAAGCACATGTAAAATTCCTTTGCCTTTTCATTTTCCAGGTCAGAATGCTGCTCATATCCATGGCAAAGTAGATTTTGATGCTCCTTAACTTCACACATTGCCTGCTGTACCACTTTTTCTGCCAAGTAAAAGCATGGCTTTTAGTTCTGTCTGCTTTCCAAGGGAACACATTTTTAATGAAATGTCATTTAGGAGTATTTGTTACTTCCTGTAAAAGGTTCTTTCATGATTTTGTGTGTGTGTGTGAAGAAAAAAAGGAATCAGCCTCTTAAAATGTTGTAACTGTCCCCAGTACTCAGAACACTGGGTGTGTGTTGAGGAGGTAGGGGAAAAACTCCAGCTCTCACAGATGCATCATATGTTTTTAATAATGGATTTAAAAAGCGTGTGTTCCACGTACTGCTAGCGCCTCTGAGATTATTTTTAAGCAAGTTTATCACTGCCGATTTCCATTTCTTATGGTTACCTGTGTTGTAGTGTGAGACATTATCAGCACATGGACTAAAAATATTTTGCAGAGATTGGGTTTAGTTTTAAAGTAAACATTGACGTCTTAGCATAAAGCCAAAACTGAAATGTAAAGAGATGCTAATGCTTTGGCAGCTCTTGTCTGCTGAACTCAGTTAATCCTTTAGGAGTCAATCTGTGGGATAAGTTTGAGGGGGCTTAAGGATTGGTATTGCTAATAGCAGTTAAAATAATTTGCAAACGTGTCCATTAAACCTGTCAACAAAGTGTTGATGGACAAAAATAGGTTGAGTCTGGATTCGCCCAGGGTTGTTGTCAGCTAATACTGTACCTATATATTTTTTCCAAACTTATTTAAATCCTTGTCACTAAAAGTTAAGCATAGTCTCAGTTGGTTCATAAGCATTGCTAGGAGAGTCCTTATAATTTTCTCAGACTCCAAGGGATCATGTTCACTCCTGAAAAAATTAAATGAGAAAGAATAACCAAATTTCAAACTTAACAAAAATTAAAGGATTAAAACCAAAAGATATTTAAAGTTTTCTCTTAAGTACTTTATTGCTACTAATTTAAAATAATCATTCAAAGTGATTGCTAAAGGGGAAATTATTTAAAGAAAAAAATGTTTTTGCTAAAACCTGTATTTGAATGAAAATGTGAAATAGGACTAAAATGCGTAGTCATAAATAAGCCTATATATAAAAGCCTGGAGATATATATATATATGATCCCCTAATTTATGTACTATCTTTTTATCCAAAGTAATAAATAATGATCTTGAAAGTGTCTGAAATATATATATATAATTTACATATATAATCTCTTATCTTTAATATATATACAATTTCTTCTAAAGATCTAGTCCTAAGTTAACTAGATTCTGATAACTCTAGAGGTAAAATATAATTCTCATGATTACATAGTAAAGTCTCACATCTGTGGTATCTTCCAGTGTTCATAAACCTGCCACATGTAGTGCCAGTAGTAAATAGAATTTGAATCACTTTCCCTGCTGAATGAAGGGATAAATAAAATGCTTCTGAGTCTTCCTTCTTCTCTGTCCCCAAACCACAACACTAATTTATGACACTTAATATATGTACTACCTCAAACATAGTTTAGATTTCTTGTAATATTTATAGTCTAATTGGAAAGCATGTCTACATATTTTGATAAAATATTTAAACATATTTATATTTGTATATATGACCCATGTAGTTACTTATTTTTTAGAAATACAGTATAATTACAGCAAATGGCTGCTTTAATTGTCTATGAAAACAAGGAGAAAGCACTAGGAAGCAAATACTATAAAATATTGTGTATTGACTATTTATTATGATAGTATTGACTGTTTATATGAGTCAGTCACTAGATTACAGGCTTTAAGTGTATCTCATTTTTGACCTGAAGATATACTTGTGTTGGGTATTGTATTAAAAAATTTTGTAGATTTAAAAAAAAAAACAGATTTAATGACTATTTTAAACTTAAAGCACTAGCTATATTAAAAATACAAAGACTTTTGAAAAATTTGCCATTTCTGTGCTCTCTATATTTAACTATCATTGGCTTTATTAAGAATGATGTCTTTACTCCAGGACTCTAGAATGTTTGTCTTGGAGTTTGTTTGGAGATCTGTTCTGCAATTTGTAGACAAACTTGTGGCAGCAAGTACATACATAAGTAAGCTATTATAGAAAACTGGAACTCCTTTCTGGGCCTGATGGTGAGAGAATTGGATGTAAGGTTTGCAACACAGTAGAAAGCATCCTCTCAGACTGCACCTGTAAAATAGCAGGAGCTGTTGGCACCGCTAATGGAAGCAAAGGCACTCAGGAAAGTAATCTGCTCCCACCTATTTTAAATTTAACATACACGAAGTTTTTCTGTTTCTTTGATTTTGGTTTGGGGTTTCTCTAGGTAGCCAAGACACACATTTCACTGTCAGGCTTTCATTCTATTTCATTTCAAGCCTGTTTCTTACTCCTAGTCTGAAGTGCTCAGAGAACCCGGAAAAAAATATAAATGACAATTTTCTTCTTGTGGTAGGATTCCTTTTCATTACATTCTTGGCATGCTAGTTAAATGAAAGTCATTTAATGATTAAGAAATAAGACACATGATTTTTCTTATGTGTGAAAAGTTTAAGATACAAGATAGTAAAACTTAATTGTAGAATCTAAATAGTGGGTATTTGGGAATTTACAATACTTTTAACTTTTCTGTATGTTTGAAATTTTTCATATTATAATGTTGGGTGGTGGATATACAATTAAGTTAATACATACCATTAAGTAGACTCTAGAAATTACACCTGGGTCTTCCTAGGTGGCTCAATGATAAAGAATCCACCTGCCAATGCAGGATCTGCAGTTTCGTTCCTTGAGTCAGGAGGCTCTCCTGGAGTAGGAGATGGCAACCCACTCCAGTATCCTTGCCTGGGAGAGCCCATGAACAGGAGGGGAGCCTGGCAGGCTATAGTTCACTGGGTCACAAAAGACCCAACTTAGCATCTATGGGGTCACACAGAGTCAGACACGACTGAAGCAACTTAGCAGCAGCAGCAGCAGTAGAGACTAAAGAACAACAAGAAATTACACACCAAACTACTGCTAACAGTGGTTATTGGTATGAAGAGTAGGATATAATAAGACACCTTACTTCCTCCAAATTGTTTATACTTTAAGCAAAAGCTTGAACTATCTATTAGGAAAAGTTATTTCCATCTTGTAAGTTAAATGAAATTTGTAAAATTGTGACCAGTGAAACAAAAAATGGACCACTGTGCTGCTTTAAAATTCTTTATTCTTTTGATGCAGAATGAAGAGAAAAAGGATGTGATTCATGTTAGAGACGTTCTTCCACCCCATGGGTTGTGCCAGAAGAATTACTTTTTAAATTTCATCCAAATCCAAATAATAGAAAATTCAAGGACAATCACAAATAGGATATGTTGACATGCCATTAAATGTATTACAGTTGTTGGAACCACACACACATGCCTCCACACACACTATATATGTATATAAATTTTTCCATATAGTTTAGTTGGAGAGATAAAATTAGCATAATAAAATAACTTAAAACTAAGCTCTCATTAAACGGAAATCCAGAGAAAGGTACTTGAGCAGACTGATCAGGCAGAATTAATATATTTGAGGAAAATTACAAGGGAGAGTCCAAAGATTGAAGAATCCCCCCAAATATGTAAATTAATTATATAGATAGATTATTAATTACACATATACATGTATATAAGGATCACACTGCATAAGTGATTTTAACCTATATGTATATATATATATATAAAATAACATGAGACCTTGAATGTAGCATTACTTATTCTTCAAGCTATGACTTTAATTTCTGCCTGAAATTCCACCATGAGTATATCTTATTTAATTTTATCAATCCTTCTTTTGCAGTGGTCATTTGGTTAACCTTTACTATTTTTCTAAATAATATTGAATATCCCTATGTTGAATATATTGATATTTTTGTATAACCAAATACACCACTATTTTCCTTTAGTTTTGATTCTTCCTCTGCTTCTATCTTTGGGGTCTGGAATGACCCATGATTTTTATATTATCAATGAGGTATAGCAACAGGTGCTCTGATTTTAAAAAAGCTCACATATGAAAATCAATTTCTCCAAGAGATAAAACTGTGAAAATATTCTTCATTTTATATGAATGGCTTCACAAAAGGTCTCTAAATACAAATGTGCTTAAAGTATAGTTATATTTATAATATTTTAACTTACATTCCATAGCACATAAATTTCTGTTGGTGTATGCAATGGGTTTATTTCACTATATTTTAGATATACTTTTAAAGATAAAATTCATTGATACAAATACATACATTTTATTTTATATACTCTTAACCAGATTTTATTAAGAATAAACAACTTCTTTTTAATCATCATTACTCTGAAAATTATGTTTATATTGTCCACAAGCTAGACTTTTTATATCAACCATATCAGTAATTCAGATACTAAGATTTTGGGGGGGGAGATAAATGATTCTTTTAAATACAGAGCTTGAGTAAGTTTTTCCACAATAAATATGCTATATTGCCAGCATGCTTTCTGTGGTAATGTATCTTCAGTTTCCTTTAAGGATTTAATATTTTTCCAAATGCAGCTGTATGAAAAAGCTAAAGTACAGCACTTCCTACAAGCCATTTGTCATTTACCTTCATTTACTGTGTTTACTGTCCTCTGTGTATTGCTAAACTTCACTTTTAATAGGAGAAAATAGGCCTTAAAGGGGAAGCAGTATTTTACTGCTGAGCAAGAAACTATTTATATTCCTTATACAAAGCCTGCCCAGAAGCATGTAGAATGCCTCTTGACCAAAGGAGATGGGATGAATATTCATGTGTTTTATGAATCACAGAGTTAAGGCCGTATGGTTTTCCCATTTATCAATTACTGGTTTAGAATTATCCAGCCGAAGAGTTGAACTGATTAACAACGCTCTTTTTGTTTGCTCTGTGTTGAGGTGAAACAGCCCAGTGACAACTGTATTATTTCTTGCCTCTTCAGCTGTCCACACTTGTGCAATAAGCTTAGCATCCTGTCAAGTTTCATCATGTAGCCTCTTTATTACCATGTTGTGAGAATTTGTATAGTTGTAAATCAGAATGACTTTTTAAAGTTTAATTTCTCATTGCAGTAAAGACCTCATGGTTACTATGGCTAACAAGCATGGCTAATCATGCCCATCATAAGAGAGCTCAGGTATGCTTGGCATCTGACTGGAAAATTAAAGTTTTAAAAGTTAATGCCACAAGCAGTTGAGAAAAGCAGCTGCAGTGGTACAAACTGACTGTTGGAGAGAAGCTGGAATAATTCACACAAACTCACCTTGATTGACTAAGTTAGCATGTTTATTTTGGTTTTGTTTTACATTTGTTGTTGTTTTTTCATTTTCTTTTCCTCCAAACTTCTGCCCCAGTTCCTTTTTCAACTGTCACAAGGAGATTTCTTCTAGGGCTATTTTACTCTTACAAAAATTAGGGAAAACAAAACAGTGAATTCTTCAGTGGCTTGAGAACTCTGCTTTTTAGAAACTAAATGCTAAACTCTTTTTGCAAAAATGCTTGATTCTTCTTTCTTTCTCTCTCCTCTCTCTGTCACTCTCTCAATCCCCCAACTCCCCCTCCCCCTCCTCTATGTTTACTTTCATTAGTATGCAACCGTAGGTTTTAATGGGATGGTGTGAAAATAGCCAAAGCCTAAAGGGGCTTTCTTGAGTATATTCTCACTTTAAATGCTGAAGTAGCAATTTCTTTTTCAAGAGAACAATGAACCTGCTCATCCAGTGTTTAGCAGCTTAGACTTAAATCCAAACTTTTCTTTTTGCATGGTTACATATTGATTCCCACTTTATCCCTTTTCCTGTTTCTTTGTGGTTGCCTTTGCTGTCTTTGACGAGGGTCGCCTATTTCAGTTTGTGTGTGCATCAACATCCCCATGCTTTGCTCTCTTCCCTTGTGATGAGCAGTCAGCTTCAAATCTATAGAAGACTATTTTTATTATACATTTTGAATTATTTCTAACATTTCACTGTTATTATGACTCTGAAGGAAATCTGGCTGCCTCTACAATGTACTGAATATTCCAATGTGGTCTGAATTAGCTGGCATTTAATTCTCTCTTCATGTACACAACTTTTATTGCTAACCTACTTGAAAAGGAGCCAGGGACAAGAGAAAATTGCCCTGCTTTTAGTTGTGTGGAGCTAGTACCTTTGTCCTAGTGTGGGAGAATCTAATTTTCTCTGTGAATCCAGGGTACATAAGAGGCAAGTTAGCACCTTGGAGCACTTAGGAATTCCTCAAACAGCCTTTGTTGACAGAGTCTCTGAAGTGATTGAATCACTCTACAAAAACCAACCTGATGCATAAAACAAAGCTCTATACATTTTACATGGATTAAAAGAAGTCTATAGTTTGGGAAAACAAACTAAACTTTTTGAGGGGCAGGTAGTGAATCCATTTGCATGTAGGACTCTACTACATCAAGACAGACTGTGTCAGTGCTGTTGAATTTCTTCTCTCAGATCCCAGCATATCACTCTACACAAAGTGCCAGGCTTTGGCTGTCTGGGATTCTGAAAATTCTGTTTGTGGAGGAATGAACAGTGTCAAATTCTTTGTTCGACATTCTGAACACCAAGTCTCACATTGTGAATTCTGTTTTTCTGGTTTCCCATCCCTGAGTGTTGCATGCAAAATACATATGGGATGGAGATTAGAAAGATTCTGGCTGTGTAAATTTTTACTCCTTTCAAAGCATAGGCTTTATTTGGTGAGAGCAACTCGAGTATACCTGTGCTCCTTTTTTTCTAATGAGTGAGTTAGATTGCTTGACTTACATTTTATCAAATATACTTTCAGCATTATACACACTCTAAGGCTATAGCAGTGCATTTTATTTCTGATTTAGATTTGGTGGCTGCTAAATCACTGTATGGTAAAAAAAAAAAAAGAGAGAGAGAGATTAGGTCATCACTAACTAAGTAGTGAATAAAACATAAGATAGATTAATATACATGTAAGAGAAAAATAACTGCTTTTGATGTTGAGTTTATTTTTCAACAAAGTTGATCTCTCAGTTATTCTAGTGTCCTTCATCATACACTTTTCCATTCATTTCTTTTCCATATTACAGTGAAGTGAAATGGAAGTCACTCAGTCATGTCGGACTCTTTGCCACCGCATGGACTATACAGTCCATGGAATTTTCCAGGCCAGAATACTGAAGTGGGTAGCTATTCCCTTGTCCAGGGAATCTTCCCAACACAGGACTCGAACCCAGATCTCCCATATTGTAGACAGATTCTTTACCAGCTGAGCTACCAAGGAAACCCAAGAATACTGGAAAGGGTAGCCTATCCCTTCTCCAGCAGATCTTCTCAACCCAGGAATTGAACTGGGGTCTCCTGCATTGCAGGCAGATTCTTTACCAGCTGAGCCACCAAGGAAGCCCATCAAAAGCAAGAATCTTACACCTCTACAATGCCATCTTTATCATTCAAAATCTTGCCTAAAACAGCCATTCATTCAGCTGTTCAGGCTGAAGAACTATGTATAACATCCTTAGAATGTTTGGCCTGGTGATTATGTTGTAGCCACCCGTTCCAGGAAACAAACTCACTCAGAAGGACAATGCAGATACTGGAGTGCAGTTTATTACACCTGTGGGCCCAAGGCAGAGTCTCCTTTTAGCCAAGGACCCCAACCAGCATTTGTGAAAATCTTTTATACTCCATGTGTATGTGTCTGAACCCACCACTCCAAATTCTTTGAGACTTACATAAACCAAGGAAAATACAATCCCAATAACCCCATCATTCACGTGCTATGTGCTCATGTGCTCAAACAGTCAAACAATTAGCCAATAATCAATAAACCTGAGGTTACACTCCGATAGATACAGAAAATTTTATGGCCTGTCTGGAGGAAGGGGTGATTAGGGTATATTTTCTCTTAGGCGATGAGTAACCTAGATACGATCTTCGAGGTTCCCCTGTCTGGAGGAGGTCTTATCCTTCTGTTGTTTTCATAGGCACTAAACACAGAGTTCAGAGTCCATTGGAAAGGTGGCCAAGCATGATCAGCATGAACAGGCCTAAGATGGAGTACAGGCCCTATGAATTCCTTCTTCAATTACAACTCCAGAGAAAGCTGCATTCAGCAAACAACAATTGAAAACGTTGCCTTAAGGCTTTTAAATTTGCTAATAAACTGCACCTTAAACAGTAAATAATAGCAAATATAAAATCAATCTGAAGCATGAAACCATATCTTTAAAAAATATTAAATATGTTCCCTCCATTTATAGAAATGGAGTATTACTCCTCCTCACTTTTTAAATAAACTATTTTTAGAGCAGTTTTATTCTATTTAAAAAGTGGGGAGGAGTAATGCTCCATTTCTATAAATGGAGGTTAGGCCTACCCTGGTGGTTCAGATGGTAAAGGACCTGTCTGCAATTGGGAAAGCTGGGTTCGATCCCTGGGCTGGAAAGATCCCCTGGAGGAAGGCAGGGCAACTCACTCCAGTATTCTTGCCTGGAGAATCCCCAGGGACACAGGAGCCTGGCGGGCTGCAGTCCATGGGGTGGCAAAGAGTTGGACATGACTGAGAGACTATGCACACAGAACAGTTTTAGGTTCACAACAAAATTGAGCAGAAAGGATAGAGAGCTCCTTTAGACCCCCACCCCCAAACACTCACAGCCTCCCTCAGTGTCAACATTACACACCAGAATGGTACATTTCTTTCAATTAACTTTTTTGTTAGTGATTAGAGAAAACTGTTAGGTGTTGAATTCACTGAAACTCTGGGTTAATTAAAAAAAAAAAAAATCCTGTTTTTAGCTCAACTTCAAGCCTTGCTGAGGTGCATTATTCCAAGAAATAAATAATGCTCTGAGTGCTACGACATTCATGATCCTAAATGCATTAGAGGACATACTGTGCACAATGCATGACACAGAAAGAAGAGGGGCTAAAAGTAGCAACTTGGAGGTGTCAACAAAGCACTAGTTGGTTTGTGGATATAAATTAACAAATGCCTCACCAGAGGTTTACACTGAGGATGCAGTACAGCCCTCCATGAGACTTCACCTCCTTCTGCTATTTGCCGTTACTTCTACCTGTGGGAGGACAAAATTCCAGATGCAATCATTCAGCACCAAAGCCCTGCTTCCTCAATCTACTTCTTAGTGGGACTATTAAAATTGAAGCTCTACAGAGAAATTAAAATAGCAGTTGCCATAACATTTTAGGAATAAGTACACATTTAAGGCAATAAGATCCTAGTGTACAAGAACATGAAATCTAGAGAAAAAGACTTAAGATTGGACTAAACAATATGAAAGAGATGGTGATTAGAAATCACACATACTTGAATAGCTGTTTTTTTTCAGGCTACTACAGTATTACAAACATGCTTTGTGAAGTCAAATGGTGGATCTTTCTAATAGCAATTCTGGTCTGAAAACTATACCAATCCTGAGTGTTAAATATAAGCATGTGAAAGTAAGATATCTACCTTTGGCCATCCAGATTTTGAATATTAAATAGGAAAGTCTTAAAATCCTTGGTTCTACCAGCTTTCATTATATCAGAGACAGATTTTTTTTTTTTTAATGAATCAGGACTATGAGTATTGATTCAATCAAAGAGTTCTGGGAACATGAACAGAAAAGAGATGCTCATGACGCCATGTCCCCAACATAACGTGTGCATATAATCCATGTGGGCCATGTGTATTTTATAAAATTATTCATAAGAAAAGGGGATCCCTTTAAGCTCCTACTCTTTATATGATGTTTCTTCACCATCTTCTTATCTTGTTGCTTTAAGACTTTTCTAAGTGGTTATTTGTTCATGTTTCTAATCAATTTTTCCACCAGCTTTTCTCCTCTGCCTCAAAACTTGTCCTAAAGCTTGCCTTCAGTCCTTATCACAATGGCCCCTTATCAAATGACACATTTGCCTCTATATGCCTTCCCATCTTATCCTAGTTCCATAAACCACTTACAAATAATTATTATTTAAGAATCAATTAAGCATTCACAGTGTTCCTGCTTTGCAGGAAAATTGGTAGTGAAATTAAAAAGCAGATGCCATCACCAAATTAGTGTAACATTTATGAATGGAACTTTTAATTTCAAAGGAGATAACATGTAGTCAATTTTTTTTCTTTTTTACTTAATGAAATTACTTTGTCGCTGCTCAATATTGCAAACTAATTGTATTTAAGTAATTTCTTATAGCAATAACTTATTTCAATCCATTTTTATTTTAATGATTTTTTTTAAATTTGGATAAAAGAATCTTTTTGCATCAACCCTGACTCACAAAATAAGCTCTACAGATATTTATTCTATGAATGAATGAGAAAAAGATTGTAATTTGCCATTTGTTTTGTTTTGTTTTGATTTTTCACAAGTAAATTACTTAATGAAATAGGTATGGAGAAGCATTACCAAATCCACATGTATACATACCACGAAATACCTGGTCTTTTGTGGTATGTATAAATACTATTTCTTTAAGCATTAAAGGTGTTTCCCTTCTGCAGTGTTTATTAGACAATAGCAGGTCTTCTATATTGGAATAGTATTTTCAAAGATGAAGTACTATATATAAGAAAAAGGAGAGCTTCCCACGTGGCTAAGTGGGTAAAGAATCCACCTACAAAGCAGGTGACGCAGGATCAGGAAGATTGCCTGGAGGAAGACATAGCAATCCACTCTAGTATTCTTGCCTGTAGAATTCCATGGACAGAGGAGCCTGATGGCCTACAGTTCATAGATTCACAAAAAGTTGGACACGACTAAAGTGACTGAGCATGCAGGTAATCAAAAAAGGAAGACTTTGTTTCAGAGCTGTGCTCAGAAAGAAGGGATTGGTGGTTTCACTATGTGCTACATAGTTGAAGGTAGACAGTTACTTAGGGCTCATTACATGCGGTTTGAATCACTAAGAATAGTTGTGTTCAAAGCATAGATGCTGCTGCTGCTAAGTCATGTCAGTCATGTCCGACTCTGTGCGACCCCATAGATGGCAGCCCACCGGGCTCTCCCATCCCTGGGATTCTGCAGGCAAGAATACTGGAGTGGGTTGCCATTTCCTTCTCCAATGCATGAAGGTAAAAAGTGAAAGTGAAATCGCTCAGTCGTGTCTGACTCTTAGCGACCCCATGGACTGCAGCCTACCAGGCTCCTCCATCCGTGGGATTTTCTAGGCAAGAGTACTGGAGTGGGGTGCCATTGCCTTCTCCCAAAGCATAGATAGTCATGTCTTAAAAGACACTCATGGGATAGACAACAGCTTCTTCTTAAGCCACTTAATATTTTCTGTCTCAAAATTAATATTTTATTATTCCTTGGAGCACCTGACATGATGTTTGTGGTTTGAAAATATACAGAAACTACTATACAAACTAATATTAAACTGTCTTCAAACTCATAGAGAGAAGGTGGTACAACTAAATGCTTTTGCACATAGCTGAAGTAATTAACTCTTGTAGACAGATTTAATGCTATGATCATTTATTTTAAACAAGGACAAAGGTAGAAAGGGGCAGGACAGGAGATGAAATGGATACAGTGAGAAAGTTAAAAAAATAAATAAATAAATGTCAGTGTTTCCCATCTAGGAACACTGGCTCCCTGCTACTTTCTGAACTATCATGTTCAAAGCTGTTGATTTAGGCTCCTGCTGGTAAACATGCTTTTTTATAACCTCAACTCATCCATATTTCACACAAGGGACTTCATAAAAGAGACAGATTTATAATTTCCTGTCACTGAATTCAAGATTACCAATTATTTCTTTATTGAAATTTTTGCATCCTTTACTAGAATAGGTATTCATAGCTTTATAGACCTTTTCTTTTTTCTCAGTCACTCAATTTAGATTTATGAAGCCTGAGAGTTTTCTCCTGCAGCAACTCACAAAAACATTCTACTTCAAATTCACAGTGCCTCAATCAATGTAATTATTTCCAGGAACAAGCCACAAGTTTTAGAATTTATATGGTTTAATAATTCTATATTTTTGGATTATGTAATGATTTTGCATGAATAGGAAATAAGGAATTTTGAGGACAGAATATATGGCAATATTTAAAGATTCCTTTGTAGATTAATTGGACATTCATATTCTGAATTTTAACTTTCCTTTGTGTACAATCCAAGATTTTAAACTTTCCAAGTCATATTAATATCACACCTTCAGATCTCTAATTATGTTGAAGTTTGCATAAATAGCAGAGAATTTCAACCTGAATATTTTATAGTGAGACTGCAAAAATAAGGATAAAAAAGTTTCTGAAATGTGGGTTATCTTTTGAGCCTGAGAGCTGAAAGTCAGTGTCCATAAAAGAATGAAGGCTATGTCACCTCATCTACGGGTGCTGCGATGTAGCTGTTGACAGAGTTTGACTCTGGTGCAGTTCTTAGATGTGTGGAATCTGTGGAGAAGTTAGAAAAACACAGTCAGGCAAATTTCCTGTATTATCATCTGAGAACTGTTTAGGACCCAGAGAAAAACTCCCTAAAATATGTTGTGAAGAACCTGGCATTTCTTACAGGGCCAAGAATCCTATTTCACTTGAAGGCAATAGTGATGATCCCAAAGAAAGATATATAGGGTTATCTCATACTTTGGCTTTGGAAGAATAAACAAAGGAACCCCTAGTTCCTAGCAGACACAATACGTCCCTCCTTTGCCAGGGTATATGGCCTGAGGAATAACAGAAAAGAGGCTGAATTTCATCCCTCTTGCCCCCAGGCACCTAGTATAGACATTGCACGGTCACTTTTTACATTCCGTGATTAATTCCCAGGCAGTTCAACAACGACGACTGGCACAGAATGTGAGACCCAGACACCTCAACTGTCCAGACATTTCATCTGTAACCTTCCTTATGAATACCTCTACCATACCATTAATCGCTCAGAATGAGAATTTTCAATAAAAGTTTGCAGAATAGATAAATAAAACAGAAGTCAGTATCTATAAATGATGAGGAGTGATAGATTACTAAGAATGAAAATTTATTTGGATCTAATGCTATATGTCAGTTAAATATTGCTAACATAAACTATATATGCATTTTATAGTATATATAATCTTCTTTTGATCTTCATAACGAACCTGTGAGGTAGAGTCAAATATTTTTATCCAGATTTTCACATTAAGGACTATTATTTCAGGGAGGTTAATTGGCTTGCCTAAAGCTACACAGCAAGTCAGGTAGCAACACAAGTAGAACTCATTTTCTGAGTGCAAAAAAGACAGTAAGTACTATTTAGATTAACATGGAAGAAACAGAAGATTTGGGATTTTGAGAAGATTTTATCAAATGATTATTTACATCTTTCACTGAATATTGATGGTTAGGAGAGTGGAAAATATGGTGAGACCTTCCACAGTTGTATTAGTAGTCTTTTTTCTAGTTTTATTTTTCAGGCTTTTGGGGTGGGGGGATCTTAGTTCTGGACCAGGGATTGAACTGTGCCCTCAGCAGTGAAAGTGCCAAGTCCTAATCACTGGACCACCAGGGAATACCCAAGCATTTTTTAAATACACAATAACTCACATTAATTTTGATATTTCTCAGTTTGTTTTGTTTATGAATGTATGTGAGAGTATGGATTTAAGAATAACTATGACCCATTGAAGCAGGTCCAAAAGAGGATATGAAGATAAAAAAATTTGTGAAAGATATTTTTGGTGAAAATGGCTAATACAGAGTATTTTTTAAAGTTTATAAATATTATAGCATCATCTTTGATTATTCTCACATACAGGTAAGTTTTCATAGGGTATTCTTCCAAAATCAAAAGAACAAGGTTATAACATGTAAATGACTCCTGCTGCTGCTGCTGCTGCTAAGTCGCTTTGGTCGTGTCCGACTCTGTGTGACCCCATAGACGGCAGCCCACCAGGCTCCCCCGTCCCTGGGATTCTCCAGGCAAGAACATTGGAGTGGGTTGCCACTTCCTTCTCCAATGCATGAAAGGGAAAAGTGAAAGTGAAGTCGCTCAGTCGTGTCCAGCTCTTAGAGACCCCATGGACTGCAGCCCACCAGGCTCCTCCATCCATGGGATTTTCCAGGCAAGAGGACTGGAGTGGGGTGCCATTGCCTTCTCCAAAATGACTCCTAGTTAAGTTATTTTGTTCTCTTGTCTTTGTCCAGAACTTTTAAATTTACACAAGAATTCCAAGTTAGGCTAGGTGGCCATTAAGCCAACATATTTTCTTAAGACATCATGAAATTCAAATGTTAAAATTCTTGAGATTCTAGCGGTAGTATAAGAATTGTAAATATTGTTTTATGAGTGATATAAAAGTATGCTATATGTAATGTCAAACAAGTCACACTGAAAATGAATTGACATTGTGCAATTCTGAGTTTGTATTTATCCTCAATGGTATACTGTTTTTCTATTTTAAAAACATAAATATGACAAAGTACAGTACAGAGGCCCTTTACAGAGTCACATTTAGTGATGTGAAGTCCAAGTTGCTATAATAATAATAATAATAATAAAACACAGTATGACTTGATAACAAAACAGAAAGCAAAGGCAAGGAAAAAAATATGTATTTTATGTAAAATATGTCAGCTTACAGTAGCCTAAATAGGCAGAAAATTGTTGAACTGTAACATTCACATATTATTTATGAACATACTAACAGTAAGATCTAGGTTTCTCAAAAACCTGTCTTGCCTGTCTTGATCTATTAACTTTTCATCAGTATTTTTGTTGTTTACTCTATCCTCTAAACAATACATTAAAAAGGGAAGTGTAATCAGTGAAATTTTCAAGATTCATTTTGATAGAAATAAAATCATATTTTCTAATGGTGAACCACATCATATTGTATCCTAGCTTTTCTTAATGCATTGATTTTACGTTTTATTGCTGTGACCCTTTAATAAAAGAAACCATTTTGCAAGTACTTTCAAAGTACAAAAATTTTATATCTCAATTTCATCTGTTTTTGTGGTTTAAGAGAATGCAGCAATTTTTAAGTACTATTGAAATGAAATACGTAATAACATAAAATGAAAAATAAAAGAAATCTAAGTATAGTGAGTTTAAAATGTCAGCATATTCAAGAATGCCTTGGTTTTTACCAGTACATTTTCAGATTTCTTTTTGAGGAGAAATCTGCCATTTCTTTCTTTCTTTTTTTTTTTTCATAAGATTTAAGAAACCCTCACAAGATTTTGCAAGCTCCTTTTGGGGGCTTTCCATAATGATAGTTATAGCCTGTGTCTGTGAAATGTTTCTCATAGAAGTCAGTTGAATTTATGCTTGTAGTAATCATACTAAATATAGTGAGATTAGAGAACAAACAAATAAGTATAGGAACAATTTTCACATCAATTAAACATTTTCATTTTACTCCAATAATTAACATGAGGATAAAAATGATCTTGAGGCACATTATGTACATTGATACAGCATGCCTTACCCTACCAGGGTTAAAATATTATCAGTATGCCTATTACGCACGTGTAAAAGTAGATCCTAGGAATGAAGCATTTATAGTAAACATCCATAGGTTTTAGTAAACACAATTGCACACTTTCCAGAACAAGCAAATGTGTGAATTCCTTAAGTGGTACTGAAGCATTAAAATAGTCACTCTTTATATCCCTAAAAGGAAAAAAGAAACAAACACCAACAAAAACAAACTCTAAGTAGTATACATTGAGATTATAACAAAACAATAATGATAAAAATAGTAACAGGCACCTATTTGGCTTTATTATCCTCATACTTAGCAGAAGGCTGACCTTAGAGAGGTGTTTTAGCAATTTTCAAGTGATAACTAATCTGGTATAACTTAAGACCTACTGTTAGAAATTAGTCAATTATAATAGAGCTAACTCTTACATAGTATTTATTCATATGAAGCACTGGACACTTTTTCTAAGTACTGACCATATACTGACTCATGTGCTGCTGCTCAGTTACTTCAATCATGTCCAACTCTTTGTGGCCTCGTGGACTGTAGGGTTTTCCAGGCAAGAACACTGAAGTAAGTTTCCATGCCCTCCTCCAGGGGATCTTCCTGCTCCAGGGATCGAACTCACATCTCCTGCATTGCATGCAGATTTCTTACCACTGAACCACCAGGGAAGCCCTATATTGATTCAAATAATTACCTTATTTGGTTGATTCAGTTATGGTCTTCATTTCATTGATAAGGAAACTGAGTGATTAAATAACTTGCCAAAGGTCACATAACTAGTAAATTACAGCAGAAATTTAAGTATAAAGTTGTTTTAGCTCTTAACCATGCTTTGGCTTAGATGCAGTTTCATTAGCTTAAATGGTTCAAAACTGATCTGATTCTGATAATCCCCAAAGTGTTAATTTATAAATGTTTGAAAACATTAGATGTCACAGGCTCCTTTTGCTATATCTCCATCCCTACAGTAGTTCATTGGGATTCCCATCCACAGTAAGAAGGATGGCATCCCTCCCCACTTTCAATGAGAAACTTCATTGTCACGAAACCGTCCACATTTTTAGGACTGCATGATCTCCTAATTTGGGGAAAAATGTTTGCCCTTCATTAAAAATTTACCTCTGGAGTAATTGCCTCTAAATAAGGGAATCACCTTTAGACTATCTGCTAGGTTGTCTCTTCAAGAGAGAAACCATAGGAACCATACTGTACACTGTATACAAGAACATTACTGTGAAGAATAATGAAAGTATTTTCTATGAAAAGGTCACAGGAAATAAACTTGGATTAAAGCTAGCAAAGGTGCTTCTAGACCTGTCGCATGCCCTAGGCTAGGAATCAAGGGGATAAGAAATCAGGCAGAATTTCAGGAATGTACTGCCATGGCTCTAGCTGCAACCCTTGTCTACTCCACACGAACATAACCATCAGGATGCAGGGTGTTTTCTAACTCTTTGGCTGCTAAGGCTCAGGTTCATGGAGTGTCGTGAAACCAATCTGAGCACTGCTCTGACCCATTTTCCTTAAGTGTGACTACATTTCTCACAGCTGCAGAAACCAAAATCTTCTCAATCTCTTACATGTTTTCTGATTCAAAGCAAAGGGTCAGAAGAAAGAAAATGTCTTTTTTACATTAGGGGCCATGTGTCTTAAACCTTACCATCAGAGCCCAATCTCTTTGTCCTTGGGCTAGGTTTCATCTACAACTTCCAGTTTATGATATTTGGAATGCATTTTGTAACTAGCCTCGTTAAGTGTAGCCTTGGGTCTTGAGAGAATCATGTCTCAAAACCCCAAGACTACTCTTTTTCATTGAAATTTTATAATGCCTTGAGTGCCTCTTAGACTCATTAAAAAAGAATATTAACTTTTTAGGAGCTGCACAATTTTCACCATCAAAGAGTGATGTTTCACTAATACACAAGCCCTTATATAAGAACAGCTCCATGTGGTATAGTGACAACTATTGACACAGGTGTATTCACTTGTGCTCAAATTTGAGCTCACTCTGTGGATCGTATTAAAAACTTTGCCCATATTTTCAGCCTTTCTAGTTAGTAAAATGACAGTTATAACCACTGGTCTTTCCTATCACCATTCTATTACTATTTATAAACTGACCTTAGTGACTAAGCCATTTGGGTGGGGTAGGGGTAGGAGTGGGGAAAGGGGAGACAAGTAGGGTGTCTGACAATCCAGGTCACAGAATAAGAGTAAATAATGTTATGAAAAAAGCCATGGTTCAGGGACTTTCCTGGTGGTCCAGCAGCTAAGACTCTGAGCTCCCAATGCAGAGAGCCTGGGTTTAATTCCTGGTCAGGGAACTAGATCCCACATGCTGCAACTAAGACCTGAAACAGCTAAAAATATAAATATCTTTTTTAAAAGTAATAGTAATAGAGAAAGACATGGTACAATTGCCTTTCCAAGAGTAATTAGTGGGGCTATGAGAGCTGGGAGAAAACTGTACCCAACAATGAGGGTCTAAGCCCTGAAATGCTGTTTCCTTCTTTGACCTCTTCCCTCATTTTTTCCTTCATGGTCCCAATGTAAAATTCATTGCTATGTTACTTAATAGCATATGCAAATATTATGCAAATGCTAATAATAATCCATCTTTTACATGAGGACTTGGTGGTGGTGGTGAAGTTGCTAAGACATGTCTGACTCTTGAGACCCCATGGACTATAGCCTGCCCAGCTCCTCTGTCCATAGTATTCTCCACACAAAAATACCAGAATGGGTTGTCTTTTCCATCAGGACTTTGGAAAAAACAATCTCCATTCTAGTTTCTTTGTATGCAGGTTAGCAGACCAACCCCTACCTGGCCAGGAAATTCTTTCACCTAGGCCCTGTATTTCTTCACTGATCTGTTACTTACCTTCCTGAGTTGATCCCCAATAAGGCTCCTTCTTCCCACTGTCATTTGTGCCAATAGAACAAGATAAAGTTTGGTTCAGAAGCAAAGGAGAGCTTCATTCTTTCATCAAAAAGGGAGAGGTGCAATCTCTGAAGTACACCCTTCCTTGACAGGCTGGGCAGGGCTGGCTTAATGGTTTCTCATCAGCGTGGCTTCCCTGGTGGCTTAGAGAGTAAAGCATCTGCCTGCAATGTGGGAGACCCGGGTTCGATCCCCAGGCTGGGAAGATCCCCTGGAGAAGGAAATGGCAAGCCACTCCAGTACTCTTGCTTGGAAAATTCCATGGATGGAGGAGCCTGGTAAGCTACAGTCATGGGTTTACAGAGTCGCACACAATTGAGCTACTTCACTTCATCAGTTGGGGAGGGGGTGGAGTTCTCGTGGGTCTGGTGCAGGTAGGCCACTTGAGCTCCAAGTTGCTGTGCTGGGTGCAGGCACAGAGTTTGTGCATATGGTGTGTCACCGCCATCTTGGATTGAGGCTTCCTTAGTGGTGCTTCTACACACAGCCCTCCAACCTCGCATGTGGCTGCAGCTGTTTCACACAAGAAACTCTAGTCTAAAGAGCCAAGTTCAAGGCCTCTGCATGAGATACCCTTTGTGACAGAGAAACAACACAAAGGAAAAATATGTTAGACTTTATTACCTAAATTCTCTATTTTTATGCCCCAGGAATTGTCTAAGGGCTTTGCTGGTGACAGTCCTTCTCTTCTTGGAGCGAAAATTGGTTTTCAGATTATCGCTGCAGACTCTTTAGCGGCCTGGTTTGGGCTTCCCTTATGACTCAGCTGGTAAAGAATCTGCCTGCAATGCAGGAGACCTGGGTTCGATCCCTGGATTGGGAAGATCCCCAGGAGAAGGGAAAGGCTACCCACTCCAAGATTCTGGCCTAGAGAATTCCACGGACTGTATTGTTGAGGTCCTTTAATGGACTGGAACTTGGTGGTCCGGAGTTGACAATGAGAAAGTAAAGGAGAGAGAAAGAGGCTGATATTCCTTGGTATATGCAGAAGACCAATAAAGTCCCTCACACGGGGCTTGCTCTGTTCATGAAGGCCTCCAGCGCCCTCCCAATGGGGTGAAGGCACAGAATGCCTTCTCAAGAGGGTCTTAGAAGTCCAAGCAGAAAGTGAACCCATAGGGCCTCTGCACTCCAGAGAATTAGCCTGGAAAAGAGAGAGAGAGAAAGAGAAGGAGAAAGAGAGAAAGAGAGAGAGAAGACATGGGGACCAAAGCTCTGATGGAGCAAGGTGTTTTATTCAACATTGTGTGGGTATTTATACTGTTTTACAAGGCAGATATTTCCAGCAGAGATAAAAATCAAAACTTACAAGTTATCAAGGAAACATGAGGCCAACCATATCAAAGAGAGAGGGTTGTAAATAATCATTTTTACTGTATGGTTGATAAAAAGGAAGAGGGTCATAAATAGTTACTTATCACCGTATGGAAATGTATGCATACTTCAGCACCCCTCCCCCCCACCCTGGAAGTAGTTTACTCCTCCACGGGACAGAGGATTCAATACAGATCCAAAACAGCACACAGGAAGCCTCCTGTTAAATGCTTCCTGACACATGGGATTGCAAAGAGAGGGACACGACTGAGCGACTTTCCCTTTCAATTTCACTATAGGGCTGTTTTCACACAAGATTTCTGGTAATCAAAATGTCTTGCTATTGGGTAGTTTTTTAAAGTTGATAATTTCCAGATCTGTCAAAATTAATTTTAGTCTTTTTTGCTTAAATAAGGGAAAAAGAATCATTTGAGTCAATGTCCACCTAGGATATACTAACAGATTCATTTAACCATAACCATTTATAGCTCTAGGTTTTATTCCACTTAAACAGATATACTCTTGAGGCAAGATTTCATCTTTAACCATAAGTACATTTTCTCATATGAAAAATCTCTGTAATTAGTTTATCCTATATAAAAGAAAGATGCTCCACAATGTGTTTTTCTACATCAGATGAATTCTCACTTATTCTTTACATCTAAAAGCCATATTTTTTGATAACAAAGTCAAATATATCAACTCATAAAAATCACTCTATTAACATTTGACCAGAATGATTTTTTAAATCTTGTTCCAGTAATTGCACTAAAATATTGGCTAATATTTTTATTACCATCTTCTTATTGCTATTTTTGAAATAACTTTAGTGCTTGACCTGTAATAAAATTTGTATATTCTATCTTACTGAATCTTCAGAGTAGCCTAATAGACTAGAAAGTATTACCCCAGTTTGCAGGTGAGAAAACTGAGATATAAAGTTAGGTAGTTTGTCAATGATCAAACAACTAGTAATTAGTGCAGCCAGAATTTAATTGCAGACCTATCTGACTCAAAATGAAGCACAGGAAAAATTCTACAAATTTTGAATGTCTTTTTACTTTTCCTTGTATATCAGGAAACTTGAGAAAAAATATATATATAAGAGAAGTTAGAAGAAACAAAGCTTTGTGGGTGTACCAAAAGGCATATTTGATC
Organism: Budorcas taxicolor; assembly: GCF_023091745.1. Taxonomy (NCBI): domain Eukaryota; kingdom Metazoa; phylum Chordata; class Mammalia; order Artiodactyla; family Bovidae; genus Budorcas; species Budorcas taxicolor. The sequence continues at coordinate 63,007,204 of NC_068912.1, read as the reverse complement.
AACTGTCAATGAAAGTATTTGATCATAGTAAAGACTCCATAACTCACATACCCTACCTGATCAGTTCTTCCAGAGGAAAAATGAATTCAGTTGTAACAGTGCATCATTGCCTAAGCAAGTTAAGGGATGAAGGAGTGATATTATGTAGACATCCATTTTAGCAACAGGGGGTATGGATGATTCATACTCAAATCACAGCACTTTGAGATTCAATGCTTTGGGGATATTCCTATCTTAAAATGCTATTTGATCAAATACACATGACTAACCACTTCAAGCTTAGTGAGACATCCCATAAGAAACTAAAATGGTAATGATTAAACTAACTGACAATTAATTTATAATTAAAAAAACACAGATAACAACAATTAAAATAATGGCCAAATCCAGACATTTCTAGTTCACTGATAACAAATTGTACTCCCTTAGAACTGAGGCAATATTGTCAAGCATTGTCAGCACTTCTGAAAATAAAACTGAATTAGTATACAGGAAGCTCTAGCAACTTGATATTTTTGGTATATAAATACTAAATTTTAATATCATAGGTTACTAGTTTAAAAAAAAAAGAAAAACTTCTTAGTTGTAATTAAAGATAAGATTGGGCTTCCCTGATGGCTCTGTGGCTAAAGAATCTGCCTGCTGTACAGGAGACACTAAAGACATGAGTTCAATCCTTGAGTTGGGAAGATCCCCTAGAGGAGGAAATGGCCACCCACTTTAGTATTCTTGCCTGAAAAATCCCATGGACAGAGGAGCCTGGTGGGCTACAGTCCATGGAGTTGCAAAGAGTCAAATGAAGAGCAACTGAGCACACAAAGGCAAGATAGGTCTATGAAATAAAGCCTGATTTCTCATTGATGAAAAGGACCACTTGGACATTTGAGGCTCTTTGAGAGCTCCCTTAAAGACCACCAGTGGGCCTAGAATATTCTCTGAGAATCACTGTGATAGAAAATATTTATGTTCATCTCAAAGAGAATAAAGATAAATAACCCATATCCTTTATTATCTCAAGTTGTGTATATATTTATTTAAACAATAGAAATTGTGTTTTTTTACATATCAGAAGTGTTTGTGGGCTTTATGGAGAACATAAGAAAGCAACATATTTTCCTCACTCTAAAAAATGTTTCCTTATACCCCAACTTCTCTCTCTACACTCCTTATTCAATAGGATATCACCGTTCATATGATCTTTTTTCTTTTTCTCTGTCACATGAGCAAACACTGTCACCTCTACCTACAAATGTATCTCAAATTAACTCTCTACTAAGTTAGTCCAGGGCTTCCCAGGTGGCTCAGTGGTAAATAATTTGCCTGCCAATGCAGGAGATGCAGGTTCAATTCCTGGGTCAGGAAGATCCTCTGAGAAAGAAATGGCGACACACTTCAGTATTCTTGCCTGGGAAATCCCATGGACACTGGAGCCTGATGGGCTACAATCCCTAGCATTGCAAAAGAGTAGGACATGGCTTAGCAACTAAGCAACAAGTTAGTCCAAGCCCTGATCCTCCCTGGGTACCTGCAATAGCTGCCTGTTAGACCTTCTCTTTCTGCCTATGCTTCACCACTCTTCCTACTCAACAGAGTGATCATTTCAAAATGAAAATCAGAGCATAATATGTTGATGATTTCAACCATCCAGGCTTCCCATGTCGTGGAAACCCACATTCTTCCCAAACAGCCTTGATGCCTACCTCTCCTTTCCTCTGTCCCTGAGGGTAAGGAATCATGTGAACTCCTTCCTAGATTAAACAAGAAATATTCCCACCTCACAGTCTTCACACTTGGAATTTTCACTGCCTGGAATGCTTTATCCAGAAACTGGTACACGACTTGCATGTTTGCTGTACTTGTGCCTCATTCTTACATCATTTCTTCAGAGATCTCTTCCCTAAAATACCCATCCAAAATGCCCATTCTCTCACTCCTTTATCCTATTTCTCACTCCTTTACCCTGCTTCATATTTTTCTACTTAATCATTATCACAGTGTAACATTTTATTATATATCAGTTCAGTTCAGTTCAGTCGCTCAGTCGTGTCTGACTCTTTGCGACCCCATGAATTGCATCACACCAGGCCTCCCTGTCCATCACCAACTCCCGGAGTTCACTCAGACTCGTTTCCATTGAGTCAGTGATGCCATCCAGCTATCTTATCCTCTGTCATCCCCTTCTCCTCCTGCCCCCAATCCCTCCCAGAATCAAAGTCTTTTCCAATGAGTAAACTCTTCACATGAGGTGGCCAAATTACTGGAGTTTCAGCATTCGCATCATTCCTTCCAAAGAAATCCCAGGGCTGATCTCCTTCAGGATGGACTGATTGGATCTCCTTGCAGTCCAAGGGACTCTCAAGAGTCATCTCCAACACCACAGTTCAAAAGCATCAATTCTTCAGTGCTCAGCCTTCGTCACAGTCCATCTCTAACATCCATACATGACCACAGGAAAACTGTAGCCTTGACTAGACCATGAATGGTATGAAAAGGCAAAATGATAGGATACTGAAAGAGGAACTCCCCAGGTCAGTAGGTGCCCAATATGCTACTGGAGATCAGTGGAGAAATAACTCCAGAAAGAAAGAAGGGATGGAGCCAAAGTAAAAACAATACCCAGCTGTGGATGTGGCTGGTGATAGAAGCAAGGTCTGATGCTGTAAAAAGCAATATTGCATAGGAACCTAGAATGTCAGGTCCATGAATCAAGGCAAATTGGAAGTGGTCAAACAAGAGATGGCAAGAGTGAACGTCGACATTCTAGGAATCAGCAAACTAAAATGGACTGGAATGGGTGAATTTAACTCAGATGACCATTATATCTACTACTGTGGGCAGGAATCCCTCAGAAGATATGGAGTAGCCATCATGGTCAACAAAAGAGTCCAAAATGCAGTACTTGGATGCAGTCTCAAAAATGACAGAATGATCTCTGTTCATTTCCAAGGCAAACCATTCAATATCACAGTAATCCAAGTCTATGGCCCAACTAGTAATACTGAAGAACCTGAAGTTGAATGCTTCTATGAAGACCTACAAGACCTTTTAGAACTAACACCCAAAAAAGATGTCCTTTTCATTATAGGGGACTGGAATGCAAAAGTAGGAAGTCAAGAAACACCTGGCGTAAAAGGCAAATTTGGCCTTGGAATGCAGAATGAAGCAGGGCAAAGACTAATAGAGTTTTGCCAAGAAAATGCACTGGTCATAGCAAACACCCTCTTCCAACAACACCGAAATCAGATTGATTATATTCTTTGCAGCCAAAGATGGAGAAGCTCTATACAGTCAACAAAAACAAGACCAGGAGCTGACTGTGGCTCAGATCATGAACTCCTTATTACCAAATTCAGACTCAAATTGAAGAAAATAGGGAAAACCGCTAGACCATTCAGTACGACATAAATCAAATCCCTTCTGATTATACAGTGGAAGTGAGAAATAGATTTAAGGGACTAGATCTGATAGATAGAGTGCCTGACGAACTATGGACGGAGGTTGGTGATATTGTACGGGAGACAGGGATCAAGACCATCCCCATGGAAAAGAAATGCAAAACAGCAAAATGGCTGTCTAAGGAGGCCTTACAAATATCTGTGAAAAGAAAAGGAGAAAAGGAAAGATACAAGCATCTGAATGCAGAGTTCCAAAGAATAGCAGGAAGAGATAAGAAAACCTTCTTCAGTGATCAATGCAAAGAAACAGAGGAAAACAACAGAATGGGAAAGACTAGAGATCTCTTCAAGAAAATCAGAGACACCAAGGGAATATTTCATGCAAAGATGAGCTCGATAAAGGACAGAAATTGTAGGGACCTAACAGAAGCAGAAGATATTAAGAAGAGGTGGCAAGAATACACAGAAGAACTATACAAAAAAGATCTTCACGACCAAGATAATCACAATGATGTGATCACTCACCTAGAACCAGACATCCTGGAATGTGAAGCCAAGTGGGCCTTAGAAAGCATCACTACAAACAAAGCTAGTGGAGGTGATGGAATTCCAGTGGAGATATTTCAGATCCTGAAACATGATGCTGTGAAAGTGCTGCACTCAATAGGCCAGCACATTTGGAAAACTCAGCAGTGGCCTCAGGACTGGAAAAAGTCAGTTTTCATTCCAATCCCAAAGAAAGGCAATGCCAAAGAACGCTCAAACTACCACACAATTGCACTCATCTCACATGCTAGTAAAGTAATGCTCAAAATTCTCCAAGCCAGGCTTCAGCAATACGTGAACTGTGAACTTCCAGATGTTCAAGCTGGATTTAGAAAAGGCAGAGGAACCAGAGATCAAATTGCCAACATCTGCTGGATCATGGAAAAAGCAAAAGAGTTCCAGAAAAACATCTATTTCTGTTTTATTGACTATGCCAAAGCCTTTACCGTATGGATCACAATAAACTGTGGAAAATTCTGAAAGAGATGGAATACCAAACCACCTTAACTGCCTCTTGAGAAATCTGTATGCAGGTCAGGAAGCAACAGTTAGAACTGGACATGCAGCAACAGACTGGTTCCAAACAGGAAAAGGAGTACGTCAAGGCTGTATATTGTCACCCTGCTTATTTAATTTCTATGCAGAAGAAGAAAACTTCATGAGAAACGCTGGGCTGGAAGAAGCACAGCTGGAATCAAGATTGCCGCGAGAAATATCAATAACCTCAGATATGCAGATGACACCACCCTTATGGCAGAAAGTGAAGAGGAGCTAAAAAGCCTCTTGATGAAAGGGAAAGTGGAGAGTGAAAAAGTTGGCTTAAAGCTCAATATTCAGAAAACGAAGATCATGGCGTCTGGTCCCATCACCTTATGGGAAACAGATGGGGGAAACAGTGGAAACAGTGTCAGACTTTATTTTGGGGGGCTCCAAAATCACTGCAGATGGTGACTGCAGCCATGAAATTAAAAGGTGCTTACTCCTTGGAAGAAAAGTTATGACCACCCTAGATAACATATCGAAAAGCAGAGACATTACTTTGCCAACAAAGGTCCATCTAGTCAAGGCTATGGTTTTTCCTGTGGTCATGTATAGATGTGAGAGTTGGACTGAGAAGAAAGCTGAGTGCCCAAGAATTGATGCTTTTGAACTGTGGTGTTGGAGAAGACTCTTGAGAGTCCCTTGGACTGCAAGGAGATCCAACCAGTCCATTCTGAAGGAGATCAGCCCTGGGATTTCTTTGGAGGAAATGATGCTGAAGCTTAAACTCCAGTACTTTGGACATCTCATGAGAGGTGTTGACTCATTGGAAAAGACTCTGCTGCAGGGAGGGACTGGGAGCGGGAGGAGAAGGGAACAACAGAGGATGAGATGGCTGGATGGCATCACGGACTTGATGGATGTGGGTCTGTGTGAACTCTGGGAGTTGGTGATGGTCAGGGAGACCTGGTGTGCTGCAATTCATGGGGCCGCAAAGAGTCGCATATGACTGAGCAACTGAACTGAACTGAACTGACTAGATGGAACTTTGCTGGCAACATAATGTCTCTGCTTTTCAATATGCTCTCTAGGTTGGTCATAACTTTTCTTCCAGGAAATAAATGTGTTTTAATTTCATGGCTGCAGTCACCATATGCAATGATTTTGGAGCCCCCAAAAATAAAGTCTGACACTGTTTCCACTATTTCTCCACCTATTTCCCATGAAGTGATGGGACTGGATGCCTTGATCTTCATTTTCTGAATGTTGAGCTGTAAGCCAGCTTTTTCACTCTGCATTCTCATTTGCTTAAATGTAGTATTGTCCCCCTTTACTACAAAGTAAATCTACTGAGTCAGGGACCCTGTTTTATTTACCTCTGTCATGGGATTTCCTGAAAGAGGTCCTCATATTTAGAGCATGTCAGTAAGTGTTTTTTAGGTGAACTGATGTCTATATATATATCTAACTTCAGTCATGATGGAGCTGAATTTAGATGCGTAATGTCACCTTCAGGTAGCAAATTACTGGAGAGTTTCTCTAAAATTCTTACTCATTTGCAGTATACTTGATGGTTCTGTAGGCTGCCTAAGACCCAGTGACTATATTCCAATGTAGGTTGAAAGAAGCAAGATGGCAGTGTTGATTTCAGTTTCTCACATTCACAGCTAGCTGGACATTCAGGATTCCAGATTTAATCTTTAAAAAAAAAAAGCTATCTCCCTTGAATTTCCCCAGTCCTACTCTCAGTGATCTGAACCTCTATGCAAAGTGCCCCTATTCATAATTCTGAATGACAGCTATTGTAATCGCACTCCTCCCCCTGATTTTGCTGCTCCTGGGAAAGAAAAAAAATACATGTTTAAGAGCCTAAAACTTTAACAAGCCTTTCCCTTTATTTCATGTGACACTTTGACTTTCCAGCTAAAAGGATTGCAAATTGAAACTGAATTATATTTTAAATGAGCTAAATATATTCCAAAAGGGGAAATATATTTAAAAGATATAGTCTAGCAGTATCATGCAACTCTAATCCAATAAAAATTCAACTTTTCAGAGCAGAAGATGTTAGATTTTTTTAAGATTTATTACTATGATTGCAATAATTTTACTGAAATTGTTGAGTAATTAACATCAGAATATGATATCACAGTAATTGGAAACATGATGTAGGAATAAAGATATTTTATATTTTGTGTTAGTGATAATAACAAGAAAATAATAACAACTATAATACCATGTGACAGGCAATGTTACAAGCACTTTAGAACTCTCTTCAAACCTGATGCAAGCATCATTATCTCTCCTATGGATTACCGCAGTAGCTTCCAACCTTGCCTATCTGCTACTTGCCCTTGACCCCTACAACCTAATTTCAATATATGTTACCCCGTGACGCTTTAAAGAATAAGTAGTACCATATCACTTTCTGCTCAAAACCCTGTGATGGCTTTCTACCTCTCTTAGTGTAACAGCCAAAGCCCTTAACCCTGTCCTACTAGGTGCTATATAAAGTAGCCCCCAGGAATTCCTTTTTATCATCTCCTCTTTGCTCACATTGCTTTCTGTGCTACTCCTTAAATTTTCCAGGCATCTTTCTTCCCCAGGGCCTTTAACTTGATATTCCCTCTGCCTGAACACTTCCCCCAAATGTCTACAAGACTGCTTACTTTTCCTCCCTCAAGTCTTTGCTCAAATGTTGTCTTCTGGATTACACTTCTCTGACCATACAATTTAAAGTTGTAGTCCCCACTGCCTATACTTATCACCATCCTACATATTATATACATTTACTGACTATTTTATTTTGTTTCCAGCCTCTACCTACTAAAATACAAGCTCCACAGAAGGCTTTTTGTCTTGTGTTATCCATTTCTTATAATCGTAATCCTTAGAACAGTCATGTATATAAAAGCTAACAAATATTTGTTAAAAAACAAGTAAAATTAACCAACAATGAGATACTTTTACCTATAAAATAAAGGTATAAGATACTTATAGCTTTTATCTATAAGAATGGAAAATAGGGAGGTGGGAGGGGGGTTCATGTTTGGGAACACATGTAAGAATTAAAGATTTCAAAATTAAAAAAATAAAAAACTATAAAAAAATAATAATAATAAAACATTGACATGACAACAACAAATGCTGGCAAGAATGTGAAGCAACAGGAACTGCCATTCATCGCTGGTGGGAATGCAAAAAGGTACAGACACTTCGGAAGACACGGCACTTTCTTCCAAAGCTAAACATAATCTTACCATATGATCGAGCAATTGTGATTTTACTCAAATAACTTGAAAACACATTCACACAAAAACCTGCACACAAATGTTTATAGCAGCTCTAGTCATCATAACCGAAAACTGGAAGCAACCAAAAGGTCCTTCAATAGATGAATGGATAAACAAACTGCCATACATCCATGCAAGGGAATATCATTCAGTGATAAAAAGTGAGTTATCAAGTCATAAAAAGTCATGGACAAAACATAAGTTTATGTTGCTAAGTGAAAGAAGAAAGTCTGTAATGGCTACATAATGTATGATTCCAAGTATGTGACCTTCTGGTAAAAGCAAAATTATGGGAACAGTGGAAGGATAGGGCTTTTAGGGGAGGGAAGGAAGGATAAATAGGGGAAGCACAGGGAATGGTTTAGAGCAGTAAAACTATTCTGTATGATGCTCTATTGCTGAAAACATGACATTATACATTTGTCCCAAAACCCAGAGAACTGTATGACACAGAGTGAGTCCTGATGTATATAAAACATGAGCTTAATTAATAATAGTGTACCAGCATTGATTTATCAATCATAAGGTATATACCACACTAATGTAAGATGTTAATAATCAGGGAATTTGGGGACAGAGAGTACATTTGCATTCTCTGTGTACTTCCTGTGATATAGTTTTGTAAAGCTGAAAAGGTCCCCCACAATGGAGTTTATCAAGTTAAATAAACAGATACATATAGTTAGTAACTTGGTAATAGATAAATATATGTACCTTTAAAATCTTTACAAAATCACTTGGATGTAATTTCTATCATCTCCATCTTGAAGGTGGGTAAATTGACTGACATGGTTTATGTGATTCCTGTCGAAGCTCAAACTAGCTCATATATCTAGTTCTTGGGAGCTGCAATGGTGGAACCCAGAATGTATCATCTTCAGATGCATCACTCTCAATTTACCCTCATCAAAGGCATTAAATATACAAAGGAAATACAGTGATGAAAGAACAGCTATAACAAGACAACCAGGCCGAAGTAAATAAATTTCCTATCTTGTGCATTGTGGTCCAAGAGTGAAGGCATCTGGGACTTCCCCCATAATCCAGTGCCCCAGACTCTGTACTCCCATTGCAGGGGGCCTGTTTCAATTTTTGGTTAAGGAACTACATCCTACATGCAGCAACTAAGAGATGGCACAGGCAAATGAATAAATCTTTTTTTTCTTTTAATTTTTTTAAAAAGAATGAGTGCACCTGTTTGTTGTAGTTGTGCTGAGAAGTAAATTATCATTCAAGAAAGAAGCCTGATAGTTTGAAGGGTTTGCTTGTGGTGTTGTTTATAATCTTTTCTGTTGCCTTTGAAAACAATCTGAACACAGTTGATGTACCTAGTCTTTTGGTGATACATATGACTGTTTTCTATTCTTACTATAACAATCTCAGTATGGATAGATTCAGAGACACATCTTTCCTATTTTGCTTTTCAATTCACTTGTGAGACTAATACGTGATGTATGCTAAAGGGGGACACTGGGTTGTCTAATTTTTGTAAAGGATTTTGAAATTATACCTAAGGTGGCATTTACATAAGATTAGAGATATGGCAGTACAAGTCACTGAGTGCAAAACAGGGAATTCCAGCCAACTGATGAGACCCCAGGCACAGCATCTAGTGCTTAATGGTTTTTTTCTTTAACGTAGTTTTTAGATATTCTGTTACAGTGACAATTCTTCTTAAAGTCTGGATCTTCAAAGTGACCTTTTTCCTGTGCTGCCTAAAATAGAATTTTCACTCCATCTCTGCCTGTGGCAGTAATAAAACAACCCTAATATTCAGCCTCTTTCCAGATAGTACAGTCTATAATAGGATATCATCATAACTTATTTCCAGAGTATAATATTCATCCAATTAACCTTGAATATTTTTTAAGAAAGCTCACAATAGAAAAGATAATTGCATGGTTGTCAAAAATTATGACTAACCAGGTACAATAGAGCCCCGTAAAATAATTCCTATCAAAAGATTAACATTTATCATGTTTGCCTAATGAAACATATTGTAAGAGATTTAAAAATGGATAACTGGAAAAATAGTAAATAGTTATTGCATGCAAAATATACAACCAAAATGAACTTTTAAAAGGTAGAAAAATATATTAAACACAATAAGTGCATTTTCTATATTTAACGTAAAACTATGTCCCACTGTAGGCCTTCCCTGGTGGCTCAGCCGGTAAAAAATCTGCCTGCAATGCGAGAGACCTGGGTTTGATCCCTGGGTTGAGAAGATCGCCTGGAGAAGGGAAAGGCTACCCATTCCAGTATTCTGGCCTGGAGAATTCCATGGACTGTATAGTCCATGGAGTCGCAAAGAGTCAGACACGACTGAGCGACTTTCACTTTCACTTTCATGCCCCATTGTATAGGAATTATTCTTCCAAATACTTGTTAGAGGAAGAACAGATGAACTAAAGTGTATGTACGCCTCTTTGTGGTGTCATGAGACTATTCTATGGACAGGTTTCTACTATATCCCCTTGCTAAAACTCAAAGCCTTTAAGATATGGTTCTTGGTTAAAAGGAAAAAAAAGAAAAATAGCAGGGAAAGCCCTTCACACAAGTAGAAATGGAGAAAATTGCTAAAGAAAGGGGACAAAAGCCCCCTTGGCAGATAAGCAACACAGTAATTTATGGTAATATCAGGAAGCTTTTGATAAAATTTCACACATACTGCAGGGTAGGACATTGGAGAAGATAAAGGACTCCGAAGAGATATGGAAAAATTAAACCATTTATAAGAGGGGGAGTATTTTGTTTAAAAAAAAATGTGGCAATTCATTTTGATAGTCATGTAATTTCTGTGTGCATTGGGCACTTGCTGTCTGAAAAGGTGGCAACCTAGCATTTCCCCCATTGCTATAGAAAGTCAATTTTGAGAACAAAAAATAGGGGAAGGTTTAAATATATATATATATATATATACAAATCTATTATAACACGTTCAAGTGTTTGTGAGCTAAATTTATACCATTTGACTAGTTTAAAGATTTTAAACTTTTATCTCTATTTTATTTGATAACAAATCAATTTTCCAATAAAATAATTTGCCTTTGGGGTATTATAATGAAAAAGCAATTTAAAATATATTTCTATAAATACTGAAAAATACTTTCATACTAGATATGCAGTAAATAAATGAAGAAATATTCACACAAGTTTCTACTGCCTTTCTTGTTATCTGAAAAATAATGAGTCTTTATTTACATATTTCTTCATCAAGCCCTGAAGCTGTTATTAAGGTCAAAGCTTGAATATATCTGTTATTCCACAGAATTTTATATTTCAAAATTTAAAGTACTATTTGATGCTCTAATTTCACCTTCTGTATTAAAAAATATAAACAGCTTAATGAAGAGTCTTTAAATGATTTTTTTAAGTATTCTTCAATGGCCATTTTTAATACAGTGGCTCTGCTATCCTCTGAACTTCAGTGGTATTTGAGCTAACATTGTCATTCTTACTTATCGATTGCTCAGCTCAGTTTTTTACTGCAACCACTATGGAGATCTTCACTTGAGGAAACAAAAAAATCCTGTCATTCAAAAAGACCATATTATGAGAATTCTGTTACTTGTTTTTAAAGAATATTAACAGGAAAATTTGGAAGAAGAAATGCCAGTCTGTCTCTCCTCTCCCTAACAAATTTCTCCTGAGACAGAGCTTTAATGAGTAGTTCTGGAAACTTCTTAGACAATATATGTCACTGACCAAGATGGCTGACCATTTCAAACTGGCTGATGCTATTCAGTAAAGATACTATCAGAATCTGAAGTAACTCATTTGAGTTTCTATAGTATCTTGAGGAAATATTCTGTGAGTGTGGGAAGCATGTTTTAATGCCATTCACATGTTTCTCAGAGAATGAAAGCTGATCTGCAGGACCATTGAAAACATTATACCTAATATCATTGCAATTTCAAGGGCTGGGAGGGAGGTTGGGAGAACCAATAGTTGGGGTGGGGGCGTGCTTCAAGAACATTGAGGCGAACACTGTTGACTCATTGGAAAATCACAAAATGCTGGAACTCACTCTAGTAGGCTCATGTTTTGAGCCTTTAAAGCAGTTGTACAGCTCTCTTGGAAATTTACACTGTTATTTTATTTATAGCAGATGTCTCTTAAAGCAAACATTTTTAGTTTATACTATACAAATCTTACAGAAAATTGCAAACATAATGTAGAGTTTTGGTCATGCTGTAGAAATCTTTAGTTTTTCTATAATGGATTATGAACAAGGGGAAAAAAAACTGATATTGATCTAAGGCTAAAGGATAAAGGGTAATCAAAACAAGACTTCTGCAGATGCTTTTATGAAATTTGTTTTAAAAGAAAAAGGCAAAAGTTGAAACCGTGGATTAAACCAGTTAAGTGAAATCAACTTGTATTCAAAATATATTCTGACTTACATTCTGACTATCAGAATGAAATGACCAGCAGCCAGTCTGAGGCTTAATCAAAACACTCGGTTGCTTGGACAATTATACTGTCTGGGTTATTTTAAAAAAAAAAAAAATATATATATATATATATGTATATAATATAAGCTAAAATCCTGACTTCCCTGGTGGCTCAGACGGTAAAGCATCTATCTACCATGCGGGAGACCCGGGTTCGATCCCTGGGTCGGGAAGATCCCTTGGAGAAGGAAATGGCAATCCACTCCAGTACTATTGCCTGGAAAATCCCATGGACAGAGGAGCCTAGTAGGCTACAGTCCATCGGGTCGCAAATGAGTCGGACACGACTGAGCGACTTCATTCACTTCACTTCATATATATATATATATATATATAGTTTTTCTTGGATTTCCTTAAATGTAACTAATATTTGTTTCTTATGTACATCCAGTGAAAAAGAAAGCCTAAGAAAACACTTTATTTATTTAGCTTGTTCTGAATAATCGTTCTCTTATAAATGAGTTTTGGTTATAGTAACTCAAATATATGTCTTGTAGCTGCTCAGCAGTTGCTGAACTGCATGATAGAAAAGTAGCATCTGAAATTCAGCTCAAAATATAAAAATATAATATGCAATTAAAGAAGAAAGTAAATTCTGTCTGTAATGTTACACTAGGAAATAGAAATAGTAAGGAAAAAAGAGACATTGCAATTTTACAAAAGTGACTATCAGCAGCTTTAATTTTCCAAGGAATCCATCCAGCTACAAATATTTACCATTCTATTTGTTTCTATAATTAGCAGAATTTAAAAATAGCTTCCTTGTGGCTCAGCTGGTAAAGAATCCACTTGCAATGTGGGAGACTTGGGTGTGATCCCTGGGTTGGGAAGATCCCCTGGAGAAGGGAAAGGCAACCCACTCCAGTATTCTGGCCTGGAAAATTCCATGGATTAAGTCCATGGGGTCACAAAGAGTCAGACAAGACTGGGCAAATTTCACTCACTTAAAAATAGAGAATTATATAGATTTTGAAAATTCAAATCTAGAGAAGCAAAACCGACATTTCTGAGACTTTGCTGTTCATTATGTCTGTCTTGTTGGAGAAGGAAATGGCAACCCATTCCAGTATTCTTGCCTAGAGAATCCTGTGGATGAAGGAGCCTGGTGGGCTGCTGCCCATAGGGTCACACAGAGTTTGACACGACTGAAGCGACTTAGCATGCATACATGCATTGGAGAAGGAACTGGCAACCCACTCCAGTATTCTTGCCTGGAGATTCCCAAGGACAGAGGAACCTGGTGCGCTGCCGTCTATGGGGTCACACAGAGGTGGACATGACTGAAGCGACTTAGCAGCAGCAGCAGTAGCATGCCTGTCTTGTTCAGTTCAGTCGCTCAGTCATGTCCGACTCTCTGCAACCCCATGAACCTCAGCACACCAGGCCTCCCTGTCCATCACCAACTCCCGGAATCCATCCAAACCCATGTCCATTGAGTTGTTGATGCCATCCAACCATCTCATTCTCTGTCATCCCATACTCCTCCTGCCCTCAATCTTTCCCAGCATCAGGGTATTTTCAAGTGAGTCAGTTCTTCACATCAGGTGGCCAAATTATTGGAGTTTCAGCTTCAACATCAGTCCTTCCAATGAACACCCAGGACTGATCTCCTTTAGGATGGACTGGCAGGATCTCCTTGCAGTCCAAGGGACTCTCAAGAGTCTTCTCCAAGATCACAATTCAAAAGCACCAATTCTTTTACGCTCAGCTTTTGTTATAGTCCCATTCTCACATCCATACATGACTACTGGAAAAAATCATAGCTTTGACAAGACAGACCTTTGTTGGTAAAGTAATGGCTCTGCTTTTTAATATGCTGTCTAGGTTGGTCATAGCTTTTCTTCCAAAGAGTAAGCATCTTTTAATTTCATGGCTGCAATCACCATCTGCAGTAATTTCGGAGCCCCTCAAAATAAAGTCTTTCACCGTTTCCATTGTTTCCCCATCTATTTGCCATGAAATGATGGGACCAGATGCCATGATCTTAGTTTTCTGAATGTTGAGCTTTAAGCCAACATTTTTACTCTCCTCTTTCACTTTCATCAAGAGACTCTTTAGTTCTTCTTCACTTTTTGCCATAAGGGTGGTGTCATCTGCATATCTGAGGTTATAGATATTTCTTCCTACTATCTTGATTCCAGCTTGTGCTTCCTCCAGCCCAGCGTTTCTCATGTTGTACTCTGCATGTAAGTTAAATAAGCAACCTGTCTTGTAACAATACACATTTCAAAAAGGAAGTCATTAAAATAATGTGGCTGTTATGCTTTCATAGGCCTTTGTGAGAAGTTAACCAATAAGACAGCATAATCTCTCTGGACTTTAAAAACACAAATTCAAGACAAGGACATGAGACTGACGGAATTTGTAATCATGCATTTTTTACTTGTGTAATAAATTTATCTCAAGGACATTATTTAATATGGCCCCACAGTGTGTGTATCACAACAAACTGGAAAATTCTTAAAGATATGGGAATACCAGACCACCTTACCTACCAGAGAAATCTGTATGCAGGTCAAGAAGCAACAGTTAGAACTAGACATGGAACAACAGACTGGTTCCAAATCAGGAAAGGAGTATATCAAGGCTGTATATTGTCACCCTGTTTATTTAACTTTTATGCAGAGTACATCATGCAAAATGCTGGGCTGGATGAAACACAAGGTGGAATCAAGATTTCAGAGAGAAATATCAATAAACTCAGATATATAGATGGCACCACCCTTATGCCAGAAAGTGAAGGAGAACTATAGAGCCTCTTGATGAAAATGAAAGAGAATGAAAAGGTGGCTTCAAACTCAACATTCAGAAAACTAAGATCATGGCATCTGGTCCCATCATTTCATGGCAAATAGATGGGGAAACAATGGAAACAGTAGCAGACTATTTTTCTGGGCTCCAAAATCACTGCAGATGGTGACTGCAGCCATGAAATTAAAAGATGCTTACTCCTTGGAAGAAAAGCTATGACCAACCTAGACAGCATATTAAAAAGCAGAGCCATTACTTCACCAACAAAGGTCTGTCTTGTCAAAGCTATGATTTTTTCCAGTAGTCATGTATGGACATGAGAATGGGACTATAATGAAAGCTGAGAGCCAAATAATTGATGCTTTGGAGCTGTGGTGTTGGAGAAGACTCTTGAGGGTCTCTTGGACTGCAAAGAGATCCAGCCAGTCCATCCTAAAGGAGATCAGTCCTGTGTGTTCATTGGAAGGACTGATGTTGAAGCTGAAACTCCAATAATTTGGCCACCTGATGTGAAGAACTGACTCACTTGAAAATACCCTGATGCTGGGAAAGATTGAGGGCAGGAGGAGAAGGGGATGACAGAGGATGAAATGGTTGGATGGCATCACTGATGCAATGGACATGAGTTTGAGTAGGCTCTGGGAGTTGGTTATGGACAGGAAATCCTGGTGTGTTGCAGTCCATGAGGTCCCAAAGAGATGGACACAACTGAGCGACTGAACTGAACTGTGCTACAATGCGTAAATCCTTATGTAATTTTTCATTTACATCTGCAGAAACTTTCTAGATTCTTAACTATCTCTCATTGGAGTTTTAGTGAGTTACTTACTAATTTTTTCACAGATGAGGGTTAAAATATATCTAACCTTTGCAAATGTACACTATGGCCCCATTGACATAGCTTTTATTGCAGATAAAATCTATGACAAATTTTCTATATGACAGAAGAACATGATTTCATATTAAATTCTGATGATAGAGACATATTTCTTTGCTTGTACTTCTGAAATGTTTTGGATATAGTAACAATGGGCAACAGTTCCTCTTCAGTTACATCAATACAATCTCAAAACCCACTTTATTTTTATGAGTTCAGAGCTTCAGTAAATATTTCTTAAACACAACTGGAAAACTGCAAAAAATGTTCAGAATTCAACTCACTTCTAAACTTGCTGATCAAAACAGACAAAACATTCAGCTGGTTAGGCATAATGAGAAGCAGAAAGAGGAATCTGCAAAAGAGCCTAGAAATTGAATGCTGCCATGAAGGTGAATAAGAGCTCCAGCAAAAGTTTCTCAAATATAAGTGTCAAGATAATGGTAGGTCCCTCTGACAGTCGTTTAAAAGAAAGAATAAAGCCTATTATAGTAACTTTATGGAGTTATAAAAGCACTTGAGTTTTCAGAGAACCACAGACTTATAAAATGTTTCTGACAACCCATCAAAAATTAGTATTATGACATTGTCATAATACATAATCATATAGTCAAGGAGTGATTGGGAGTAAATCCATAATAGCAGATTTTTTAAAATAAATTTCACATTGAAATCCAGACATCTTTTTTCTCCCTTCTTCTCTTAGATTTCAAGATCAGGAGAAAAAGTAGATAGAGAAATACATTGTTTCTTCTGATTCCTTTAGAGACAGTCTCTTGGAAAATTTGAAAATTCTAGTTGGTTCGTATTTTTTTATTTTTATTTTTTGGATTTTGGGTTGTGAAGAATCTCAAGAAAGCCCATATCTAATGATCAAAACTGTCTAATATTTTACTGAACATCTGTCTAATGTTATCCACTTAGGAAAAATTATTACTTTAAATTGCTAGGATGCCTCACAGCTATGTCAAAGGCTCTATGTATTGTCTTTAAGGTTCTTGAGGAACTGCTGAACTTGAGTCTCCTTCCATTGCCTTCTCTGCATGTCACTACAGACTGCCCTAGACTATTTAGGAAACAGGCCTTTAATCATAGGTCTACCTGAAACCAGACCAAAGCTTAACATAAACGGGGCTTCCCATCCACCCTCCTACCTCAAAAAAAGTAACATATTGCTTTAATTTTTAAAATTTATTTATTCTTTCCATTTATTTAAAAAAAAGAATACTTGCCATTGCCTAAGCCTTTGGGCACATGTACATAATAAAAAACATTACTGAGCATAAATAATATATATGAACTCTATTAGGATTCTCAGAAAAAGTCTATCAAAATGACTTATTTTATAGTTTGAAGTCTCAATTCAAAATCTATTAGCAAAATATTTCTATTAAATTGCATGATATTTCTGATGTCAATTAATTACACTTATATCCAGCTCTATAGTGTAATGACTTTGTAATATTAATTTTGATTTTAATTTAGAAGAGAACTTGTAAGTTTGCCCCAAGTTTTAGTGTTTAATGGTTTTTCCATATTTAGACTATGTTCACCGATCACAACTTTTTTCATTTTTCCAGTTCAATGGCCATTTTAAAACCTATCTTTCATGTTTTTTTCTGAGTTAACCAATTTGCTTTGGGGCAGGGCAGATAGTAAAGAAAATCCGTTAAAAAGGACAATTAAACTAAAAGCTATAAAGAATAATATTTCATTTTGGCCATAAGACCAGTAACTTATTTTTAAAAACATTGAAATTAAAATTTCCTATGGTTGAAGACAGAGAAATCCAACAGTCTGATTTTAAAATAGAATATGTCATACCTAACATTAGTTAGTAAAAGCAAGTGAAATGTCCATCTGCATCAGCACTAAGTTGATTCTTTCCCCAAATCATTAAGTTTTACATCTGGTCATTTCAGTCAAGAAAATAAACTGGCTCCAGATTACTTGGGTATGGTTTCACTTCCTTCATAGGCAAGGCATTAATTTCTTTATGACTCTTGTTTCTTCATTTATAAGAAAGACTGATGATGAAATTAGGTAATAGATGTAAAGTGCTTAGAACAGAGTCTCAGGCAAGTAATCAATAAATATTTGCCACTGTTACTATTATTATTATTATTATAGCCTAATATTGTTATTCACATGTTTCACTTTCAACATGTTATGATTCTTGCTTGAAATGATCTCCTCTTTCTTATATTTATAAATTCGATATTTTTATTCATGATACACCTGAGCACCAGTCTAAGGTGATCTCTTTTCCCAGAACTTGCTCTTTATCCCAAATCCCAGTTTAAAACATGTGTTATTCTCTAAACATTTCTTATATCCACAAAATGAAAAAAAAATACAAGTTATTTTAAGAAGGAGACATTCCCTGTATTTCCTGTGCCTGGTTTTGACAAATAATATACTCTCTACAAACATGTCACAATTAATGCTTCACAGATTCAAAGGGGTTAACTAGCCACTCTTTATGATGTCCTTTATTTTTCCTTGTCAAATTAGAGAATCATGTTCTTTCAAGACAAAGCTAGTTCATTTTCATTTTGTTTTGTTTAAAATCAATGAGTCATGTTTCTTTAGTGGTGGCCCTTTATCTGCCCTTGCATTATAAAAAACATTCTTGCACACTAAAATTATTTGGACTGAGCTCAACTAGACTCAGGATTATACCAAGTTTCCCCCTATAATGCAGTTTATAAAATGGGCTCTATACTTTGTGCTGCATTACAGGATATAAATATAAATTCTTGGGAATCTGTCAGGCTCCTTCAGTTCCCTGAAGCTAAAACAAATATGTACAATATTTGACACAGTTAAGGGTTAAACTAATGAGCATATACCTGTATATACCTGCAGTATATACCTGTATATACCTGCAGTTTTAATTGTCAACAATGGAATTTCAAGTATCTAAGATTTCTCTATGAATTTCATTTGAGCTCATTAAGTAAATGGCTTAAATGAAGGGAAGGTAGTTATCTGAATGCTTAGATACCTGGAAGGTAATTTTTAATTTTCAATTATCTTATACTAGTTTTAAAAAATCTGCTTGCATATTACAATGAAACCACCCCAAATCTGATTATACTGCTTATTTTGTCTTGTTAGCTTCCTAAAAAACATCGACTTCACCTAGTTATCATTCTTTTCTTCTCATCATAAACCAGAGTTCTTTCTTTCTTCCACTATGTCATAAAAGACTCAATAAATTCTGATTTGCATTTCAAATCCCACTCTCTTTTTTAGAAGGACATCAGATTCAATGACAATTTTATCACTAATCTCTTTAGCAGTGACAGTGGGAAGTCATGCTCAGACTCTGAGTGAAGTCCTAAGGAAGGTCACGTAATGTTCTTCTTCATCACTAACATAGTATGTGTGTGAATTCTTCATTTCCTTTTTATTAATCAATATGTGCTCATTTAGTCATTTGCTTTAGTTAGCTGTTTCAGAGTATTTTTTTTCCTTCTTCTTTGATTAAGAAATGTGTGTCATTATTTTGCTACATAAAGAGGAATAGTTTGTGTTATTGGCCACAGTAACTTGTTTCTGTTAGTGATGTTCTAGAAATTTTACATGAGAATAATTTCCCCGAGTAAAGTTACAACAGTTTTGGAAAGATCTTATTCCATTTTATTTTTTAGTTTTTTTTTTTTTTTAAGCAATTGAAATAACAAAAATCTTAAGTATTCATCTGTGGCTATATTTGTATTCATGAGTGTGTGTAAATTTATAAACATTTTGATGCCTCGTGCTAGGGATAAGGAGAAATCTAGCTCTGAAATAAATGGTGAATCAATCTTTGCTGTTTTATTTTTCTATTTTTTAAAGATTTATTTTTTATTTTGCCTGCACTGGATCATTGTTGATGCACACAGGCTCTAGTTACAGTGCTTAGACTTACGGCCGTTGCCTGTTAGTTGCCAAGAACAGGCCAGTTGCTAAGAACAGGCTGTAGGCACACGGGCTCAGCAGCTGAGTCTTGTGGGCTCTAGCGTGCAGGCTCAATAGTAATGGCTCATGGGCTTAGTTGCTCCATAGCAAGTGGGACCCTCCCTGACCAGAAATCAAACCCATGTTCCCTACATTGGCAGGTAAATTCTTAATACTAGACCGCAGAGGAAGCTCCAATCTTTGTTATTTTAGATTCCATGCAATACTTCTACTTTCATAGACTTGTCATCAGTTCAGTTCAGTTCAGTTGCTCAGTCATGTCCGACTCTTTGTGACCCCATGAATCACAGCATGCCAGGCCTCCCTGTCCATCACCATCTCCCGGAGTTCACTCAGACTCACGTCCATCCAGTTGGTGATGCCATCCAGTCATCTCATCTGCTGTCGTCCTCTTTTCCTCCTGCCCCCAATCCCTCCCAGCATCAGAGTCTTCTCCAATGAGTCAGTTCTTCGCATGAGGTGGCCAAAGTATTGGAGTTTCAGCTTTAGCATCATTCCTTCCAAAGAACACCCAGGGTTGATCTCCTTCAGAATGGACTGGTTGGATCTCCTTGCAGTCCAAGGGACTCTCAAGAGTCTTCTCCAACACCACAGTTCAAAAGCATCAATTCTTCAGCGCTCAGCTTTCTTCACAGTCCAACTCTCACATCCATACATAACCACTGGAAAAACCATAGCCTTGACTAGACGGACCTTTGTTGGCAAAGTAATGTCTCTGCTTTTGAATATGCGATCTAGGTTGGTCAAAACTTTCCTTCCAATGAGTAAGCGTCTTTTAACTTCATGGTTGCAGTCACAATCTGCAGTGATTTTGGAGCCCCCCAAAATAAAGTCTGACAGTGCTTCCACTGTTTCCCCATCTATTTGCCATGAAGTAATGGGACCAGATGCCATCATCTTCGTTTTCTGAATGTTGAGCTTTATGTTGATATTTTAATGTCTGAACTTCTCTGGATTTTAGTTTATCAAATTATTTGAAATTCCAATTGTTTTATTAAATCACATTTTTAAGTATGTGAATTATCCATATAAGAGCTATAAACCAATAATTATTTTTATATTCCATTCAAAAATAATAAGGGCAAGGCAAATTGAGAGAGTAGCATTAAAACATATGTATTACCATATGCAAAGTTAGATAGCCAGTGGAAATTTGCTGTATTACACAGGGAGCCCAAATCCAGTGCTCTGTGAGGACCTAAAGGGGTGGGATGGTGTGGGAGGTGGAAGGGAAGTTCAAGAGGGAGGGGACATGAGTGTACCTATGGCTGATTAACGTTTATATATGTCAAAAACCAATACAATATTGTAAAGCAATTATCCTCCAATTAAAAATAAACTTAAAAAAAATAGGGGAGATTTCAAATCAGGATGCATAAAAATAAAGGTTATTGCTATATAATTTATTTAGGGACTGAAACTAGTATTGAATGTGCTTCAGTTCAGTTCAGTTCATTCGCTCAGTCATGTCTGACTCTTTGCAACCCCATGAATTGCAGCACGCCAGGCCTCCCTGTCCATCACCAGCTCCCGGAGTTCACTCAGACTCACGTCCATCGAGTCCGTGATGCCATCCAGCCATCTCATTGTCTGTCGTCCCCTTCTCATCCTGCCCCCAATCCCTCACAGCATCAGAGTCTTTTCCAATGAGTCAACTCTTCGCATGAGGTGGCCAAAGTACTGGAGCTTCAGCTTTAGCTTCATTCCTTCCAAAGAAATCCCAGGGCTGATCTTCAGAGTGGACTGGTTGGATCTCCTTGCAGTCCAAGGGACTCTCAAGAGTCTTCTCCAACACCACAGTTCAAAGCATCAATTCTTCGGTGCTCAGTCTTCTTCACTGTCCAACTCTCACATCCATACATGACCACAGTAAAAACCATAGCCTTGGCTAGACTGACCTTAGTCAGCAAAGTAATGTCTCTGCTTTTGAATATGCTATCTAGGTTGGTCATAACTTTTCTTCCAAGGAGTAAGCGTCTTTTAATTTCATGGCTGCAGTCACCATCTGCAGTGATTTTGGAGCCCCAAAAAATAAAGTCTGACACTGTTTCCCCATCTATTTGCCATGAAGTGACGGGACAGGATGCCATCTTCGTTTTCTGAATGTTGAGCTTTAAGCCAACTTTTTCACTCTCCTCTTTCACTTTCATCCAACAGTAAATAAATTCACACTTTTTTTTTTTAAAGCATAAGGATAAAGTTGAGTTGAGAAGTACAGCCATATCACAAAAACAAAATGTACAGATGCCATTTCCATATGTTTAAATCACTGTATCTGCTTTGACTGTACTGCACCTTGTAATTAACCCAAATAACTATTATGTGCCCATATTGTTTCAAGTACAAAATGGATACTTAATAAACACTTGCTAATTAGATAAAGGGGAAAACAGTCCATAAGTTATTTAGTTTATTGTGACCAAGAAATTCCATTATTGTAGTAGATTAACCTGGTTAAATTAGCTTCTGGAATTTTTTGATTTGGTAATTATTTAAATTGTGTGTAATGATGCATGTGGATACAAGTTTAGAAAATTTTAATAAACAGTATCAAAAACAAATTCAAAAGAAAAACAAAATCAACAGTGTGGTGTGGAGATATTTTCATGTAAATTTAGTACAAAATGCCTGCTCTCATTAAGAATTGTGTAAATACTTAAGGAGTTATGAAAGAAGGAAGGAGATTTAAAAATTTTTAAATCAATAAACAAATATTCATTTGACAAAAATAGTTGATACTAATGGTGAAATAAATAGTAACTTTTCTTGATAAAGAGTTCTTACATTTACACCAATATAAGATTAGGTAAATCCTTTTTCTAAAAACAATCTCTCTCCCTTCCTGTATAAATTCTTTATTTTACACTTTTTATGAAAGAATAGAAAAAAAAGAATAAAAATGAATTTTTCAATTACTATTTTGATATATTACTGCAGGATAAAATAAATTTCTGTGTTAGAACTAAATTCTTTGAGTTGTCTGTTAATTTACATATATATGTATGTATATATAAATACCTATTGATTATGTGACATGTATAATTTAAATGAACCTGTGTGATGAACTAACATTTTTCTTAGAATAAGCCTGAGTATAGAAAAAAATATCAGCAATGAGCTCACAATACATATATTAGTCTCTAGGTATTGATAACATCTGTAAAGTTGTGTCTGCTCAAACCAGACAACTTAAAAATATCTCTATCATTATGTAAGTAATACCTATTTATACAGATATTAAGAAACAAATCTTTAATATCTTCTAATTAAATCAATATACAAATGTTAGGCGTTCTGTGAGTCAAAGAACTGAATGATTTGACTGAATTTTCCAGTAGGATGTTTCAGCATTATATAAACACAATCTGTGAGTTACAATACTCTTAAAGACCCCTGAGAGCTCAGTTGATAAAGAATCTGCCTGGAATGCAGGAGACCCCAGTTCAGTTTCTGGGTCAGGAAGATCTGTTGGAGAAGAGATAGGCTACCCACTCCAGTATTCTTGGGCTTCCCTTGTGTCTCAGCTGGTAAAGAATCCGCCCACAATGCAGGAGACCTGGATTCAATTCCTGGGTTGGAAAGATCCCCTGGAGAAGGGGAAAGGTACTCCAGTATCTTGACCTGGAGAATTCTATAGACTGTGTAGTCCATGGTCACAGAGTCAGACACAACTAAGCAAATGTCACTTTCACTTTCAAAGACCTGGATGAGTTTGGGGAAGTTATTTATATGCAAAAAGACAATGCAGTTCTACATGACTTTATTAGTACATGTAACATTATGTGAACAAATTTCAGTCTGAGGGAGATTAAAATTTTTCTAATTTTCAGGAAAAAATTGATAAATACCTTTTTGCTCAAAATTGTCTCCTTTCCTTTAATGTAGCCACTGAAAGAACTCAGAAAATGTCTCCTAGTGGAAAGATAGAGTTCTGTGAGGACATAGTTGGCAATCAGCAGAGAAATGGTTGACAGAGCATAAACAGAAAAAAATCCCAGAGGCAAAAAAGTGTGTGGGAACAGCTAGTCATGGATGAAGGAATATGTGGGGATTATACAAAAGTGGAGAAGACAGATTTGTACTGAAACCAGGCTATACCCAGCTCCCAGATCTAAAATCTGCACATTCACTTGTCCTGGTATCCTATAATTTCAGTATTCTAGATATAGCTGTTACCATTTGCTTTGAAAAAAAGCACAGATTGATAAAGCAGAGTGTGAGTTTCATTCACTGAATTAATCAGAAGGTTTTTGCCTAAATAACAACCATTACCAGTTGTTATTTAGTTATATATATATATATATATATATATATATATATTATATATATACATATATATACATATATACATAATTGTGGATGCATATTCTTAGGTAGAGACAAAATAAAAAAGTAAAGTTTTGGTTAAGATGCCAAAAAGTCTAAAAACTCTTTTAATGTAACTCCAGCTAGTCACTTTGTAATTTTTACACACATGTAGATATAGACAGAAAAATAAGCAACTAGAAAAGAGAAGCCCATCAGCTGTGACTTTAAGAGAATTTGTGAAATTAAACTCAGAAACAGATTTGTATAAACAGATTATCTCGGTAATTGTTTTCTCAAGGAAGAGTGTTGGATTTACATATGTCACGACCCACGTCCAGTTTCACTTTGTAGAAAGAGTTGAGCACTAAAAGCCATCTTTTAAAACCCAGAGCTTCTGACATTCAAACCTGCCACTGTCAGCTAACCACCAATCTTTCTTCCAAAAGGACTGCCACTGGTTTGTACTTACCAAAGTCTACTATATATCTCAAGGACAAGACCTGTATGTAAATAATAAAGAAATGCAGTGAAAATATAAAGTGAAATATTATATGACAAAGTTCTATTTGGTTACCCATAACCCTTAGCAGCTTTTTTTTAAAAAATAAGCCTTTTCTCATTGTCTTAAATCTATATTTTTATACTTAAGACACCTAGGAAAATTAGCAGACAAATGAATGCCTTAAATAACCCAAAGAGTGGAAAATATCTGAGCCTCTGTTCTAGAAAAATGCCAGAAAAAATTCTGATGTCTGGTTTATTACAATGGTCAACAGTATTAAAATAAATAAATCAGTTATAAAAATAATAATGCTGAACATGTTGAACTGATTTTAGTAGAACAGTTTTAAATTATTTTAGCTGGGAACTTCTCTGACATTCAACAAAATTTCATAAATTTTACTTTGTTTTATTTGCCTTTCATACCTGAAGGTCAGTGCTTAAAATAACTCCAGACTCAGGTTCCCTATGTCATTTTCATCTGTGTTCTTTAAGACATTCCTTTTATCCCCTATTCTACCTACATCCCTTATCCAGCAAAAGAACTACCCATGTCATTCTCATTTGTACTACATTTTCATAATGTTATCCTTAAAATCCATTCTGCGGGACCATGTTCAATGTGAAAATGTTATAATTAGATCCTTCTGGTTCATTTGGTAATAAACCCTTCTGGATTTGATCCAATGTGTACTGATATTATACCAAATCTGACCTATTATGGTTAGAATTACACTAAAGATCCTTTCCACATTCTTTCTTAGGATTTTAAGCAGTAAACTATGAAAACTAGTTTACATAAAGATAATTTAGTTACTTAACAAACACATTATTAGATGTGACTTTCCTAGAGGAGAATTGAGGACAAAGACAAATAACCTGGTTTGGGGTCTCCTGCTAATTAGAATAATAACTCTCAAACTATTTTGATGGGTTCTCATTTCAACGTGGCAAATGGCCCTGAAACTTACCTTACCATTCATAATTCCCACTGGAACTCTTACTCCATGGTAGCAATGAAATGTTACTCAGTACAATTAAATTTTGGGGAAGAGATTAGGATTAGTTAGGTGGTATGGATGGTTCATATATGATTTACAATACCTATCATAGAGTCAAGCTGTAAGAGGACAAAGAATTAGTGATAAAATAGAGCCTTGCTTCCCACTCTAGTTAAATAAGCAATATACAGCCAAGTAGAGAATGATGAAGTTAAACTACAAGGAACCTGTAAATAAAAGCTAAGAGTAATAATTAAAAATCATTACCAGTCCAAGACAGCTTTCACAGCATTCATGAAAAGAACCTTCATAAGGATTGTTAAAGTGTCACTCATCTCTAAAAACTTCTTAGAATCATCAAGGATTGTGTATCAGAGATTATTTAGTAAAGAAAGAAATCTAGCAAATCTAAGACGATGCAAATTTTGGCTCATAAA
Organism: Budorcas taxicolor; assembly: GCF_023091745.1. Taxonomy (NCBI): domain Eukaryota; kingdom Metazoa; phylum Chordata; class Mammalia; order Artiodactyla; family Bovidae; genus Budorcas; species Budorcas taxicolor. Next base: position 62,981,192 of record NC_068912.1, on the reverse strand, counting down.
CATCAATTTATGGAATCTTACATAGTATTTGCATATAACAGGGCTTTGTACATTGAGATGGAATCCTGTAGAATTGCTTGCCATTAATCCAAAAGAACAAAGGAAGATCCCTTAACATCACTGTAACAGTTTACAGTCCATCAGTGGACCAAGGCACTTAATTTTGAAATAAGTGTTCTTGAGTCCTGAGCTCTTAAAACTGTAGATGTATGTTTAGCCTGATAGTCTAAAATTTTGACAATAATCATATTGTGGATCATCTGAATGATAGCTCTTTAAACCATAAACTATAACTCACTTGTAGCTCTCAGGTACACTTTTGTGTTCAGGGCATTACTGAATCAAGCTGCACCCCTTTAATTGTCTCAGGCTAATGAGAAGTAAACTTAATAGATAAATGAAGGGTACCTGCTCAATAAAGGCCAACTAATGTCATTCATTTGAAATCCTGATAAAGATTTTTCTATTGTTTGAATATAGAAACTGGTGAGCGAATTAAGTCATAACAAGTGACAAGATAGTGCTTGTATTCCAAACTTAAAAAAAACTGATTGCCATTTAGGTTGTGAGTAGAAATTTAATTTCCACAAAACAACTTCATCTGTCCATTAAATTAATGATATTAATTTAAATTTTATGAGTTTTCTAGTTTTTATTGAATTGAACTTATAAAAAGCTTTTGCTTATACATGGTTATATAAGGCCAGCAGGGCTTCCCTGGTGGTTCAGACAGTAAAGCGTCTACCTGCAATGAGGGAGACCCAGTTCGATCCCTGGGTTGGGAAGATCCTCTGGAGAAGGGAAATGGCAACCCACTCCAGGACTCTTGCCTGGAAAATTTCATGGATGGATGAGCCTGGTGGGCTAGTCCATGGGGTCACAAAGAGTAGGACAAGACTGAGCAACTTCACTGTCTCTATTTCTGAGGAGAGTAAAAAAGCTGGCTTAACATTCAATACCACTCATATAAGGCCAGTAAGCATACAAAGTTTATACCTGTTTTAATGTTTGAATATGTTTAAGTAATACTATAGTAAAAATGATTAAGTCAAAGCTGAGGGTCATTAAGAAATTGTGCTCTTAAAAGGGACCTATACAATAGCCATAGTTTGTGGTATAAAGAAGCAGCTATTTGGCCTGGTCACAGTTTGCCCCAGCTAATCCCCAAAAGAATAAAGCCATTGGATGAATGCAGCATGCTGAACCTAGGGAGAAAATGGGCACAGAGATTAGGAAACAGTTCTGTAGTCAGCTGGGAGGATTATAGTAGAGAAGTGCTGAACAAAAAGCTTCCACATGCTCTTTGAAGATTTTTAGAATATTATCTCCAGGGAAACCCAAGCAACTGGCTCTTCTTGGTTCTTCTAAAGAGTTCTGTAAAGGCCTCAAAATGTCTTTCTCAAAATTCCAGAAATATTGCATTTTGCCATTTCTCACTTATATCAAATCAAATACCAAACTTGTTTACCTTCACATTCTCTTGCATCAGAATTTTCCCCACCATTTCCATTGTCACTGTGTGTGTGTGTGCGTGTGTGTGTGTGTGCGTGTGTGTTTGTTATTTAGTCATGTCTGACTCTTTGCAACCCCATGGACTATAGTCTGCCAGGCTCCTTTGTCCATGGAATTCTCCAGGCAAGAATGCTGGAGTGGGTTGCCGTTCCTTTCTTTGGGGAATCTCCTATCCCCAGGGACTGAACCCAGGTCTGTCGCATTGCAGACAGATTCTTGAGCCACCATGGAGGCCCTCCATTTTCACTACCATTGCCCAAAACAGTGATTTCTTCCTTAGGACATTGAAGGTAATTCACTGAATTGTTCTTCAGTGTGAACTCTTCTTCCATGTCAATGCTTTTTACACACTGATATTCTGATAGCAAATTCTGATCATTCTCTGCTTTCTCTAAAATCTATGACTGTCCACACTGCCAATTAAATTAGGCTTTCAGACAAACATCCTGACATTCAGTATTTTATGATCTGGCCTTATCCCTCTTCCCAAGCATGTTTCCCAGTGCTCCCTAAATTTCAAAAACATTAGTTAGTGTTCATACCTATTATTTTTTCACCTCTGTTAATTTATACCAGCTGATTCCTTAAAGGAAATATCCTCTCTTTATATGTTTTCTCCTATCATGGAATCTCTAAGAAGCTGACTCTGAAATGCATCCACTGGGGTATGCTCCCTGGAATGATGCCTGAAAAGAGCAAGGAAACAGGCAGAGGTTGAAGTAGCTCTCACATCAGTGGATTCAACAGATCCTACTGAAAATTTGAAAATGGGGAAGGTCTTTCAGAGAGATCCCCACCCTAGGTAAAGCAGCCAGTCAGGCCTTTGTATCTCTGTATTTACCAGTCCCTGGACACAAGCTGCCCTGAAAACGGAACATAGCTTTTGGCAAGGCAGCTTTTCTCAACTGGGGGTAAGATAGAATGATGTCAGTTCAATTCAGTTCAGTTGCTCAGTCATGTCCAATTCTTTGTGACCCTGTGGACTACAGCATGCCAGGCTTCCCTGTCCATCACCAATTGCTGGATCTTGCTCAAACTCAGTCCATCGAGTTGGTGATGACAACCAACCATCTCATCCTCTGTTGTCCTCTTCTCCTCCTGCCCTCAATCTTTCCCAGCATCAGGGTCTTTTCAAATGAGTTATCAGGTGGCCAAGTTCTAGAGCTTTAGCTTTAGCATCAGTCCTTTGAATGAATATTCAGGGTTGATTTCCTTTAGGATTGACTGGATCAATCTCTTTGCAGTCCAAGGGACTCTCAAAAGTCTTCTCCAACACCACAGTTCAAAAGCGTCTGTTCTTCAGTGCTTGGCTTTCATTATGGTCCAACTCTCACATCCATACATGACTATTGGAAAAATCATAGCTTTGAATAGACAGATTTTTGTTGGCAAAGTAATGTCTCTGCTTTTTAATATGCTGTCTAAGTTTGCCATATCTTCTCTTCCAAGGAGCAAGTGTCCTTTAACTTCATGGCTGCAGTCACCATCAACATGACTTTGGAGCCCAAGAAAATAAAGTCTGTCACTGATTCTGTTGTTTCCCCATCTATTTGCCATGAAGTGATGGGACTGGATGCCATGATCTTCGTTTTTTGAATGTTGAGATTTAAGACAGCTCTTTTACTCTCCTCTTTCACTTTCATCAAAAGGCTCTTTAGTTCCTTTTTGTTTTCTGCCATAAGGGTGGTGTCATCCATATAGGTTATTGATATTTCTCCTTGCAGTCTTGATTCCAGCTTGTGCTTCATACAGCCCAGCATTCCACATAACTTACTCTGCATATAGTTTAAATAAGCAGGGTGACAATATAAAGCCTTGACGTACTCCTTTCCCAATTTGGAACCAGTCTGTTGTTCCATGTTGTTCTAACCGTTGCTTCTTGACCTGCATACATATTTGTCAAGAGGCAGGTAAGGTGGTCCGGTATTTCCATCTCTTTAAGAATTTTCCAAAATTTTTTGTGATCCACACAGTCAAAGGCTTTGGCATAGTCAAAAAAGCAGAACAAGGATGCAACTAGCTATAAATAGTCAGCTAAGATTCAAGGTTATAAAAGCAAACCAGCACACCACAGCACATCCACTTTAGCTGATCCTTCATGTCATTCAAATGCATTTGCTTCATAGAGCAGGTTCACTGTACCCAGGAAAAATTCCAGAATACTGGTTGGGCTCTCTTCCTGGGACAACTTAAGAAAGGAAGATGACTGTAACAAATCAGAGCCTGAAATTGCATTTGATACTCACTGTTCATCCTCTAATATTTGTTGTATATTACATTCCCCCAGTCCAGGACTTCTTTTGGTTTAGGTAGGTCACCATATAAGTGAACTATATCCTAATATCTGAGGTTTCTGGTCCCCGGGTCACCATAAATTTATCAGACCACGGCTGCTCCCTTTTCTTTTTCCCACCAAGTTGTATGGTGGGAAAGTACTAAGAAATGCTTCAGCAATGGAAGTTGATTCATTCAGTGGATTATCTGTGTGCCTAATTGATTCTTCTTTGCTCCCAGTGTGTTAATAGCAGCCCTATTTCCTCCTGCTTTTAAGGATGAGTCAGCCCACAAAGGTCACCATTGTTGTCCTTGCTTTTTGGTCTCTTGGCAAAAATAATCAAATGTGACTAGGTAGGAGCCATCACATAAAGCTTAATGGAACTCGTGTGACATCCCCTGGACTAAATGATCCTCCTGTAAGAATTAGTATTTCTGGGCATATGGAGCCTAGTTATAGTAGTTCATTGCAAGTGATGTGAAGTGAGGCCACTTACATTTCTACCCCCTGCTTCCCAGACATGCTTTTCATCTTTTGGGGACATAGCACCATACAATGGTCATTTATTTTACTGAATAGTATGGCCCATGGAATGATATTTATCAACTCCAGATATTAGCATCAAATTAGTACCACTGTTGTATCTTCAAGAGACTGTTCAGGCAGCAACCAGTGAATGGTGTAGTATATGGTAGAACCAGTGTACCTATGACTATGTGCCCACTGTCACACTTCCATTGCTATAAAGTAGGTTCATTGAGTCAAGAAATGTTAAGCAGGATTCTATGTTTGGATAAAACACTCTCAGATAGTTGTGCTGGCTAAGGCACAGATTCTGGAAGTGCAAACCCATACCAAGGGTATACCATGATCTCAACCAATATTCATCACAGCCCTTCTAGAGTAAAAAGAATTCTGCAAAATTAGCTTGCCATTAACTTGGTGGTTGATCTCCTTGAGGGTTGGTGCCATATCAACGACTCATCATTGATGTCTGTTGCCAACATAACGGAATCTAAATTTCAGCATTAGTTAGATTGGTCTTTGTAAGTAGGTGCACATTGATTGGCTGATAACAAAAGACTTACTGAGGCCAACCAGTTGACTGCTCGATTTATTTTAACTTGGTTGATTAGCAACTTTTCTGTATTAAATGCTCTGTGGTGGAAATTAACATGCATTTCAAAGATTATGTCGCTTTACACTCATTCACACAGATCTATTCACTTTTCTCTTCTGTAGACCTCCTTATTCTGACATCTCTTTTTTCTCTTTTCAAACCACCTAACCAATGAGCTGAGTCATTTGACACTGCCCATAAGTCCATATATATATTTAAATTGGAGTTCTTTCCACATAGAGTGCTAAATTTGGGGCACTGACCAACGCTGTGATAAATGAGAAAATTTCCCCTTAACATACATTTGGGATCATTCCTCAGTGGAGTTCTCCTGTGCTTACACTCACATTCCAAGCCAACCTAACTGGTGAAACACAGTCAGCCACTTTTCTATCACCTGGTCATAAAGGATACTCCCTCATGTGGTCATAGGATAAGCCTATGAAAAGATGACAGTACAACTGTGATAGATGACATGTGGTTCTGGGCAACCTGTTCAAGCCTCTTGTATGTACCCCATGGCTCTATTCATACTCCATCCCAAAACTGGGCCTGCCCAACCTTATAGTTCAAGGGTCTCCCAGGACAGTGGGCATCTCTGGCCACACGAATATTTGATGTTTCATAGTTCAACTCTCCATGTCTAGCAGAAGTCAGTAGCACACAAGGAGTTGTTTATTTGAAGAGTGTGTAATTCTATGCTGCAGATGGCATGACTGATGCCAGATCGTTGCATGTCTATATAATGATTCTCTTTTGGAGTTTTACCCACCAAGATACCTAATACCAGAGGGAAGGCCAGATTGTATAGCCCAAGTGGCAAGACTATTTGAAATGCAGCCTGGATTACACAGAGCATATTCCTTGCATGTGGCAGCCTTCCATGTCACTCAGTAAATGGATTGGAGCAATAATTCTAAATGTGGAATCTGCTTCCTCCAGAACTTGAAGAAGCCTACCACAGACCATGTTTATTTCTTAGTGGTAGGAATATGAGATGCAACCATTTGTCTTTACTTTGGAAAAGATGTCCTGGCATGCACTGGACCCCTAAAATGTCACTGTTGAGTCAGTTTCCTGAGTATTTGTAAGGTTTATTTTCAATCCTTCAGAGTGTACGTACTTACTAATGCCCTCAGTGTACCCGGCACTTTTTGCTCACCTGGTCCGCTTAACATGATGTCATCAGTGTAGTAGTCCAGTGTGATATTAGATGGCATGCATATCGTGGTCTAGATCATACGATAAGGCAGTAAATAAGTACTCCTGTTCACTCTGTGAGAATTCAATTTGCTTCTGGTCCATCTTGTGGACAGAGATAAAAAAGAGTGCATGCTCCAGTTCACTGGTAATGTACCATGTGCCTAAGGCCATGTTAATCTTTCTAGCAAAGACAGCACATTTGGCATAACAGCTTCAATTGATGTTGCTACTCAGTTGAGTCTGAAGAAGTCTGTTGTCATCTTCTAGGCTCCATCTGTGTTTCCATAGAAACTAGACTGCAGAATTAAATGGAAGCTATCATGGGGACAGGGAGAACTGAACTATGAAACTATTGAACTAAGAAACATTAAATGTTCATGTGGCCATAGATACCTATTGTTCTGGTAGACACACAATTATCTCTACATCCTTGAAGTCTTCAATAATTGCAGTAGTATTTACTATTATTTCCAGATTGCAGTGTTGTTTTGATTAACTATCTTAGGATACACTTTTGAGCGAGAGGTTTCAGAGACTTCTGCTTGGCTTTACTCCATAGAATGAAGGAATCGGTGCCTTGTTGGTTTTGCCAAATACCAAATATGTCTCCTCTTGGGCCTCATACTCTACTCTAAAAGTACCCTATATCAAGAGTAACTGAGATCCTGTATCCAGTAGTCCTCAAAATATCTGACTAATCCTCTTTTCCCAGTGCACAAGGTCAAGGGTTATTTAGGTAAAGAATCAGGGTATTATATTTACTCACTCTAGCATTAGTATTATAAGATCTTTCTTCCTGGAACCTTTTATTCAGTCAATGATGAGTCTAGACCTGCAAACAGGCTCAATTATAGACACTGAGCAAGATATATGATTTATTTATGGCTGTTGGCCTCATCCTTTTAGTTATGAATTCTTTTTTAAAACAACACTCTTTTTTTTTAATTTTTTTTAATTTTTATTTTTACTTTATTTTACTTTACAATACTGTATTGGTTTTGCCATACATTGACATGAATCCACCACGGGTGTACATGCTGCCACTTACCTAGGGAAAAAAACATATTCTACTAATCATCTCCGTTGCTTTCAGCAAGTCGACATCTTCCCACATCCTAGTTACCACTCCAACCTTATGTGCATCATAAATTCTCTTGCTTCTATTTTGATTATTATTTGGGAATCCTGCCATTCTCATTGCCACCAGTGTATAGTTCTTTTCCCCAATTAAGAGGCTCAGCATTTATCTGCTGGATTTATTATTGTGATTTGATATTATTTGTTGGTCTGGCACCAGGAGAGAAGGTAGCCTTTAACTGGGAGCAGTGGACCACTTCTGTAGTGCCAGATAATTTAGAGAATATAGAAATTCAAGAATTTTAGAGTATAAAACCGTAACCCATTTTTCACCTTGGCTGAGCAAGTTTGCTAACATGGAGAATTCAACTTCCACTGGAGATTTGTTACTGTTATAATTAAACCCTAAGCTGACCTTCAGCTTCTTCTGCCTTCAAACTACAGGAAATGAGAGTCTTTTTCACATTATCTAAGGGGGCCCCCTGGCTTTCACATTTAGATTGAATTTGGTGACTACTCTCAGCCTTCCATTGGCTTTCTCCAATGTCTAGATTCTTTCAACAGAGCCATCCAAGCCATTATACCCATAATTACAATTTCCTTCAAATCTCTCAACACTTCAGATATTGCACCTGTTGGCACATTCCCTTCCACCAATAACCTATCCCACATCCAACTCACCACTACTGAAAAAAAGAAAGTTTTAACGATTGTCCTCCTATGGCATGTCAACAGCTATCCATACTCCAATCACCAAGAGTGATGAAATTTTCATGGCCAGCTGATCTGTCCAAATCCAAAATTCCATTTCACAGTGTACTTCCAAGCACCACTCTCAGTGCCAACTGGTACAAATTCACTTTCCTGGAAACAAAAACTGAAAATCAGAGATTTGTGTACAGAGGTTTATTGGGCAGTGCCATGAGAAAAATTGTGAAGGAAGAGAAGCGAAAGCAGCAGTGGGCAACAGTGGAAAGTTGAAATGTGATACAACTGCAGGTGATGATATGTAAGCTGTGAAACTGAGATGATTCTTTGGAGTTTAGCTCAAACAGGGAAACAGCATCAGACATTTGTGATGCCATGCTAATTTATGGTTAAAGTCATCCCCCCAAAAGAGGTATAAACTTGGGAGAAACATGTTCCTTTCTGTCAAAAAAACACTGGAGAAGGACAGAGCTCCTAGCTCTTAGCACCCAATATTCACAGGATCTTTGGGAATTAGTATTTTGATTATGAAGAGAGACCTGGGGAATACAACACAGTATTCACCATCACTTCAGTTCAGTCGCTCAGTCATGTCTGACTCTTTGTGACCTCATGGGCTACAAGCATTCCAGGCTTCCCTGTCCACCACCGGCTCCTGGAATTTACTCAAACTTATGTCCATTGAATTGGTGATGCCATACAACCATCTCATCATCTGTCATTCCTTCCCTTCTCCATCTGCCTTCAATCTTTCCCAGTATCAAGATCTTTTCCAATGAGTCAATTCTTTGTATCAGGTGGCCAAAGTATTGGAGTTTCAGCTTCAGCATCAGTCCTTCCAATGAACACCCAGGACTGATCTCCTTTAGGATGGACAGATTGGATCTCGTTGCAGTCCAAGGGAATCTCAAGAGTCATCTCCAACACAACAGCTCAAAAACATTAATTCTTTGACACTCAGCTTTCCTTATAGTCCAAATCTCACATCCATACAAGACTACTGGAAAAACTATAGCTTTGACCAGATGGACATTTGTCAGCAAGTAATGTCTCTGCTTTTTAATATGCTCTCTAGGTTGGCCATAGCTTTTCTTCCAAGGAGCAACTGTCTTTTAATTTCATGGCTGCAATCACCATCTGCAGTGAGTTTGGAGCCCCCCAAAATAAAGTCTTTCACTGTTTCCATTGTTTCCTCATCTATTTGCCATGAAGTGATGGGACCAGATGCCATGATCTTAGTTTTCTGAATGTTGAGCTTTAAGCCAACTTTTTCACTCTCCTCTTTCATTTTCATCAAGAGGCTCTTTAGTTCCTCTTCACTTTCTCCCATAAGTATGGTGTCATCTGCATATCTGAGGTTATTGATACTTCTCCCAGCAATCTTGATTCCAGCTTGTGCTTCAACCAGACCAGCATTTCTCATGATGCACTCTGCATATATGTTAAATAAACAGGATGACAACATACAGCCTTGACATACTTCTTTCCCAATTTGGAACCAGTCTGTTGTTCCATGTCCAGTTCTAACTGTTGCTTCTTAATCTTCATCCAGATTTCTCAAGAGACATGTCAGGTGTTCTGGTATTCCTATCTCTTTCAGAATTTTTCACAGTCTGCTGTGATCCACACAGTCAAATGCTGACATAGTCAATAAAGCAGAAGTAGATGTGTTTCTGGAGCTCTCTTGCTTTTTTCACAATCCAATGGATGTTGGCAATTTGATCTCTGGTCCCTCTGCCTTTTCTAAATCCAGCTTGAGCATCTGAAAGTTCATGGTTCAAATACTGTTGAAGCCTGGCTTGAAGAATTTTGAGCATTACTTTCTTAACATGTGAGATGATTGCAATTGTATGGTAGTTTGAACATTCTTTGACATTGCCTTTCTCTGGGATTGGAATGAAAACAGTCCTTTTCCAGTCCTGTGGCCACGGCTGAGCTTTCCAAATTTGCTGGCAAATTGAGTGAAGCACTTTCACAGCATCATCTTTTAGGATTTGAAATAGCTCAATTGGAATTCCATCACCTCCACTAGTTTTGTTTGTAGTGATGCTTCCTAAGCCCCACTTGACTTCCCATTCCAGGATGTCAGGTTCTAGGTGAGTGATCACACCATCGTGGTTATCTGAGTATGGAGAACTTTTTTCTGTTGATGTTCTCTTTATTGTTGCCATCTCTTCTTACTATCTTCTGCTTCTGTTAGGTCCATACCATTTCTGCCCTTTATTGTGCTCATCTTTGCATGAAATATTCCCTTGGTATCTCTAATTTTCTTGCAGAGATCTCTAATCTTTCCCATTGTATTGTTTTCCTCTATTTCTTTCCACTGATCACTGAGGACAGCTTTCTTATCTCTCTTTGCTGTTCTTTGGAACTCTGCATTAAAATGGGTATATCTTTCCTTTTCTCCTTTGCCATTAGCTTCTCCTCTTTTCTCAGCTATTTGTAAGGCTTCCTCAGACAACCATTTTGCCTTTTTGCATTTCTTTTTCTTGGAGATTGTCTTGATCTCTGCCTCCTGTACAATGTCATGGACATCCGTCTATAGTTCTTCAGGCACTCTGTTTATCAGAGCTAATCCCTTGAATCTATTCGTCACTTCCACTGTATAATCATAAGAGATTTTATTTAGTCATACCTGAAATGGCCTGGTGGTTTCACCTACTTTCTTCAGTTTAAGTCTGCATTTGGCAATAGGAATTAATGATAGGAGCCTTCAGCTCCTGGTCTTGCTTTTGCTGACTTACCGAGCTTCTCCATGTTTGGCTGCATAGAATGTAATCAATCTGATTCTGGTATTGACCATCTGGTAATGTCCATGTGTAGAGTCTTCTCTTGTCTTTTTGGAAGAGGGTGCATTCTATGACCAGCATGTTCTCATGGCAAAACTCTATTAGCCTTTGACCTGCTTCATTTTGTACTCCAAGGCCAAATTTACCTGTTACTCCAAGTATCCCTTGACTTCCTACTTTTGCATTCCAGTCCCCTGTAATGAAAAGGACATCTTTTTTGGGTGTTAGTTCTAGAAGGTCTTGTAAGTCTTCATAGAACCATTCAGCTTCAGCTTCTTCAACATTACTGGTCAGGGCATAGACTTGAATTACTGTGATATTGAATGGTTTGCCTTGGAGACGAACAGAGATCATTCTGTCATTTTTGAGACTGCATCCAAGTACTGCATTTTGGACTCTTTTTTTTTTTTACTATGGTAGTTTTTCTAAGGGATTCTTGCCCATACTAGGAGATATAATGGTCATTTGAGTTAAATTAACCCATTTCAGTCCATTTCAGTTCTCTGATTCCTAAAATGTCAATGTTCACTCTTGCCATCTTCTGTTTGACACTTCCAATTTGCCTTGATTCGTAGACCTAACATTCCAGGTTCCTATGGAATATTGCTCTTTGCAGCCTCAGATTTTACTTCCATCACTAGTCACATACACAATGGGTATTGTTTTTGTTTTGGCTCCGTCTATTCATTCTTTTTTTTTTTTTTAATTTTAAAATCTTTAATTCTTACATGTGTTCCCAAACATGAACCCCCCTCCCACCTCCCTCCCCATAACATCTCTGTGGGTCATCCCCATGCACCAGCCCCAAGCATGCTATATCCTGCGTCAGACATAGACTGGCAATTCAATTCTTACATGATAGTATACATGATAGAATGCCATTCTCCCAAATCATCCCACCCTCTCCCTCTCCCTCTGAGTCCAAAAGTCCATTATACACAGCTGTGTCTTTTTTCCTGTCTTGCATACAGGGTCGTCATTGCCATCTTTCTAAATTCCATATATATGTGTTAGTATACTGTATTGGTGTTTTTCTTTCTGGCTTACTTCACTCTGTATAATCGGCTCCAGTTTCATCCATCTCATCAGAACTGATTCGAATGAATTCTTTTTAACGGCTGAGTAATACTCCATTGTGTATATGTACCACAGCTTTCTTATCCATTCATCTGCTGATGGACATCTAGGTTGTTTCCATGTCCTGGCTATTATACAGTGCTGCGATGAACATTGGGGTACATGTGTTTCTTTCAATTATTCATTCTTTCTTCATTCACCATATCATAACGGAAAGCCCATATCAAATTCTATTCATTTTCCTCCAATCTGGAAATACTTTCACTTTCCCCTCTGAATCATCACTGAGTCTTGCTATATATTTCTTATGACACTTTCTCCCTCCTTTTATATTTATAAATAAATTTAATGTTTTTTAATATAACTTTGTTTATTTTAATTGGAGTTTTATTACTTTACAATATTGTATTGGTTTTGCCATACATCAACATTAATCTGCCACAGTTATACATGTGTTCCCCATCCTGAACCCCCCTCCTTCCTCCCTCTCTGTACCATCCCTCTGGGTCATCCCAGTGCACCAGCCCCAAACATCCAGTATCATGCATTGAACCTGGACTGGCTATTCATTTCATATATGATATCATACATGTTTCAATGCCATTCTCCCAAATCATCCCACCCTCTCCCTATATAATCTTAGTTTTATATTTGAAATTCCTTGGTTTCAGAAGTTGGGTCTGATTTATCTTTGAGTTCTTTACTAAGTCTATTTCTATACTTTTTTATTGTGTAATCAATATTTGTTTTACCTTGCAAACTTCTGTGCATCTTCAGATATCAACTAACAATCATTTCTTCAAGAAATCTTTCCTAATACCTCAGACTCAGGAAGGATATTGGTGTTTTAACATCTAGTCCTTGCCGAACATTGCATTAATGAAAATTATACATAATTTGCCACAGAAGTACTTGCTGGTAGAATATAAAGTCATGAAGGCTAGATCTGGATCTCCTTTGTCTGTTGTTTTTCTACAAAAAAAATTAACACAACACCTGGTACATGACCGGTTGTTAAATAGTTATTGAGTGAATAAGAGGATAAAGGATTAACTAATGAGTGAAGAGAAGAATCCCCTTTCAGAATGAAAGTCATCTGGTAAAAAATGGAAATTAACAGTCATTCCTAAATTGGTCCGTGACCTTGCTTTCTTCATAAGATTTTTCCAGGATCAACAGAACAAGAAAGGTGAGGAAATGATGTGGAAAAAATATTTCAAGCATTTTGATTGCAAGGCAGAGTGAAAGACTCCTGAGAGATTCAGTTCAGTTCAGTTCAATTGCTCAGTCATGTCTGACTCTATGCGACCCCATGAACTGCAGCACGCCAGGCCTCTCTGTCCATCACCAACTCCCAGAGTCTACCCAAACTCATGGCCATTGAGTCGGTGATGCCATCCAACCATCTCATCTTCTGTTGTCCCCTTCTCCTCTGGCCCTCAGTCTTTCCCAGCATCAGGGTCTTTTCCAATGAGTCAGCTCTTCGCATCAGGTGGCCACACTATTGGAGTTTCAGCTTCAACATCCGTCCTTCCATGAACACCAAGGACTGTTCTTCTTTAGAATGGACTGGTTGGATGTCCTTGCAGTCCAAGGGACTCTAAAGAGTCTTCCCTAACACCACAGTTCAAAAGTTTCAATTCTTTGGCACTCAGCTTTCTTTAGAGTCTGACTCTCACATCTATACATGACTACTGGAAAAATCATAGCCATAACTGGATGGACCTTTGTTGGCAAATTAATGTCTCTGCTTTTTAACATGCTGTCTAGGTTGCTCATAACTTTCCTTCCAAGGAGTAAACGTCTTTTAATTTCATGGCTGCAATCACCATCTGCAGTGATTTTGGAGCCCCCCAAAATAAAATTAGCCACTATTTCCACTGTTTCCCCATCTATTTGCCATGAAGTGGTGGGACCAGATACCATGATCTTAGTTTTCTGAATGTTGAGCTTTAAGCCAACTTTTTCACTCTCCTCTTTCACTTTCAACCAGAGGCTCTTTAGTTCTTCTTCACTTTCTGCCATAAGGGTGGTGTCATCTGCATATCTGAGGTGACTGATATTTCTCCTGGCAATCTTGATTCCAGCTTGTGCTTCTTCCAGCCCTGCGTTTCTCATGATGTACTCTGTATATAAGTTAAATAAGCAGGGTGACAATATACAGCCTTGACGCACACCTTTTCCTATTTGGAACCAGTCTGTTGTCCACGTCCAGTTCTAACTGTTGCTTCCTGATCTGCATACAGATTTCTCAAGAGGCAGGTCAGGTGGTCTGGTATTCCCATCTCTTGAAGAATTTTCCACAGTTTATTGTGGTCCACACTTCAAAGGCTGTGGCATAGTTAATAAAGCAGAAATAGATGTTTTTCTGGAACTCTCTTGCTTTTTTGATGATTCAGCAGATGTTGACAATTTGATCTCTGGTTACTCTGCCTTTTCTAAATCCTGCTTGAGCATCTGGAAGTTCACTGTTCACATATTGCTGAAGCCTGGCTTGGAGAATTTGAGCATTACTTTACTAGCAATGGCAACCCACTCCAGTATTCTTGCCTGAAAATCCCATGGATGGAGGAACCTGGTAGGCTGCAGTCCATGGGGTTGCAAAGAGTCAGCCATGAATGAGCAACTTCACTTTCACTTTACTAGCATGTGAAATGAGTGCAATTGTGTGGTAGTTTGAGTTTTCTTTTGCATTTCCTTTTTTGGGGATTGGAATGAAAACAGATCTTCTCCAGTTTGTGGCCACTGCTGAGTTTCCAAATTTGCTGACACATTGAGGGCAGCACTTTCACAGCATCATCTTTCAGGATTTGAAATAGCTCAACTGGAATTCCATCACCGCCACTAGCTTTATTAGTAGTGATGCTTCCTCAGGCCTACTTGACTTCTCATTCCAGGATGTCTGCCTCTAGCTGAGTGATCACATCATCGTGATAAACTAATCATGAAGATATTTTTTGTACAGTTCTTCTATATTCTTGCCACCTCTTCCTAATATCTTCTGCTTATGTCAGGTCCATATATTTTCTGTCCTTTATTGAGTCCATCATTGCATTAAGTGTTCCCTTGGTATCTCTAATTTCCTTGAAGAGATCTCTAGTCTTTCCCATTGTATTGTTTTCCTCTATTTCTTTGCATTGATCACTAAGGATGGCTTTCTTATCTCTCCTTGCTCTTCTTTGGAACTCTGCATTCAAATGGGTATATTGTTCCTTTTCTCCCTTGCTTTTCGCTTCTCTTCTTTTCTCAGCTATTTAAGCCCATCTCAGACAGCTATTTGCTGTCTCCTGAACAATGTCACGAACCAAACTTTATCTTGTTTGCTATTTGACCACAGTTCAGTTCAATTCAGTCACTGAGTTATGTTCGACCCTTTGCGACCTCATGGACTGCAACATGCCAGGTCTCCCTGTCCATCACCAACTCCCAGAGTTTACTCAAACTCATGTCCATTGAGTCGGTGATGCCAGCCAACCATCTCATCTTATGTCGTCCCTTTCTCTTCTCGCCTTCAATCTTTCCCAGCATCAGGTTCTTTTCCAATGAGTCAGCTCTTCACATCAGGTGGCCAAAGTATTGGCGCTTCAGCTTCAACATCAGTCCTTCCAATGAACACTCAGTAGTGATCTACTTTTGGATGGACTGGTTGGATGTCCTTGCAGTTCAAGGGACTCTCAAGAGTCTTCTCCAACACCAAAGTTCAAAAGCATTAATTCCTCAGCACTCAGCTTTCTTTATAGTCCAACTATATTTGACCACACCTCTCATTGGAGAAGGAAATGGCAACCCACTCCAGTGTTCTTGTCTGGAGAATCCCAGGGATGGGGGAGCCTGGTGGGCTGCCGTCTCTGGGGTTGCACAGAGTCAGACATGACTGAAGTGACTTAGCAGCAGCAGCAGCAGCAGTTCCCTCTATGAGGGCTACCCTGGTAGCTAAGCTGGTAAAGAATTTGCCTACAATGTGGGAGACCTGGGTTTGATTCCAGGGTTGAGAAGATCTCCTGGAGAAGGGAATGGCTACTCACTCCAGAAGAATAGCAAGGAGACATAAGAAATACTCCCTGGGATCAATGCAAAGAAATAGAGGGAAACAATACAATGGGAAAGACTAGAGATCTCTTCAAGAAAATTAGAGATACCAAGGGAACATTTCATGCAAAGATGAGCACAATAAAGGACAGAAATGGTAGGGAACTAACAGAAGCAGAAGATAGTAAGAAGAGGTGGAAAGAATACACAGAAGAATTATAGAAAAAAGATCTTCATGACCCAGATAATACAATGGTGTGATCACTCGCTTAGAGGCAGACATCCAGGAAAGCGAAGTCAAGTGGGCCTTAGGAAGTATCACTATGAACAAAGCTGGTGGAGGTGATGGAATTCCAGTTGAGCTATTTAAAATCCTAAAAGATGATCCTGTGAAAGTGCTTCACTCAATATGCCAGCAAATTTGGAAAGCTCAGAAGTGGCCACAGGATGGGAAAAGTTCAGTTTTTGTTCCAATCCCAGAGAAAGGCAATGTCAAAGAATGTTCAAACTACCACACAATTGCACTCATCTCACATGCTAAGAAAGTAATGCTCAAAATTCTCCAAGCCAGGTTCAGTAGTACATGAACCCTGACCTTCCAGATGTTCAAGTTGGACTTAGAAAAGTCAGAGTAACCAGAAATCAAATTGTCAACATCCTTTAGATCATCAAAAAAGCAAGAGAGTTCCAGAAAAACATCTACTTCTACCTTATTGACCATACCAAAGCCTTTGACTGTTTGGATCTCTACAAACTGTGGAAAACTCTTCAAGAGATGGGAATACCAGATCACCTGACCTGCCTCAGAAGCAACAGTTAGAACTGAACTTGGAATACTAGACTGGTTCCAAATCAAGAAAGGAGTTCATCAAGATTGCATATTGTCACCCTGCTTGCTTAACTTATATGCAAAGCACATCATGAGAAATGCTGGGCTGGATGAAGCAAAACCTGGGATCAAGATTGCAGGGAGAAATATCAATAACCTCAGGTATTCAGATGAACCACACTTATGGCAGAAAGTAGTGAAGAACTAAAGAGCCTCTTGATGAAAGTGAAAGAGGAGAGTGAAAAAGTTGACTTAAAACTCAACATTCTAAAAACTAAGATCATGGTATCTGGTCCCATCACTTCATGGCAAATAGATGGGAAACAATGGAAACAGTGAAAGACTTTATTTTGGGGGGCTCCAAAACTGTAGATTGTGAATGTAGCCATGCAATTAAAAAATGTTTGTTCCTTGGAAGAAAAATATGACCAACCTAGACAGCATATTAAAAAACAGAGACACTACTTTGCCAACAAAGATGCATCTAGTCAAAGCTATGGTTTTTCCAGTGGTCATGTATGGATGTGAGAGTTGGACTCTAAAGAAAGCTGAGTGCCAAAGAATTAATGCTTTTGAACTGTGGTGTTGGGGAAGACTCTTGAGAATCCCTTGGACTGCAAGGAGATCCAACCAGTCCATCCTAAAGAAGATCAGCCCTGGATATTCATTGGAAGGACTAATGTTGAAGCTGAAACTCTAATACTTTAACCACCTGATGCAAAGAACTGACTCATTTGAAATGACCTTAATGCTGGGAAAGATTGAAGGTGGGAGGAGGTTGGGGTGACAGAGGATGAGTTGTTTGGATGGCATCACCAACTCGATAGACATGAGTTTGAATAACCTCCAGGAGCCAGTGGTGGACAGAGAAGACTGGAGTGTTGCAGTCCATGGGGTCGCAAAGAGTCTGACACATCTGAATGACTGAACTGAACTGGACTGAACCCACTCCAGTGCTCTGGCCTGGAGAATTCCATGAACTGTATAGTCCATGGGGTCACAAAGAATCAGACAGAACTGAGCAACTTTCACTCCACCAATGAGGAATGCATTTGGGCTGTCTCAGAACTCTTACACATAAACCATGGTTTACTTTCAGAAAACAAGACCAATGGTTGTAATGGCCCTGTAGATGTTTTTCCCTTGAGTTCTTGACAGCATTGTGGGCAGTGAAGAACACATGGACTCTCCTTTCTAACCTCATCATGATCAGGCTTAACTCACAGTATGTGTGTGCTTGTGTGTATGTGTATGTGTGTGTGTGTGTGTGTGTGTGTGTGTGTGTATACACTTGGTTTTTTGTTGATAAATAAACATGTATTCCATTTGCCAGGTGGCAATATGTGTTGTTTTGTATTAGTATTTTTTAACATTCAAAGAGGGTGAAATTTGGCATCAGAATATCTAAGTTCAAGTCCTGTGTAAACCACTTATAAAGTTAACTGTTGAAAACTCACTTGGTCCAAGTTTTACCATCTCCAAAACTAAAGATAGTAGAAAAAGCTGCCTCAGAGATATTGTAAAGAGTAAATTAGGAAGTCAATCCAAAAGCACTTTGTAGGTGATAAGTCAAAACCCCTATGATTAGCTGTGTTCATTGTGACAGGCCATGCTCAGTAAAGAACTTAGTTAAGGAAGTTATTGATAAGGCTATGGGCTTTTACTTGTCAATACTTTTTCTGAGGCAGATTTAAAAAAATCTCCATCATTATCTAAATAATTGATTTTAGTAGTAAAAGTGATTTAGAAGAAAGCATCTAGTATTAGAAGGGTACTAAATACAGGTACTCACTCAAAGACTGGTTGAGTTTCACGGATGTTAGGTCAGAAATCTGGGGGACATTCTCAATTGTTGTGAAGTCAGGTCATCACCAGATGTACTTAGAGTGCCTCCTTTTTACATGGTGTATTGAAATTTAGGAAAAATAATTGGCTTACTTTTCCAGGTCAAACTATATATTCATACATAGTCTTAGCTTTCTCATAGCTGAATATAATGTTTATTTTTTATGTCACTTATTTATGATGAGATCCTTAAGGCCCACAGGTCCAGTGAAGTTTCTGCTAAAGGAATCTTCAAAGTAGTTTGTGACCACAGGGAGCACTTTGCCATCTCATCAAACAACCGTGAGTGCAGAGCACAGGCCAGGCATCATCAGTGCTCTTTTCTAATTGAAGCTCTTCCAAGTGGACATACCACTTAGCTAGTGTCTGCATCCTCATCTAGAAAATGAGGCATTTGTTTCAACTAGCATTTACTGAGCACCCACTACGGTCAAGGAATTGTGCAAGGGGACAGATGATGGTTCTAGGATGTATCTGATGGTAGAACACATCTTAAAACCAGTGTTGTGCTTTGGGAATCTTGATGATTTCTTCTACTCTCAACCCATTTTCTGCATGTTTTTTCTCCTTCTATTCTTTCCTTTGTTTATGACAGGATATGTTACACATATATGTACACAAGGCCCCACTTCAGAGTATCTACAATGGCATTTCCTGGGCCTAGAAATTTGTTTCCATAGATATTTATGTCACTTGAACACTTGATACATTCCAACTTCAGTTCAACTGTCACCTCTTCAGAAGTTGACTTGCCTAGCTCTGCTATCTGAGGTAACATCCCCCTTTATTCTTTAATCATTTATCTAGCCTATGTCTCTTCATAATCCTCTCTATCCAACATCAAGATAACTGTGAAAGTCATCAAAATCAAGGAATATCTGAAAAATTGTCACAACCAAGAGGTGCCTAAAGAGACATGTAATGTGGTATTTTGGATGGTATCTTGAAGCTTTAGGTAAAAACTAAGCAACTCTGAATAAATTATGAATTTGGTAAATAATTTTATATTACTAATTGATGTTAAAAATAGAGAAAATGGTGTAAGGAAGCTCCCTGTACTGTCCTTATAATTATTCTATAAGTCTAAAACTAAAATAAAAAGTTTATTTTAAAAATGTTTGTGTGTGGCTTCCCAGGTGTCACTACTGGTAAAGAACACACCTGTCAATGCAGGGGTCATGAGACGTGGATTTGATCCCTGGGTTGGGAAGAGTCCCTGGAAGAGGGCATGGCAACCCACTCCAGAATTCTTGCTTGAGAATTCATGGAGGAGTCTGGTAGGGTATAGTCCACAAGATTGCAGAGTCAGACCTGATTGAAGAGACTTGGCACGCATGCACCGATTATTTATATTCGACCTCCCTTGAAACTCTTATTCACTGGTTTATTACCAGTCTTAGGACAATGCCTGGCACACAATGGACATTTATAAATATTTGTCTAATTAATCAATCAATCATTTGTGTCATTTATACTTCATGCAAATCCTGTGTTGAGTTCTAAGATCTTGAATAACATTTGCTAAGTTATACAAAAAGCAAGATTTAGAACTAGGATTAAAACTCAGTTCAATCCAATTCCAGAGTTTGTATATTTAATCAGTACTTAGGACTAAAAAGGGAAATCAGAGTACTGAATTTGTATTGTAGGTGCAATAAGGAATTATGGAAGGTTTTGAGGAGAGATAATAGAAAAGTGGATCTTTAACATGAAGAATGGACTAAGAAGGGCAGAGCCAGTGATGGCCAGGCCAATCTGAAGTTCATGACAGTGATACAAATGCAAAGAAGTGAAATCTAAACTAGACTGCTTTAGGAATAAAAAAAAAGAGAGAGAGGCAAATAGGAGATATTTTAACATAGGACCATCAAGTAGTTCATCAATGTAGGACTTACAAGTAATTCAAGGTAGTGAGTAAGAAGAAAAAAATGAAGGTTAGATTGAAGTTATGGATCTGAAGGACTAGAAGAATGTTAATATCATCAATTAGAATGTGGAATGGGCTTCCCTGGTAGCTCAGCCAGTAAAGAATCCATCTGCAATATACGAGACCCTGGTTTGATTCCTGGGTGGGGAAGGTTGCCTTGAAAAGGGATAGGCTACCCACTCCAGTATTCTTGGGCTTCCCTGGCGGCTCAGCTGGTAAAGAATCCACTTGTAATGCAAGAGACCTTGGTTTGATCCCTGGGTTGGGAAGATCCTCTGGAGGAGGGCGTGGTAACCCACACCAGCATTCTTGCCTAGAGAATCCCCATGGACAGAGGAGCCTAGTGGGCTACAGTTCATGGAGTCTCACAGAGTCAGGCATGACTGAACGACTAACTACAGCACAGAATGGAGAATAGTAATTTCTCTCTGACCTTCCTATATATTCACGTTTCATTCGGTTATCATAAGCAGTAAATAAATCACAAATATAGAAAATAGGATATTTTTGAACAGTTGAAAAGATTAAGTAAAATACAAATTACTTTCATAAGGATTTTTTATTTATACAATTTCTAGGTGAAAAAGCAAAAGCACATATTGCTTAGTATATGCTTTGCTTTATCTGACAGAGCATTACAAAAGGTTTAATTTTTCCATGTCTTAGTTATAAAACTTTGGTAATCAAAAAAATTAAAATCCCTATAGATAGCATATTGAGACCTTTGCTTTTCACATCAGTGTTGGAGTTACTAAACAATAATTATTACTGTTACTTAATATCTACCTGAGACTAACATACTTACAATATACAGAACAAATGCAAGATGTTGCCCTGGAGCAAGATGATTTTTTTATAATCAATAGTCTGTCATTAACATAATGTTTATTTTATGCATCTGCAGACATTTTATCACTTGAATTGTGGTTTATAAATATTAACCTATTGATCTTTGAGCTCTTCTTTCCACCATAATTTCTGATAAACATCATCACTTCTTTATTTGTATGTAAAGGACAAAACAATAAAGCAAATCTCTAGGTATTTGATGACTAGATATGGTTAGAGAGGATTCAGGATCCAAGGATGTCTAACTATATAAATTCCTTAAGTTTTCTTAAAGCCTTATATTCCAGTGTATCCATAAAATCCAAGCTGATAATATGCTGTTTTAGATAAAAATGTAGAATGAGTACAATAACATATATACTTTACCAGGCATTATGACTTGTGAATTACATATGCTTTGTAAATTATCACATGACAGGCTGAAAATGTACTTGGCTTGTTTCAGAAACATCTACTGCCATTTATTTTCTTTTACATTTACTTTTTCAAGATTTAGCAGCAATTTACCCACTCCAGTGTTCTTGCCTGGAGAATCCCAGGGATGGGGGAGCCTGGTGGGCTGCCGTCTATGGGGTCGCACAGAGTCGGACACGACTAAAGTGACTTAGCAGCAGCAGCAATTTATTAAGCAAGATTTCCTGAATTCTTTCCTGGAAACATGTCTTTTCATTCTTTTTGAAATTTATTACTCTAGATAGCAGTCTGATTTCATTTAGGTAGCAAACAATCAATTCTTTGAATGACCACAATAATATATCCTTAAAAATAATTTTAAAATTCCATTTAGAAGAATCCAAGAAACCCACTATCTTTCAAAAAAATTTTTTTATTCAGTTTGTGTGGATTTCCTGATAAAACACTTTACTCGGTCCATTATTTCTCTAATTTATTTTGCTAAAATAATCCTGACACAAGATTGATGTCTGAGACTAGCATTTGAGTTATATTTAATGAAAATTTAGAGCACAAAAGCACTTCAATTATTCATATTTCCTAATTTATACTGAAAAATGGGGGTACATATGTGTGTTCCTTTGATAGGGTTCAAATTAGGAGCAAGCTTTTGAAAATTGGTCCTTCGTATCTTCAACACATGTCTTTTAACCAGCTTATCTGGAGCAAAACAGAGACTTTTAAATCAAACTTCTGTTTCATCTATTTTTTTCTTTATTACAGAAATGAATAAAGTAATTTTGTATGGAAACTTAAATGCTTATCAAATTGGGAAGTAATAAGTACAACAATAAAACCATTTGTTAAAAATTCCATATATTATTATATTATTATGACTGGAGTGATACATTTGTCTTTTCATAGGGAATTACATGAATTTCTACAACTGTGAACCCAGATATGCCAGGTCTGTGCAAGACAAAGGACCACAAATTATGCCGAGTTGAACTTACTGAAATTTGTTTATACAAAGGGACTTTAGAACTGGGAACCACAGCCACCATTTCAGCCCTTGCAACATAGAAAAGCCTCAGTAACATGTTTGACAAATCCACATTCAGTTCCATGTGGTCATTTATCCTCCCTATGTCTTTGAAAGTAAAATAGTGTGAAGGCAACATTTGAGGTTTTAGTGACAAATTACTTTTCTCAATGGAATCAAAGGCTGTGGTCATCTGCAATGAGATAGATGAGCCACAGCTGGCTTTCATAATAATCAATCCTGATTACAGCAGGACTGTGGCACTTCTGGATTGATTCTGAGGACCTGCTGTGACAAACAATACTGACAAATTCAGTCACATTGACAACAAGTTATTTCAATACAAGCACTACCTCATGTCATCAGAGGGAAAGGAAAAGATGGAAACCATCCATACACTTGGTTAATAGTGGAAACATGAAAATTATGAAAATCCAAAATCGGAGACCTAAACGATTAATAGATGATATGCCAAAACTTAGAGTACCTCTATGTTATATCAGTTAAATGGGGGATCAGTTAATGGGTAGTTTATCAGGGACTTTTACCATTTCTGCCTCAAGGAAATGGCTTACCTACCAACAATTCCTGCTGTATGAACAGTAAACCCCTAGATTCCATATTTTCTCTTTTATCTCCTAGACATAACTGATTCAATTGTGGGTGGAAACCAATGGAAAGGCAGACATTTCATAAGCATGGTTGTGACTTTGTGGCCTAAGCCAATCAAGTTCCTCTGTTGGGATTTCATAATGAAGCATCTAAGACACTGAATTAGTTAGATGTGGAGAATTAAGCTTAAAGTTATATAATCTCTAAGGTTGTATAAACTGTTATAGCCAAAATTAGTGGCAGAAAAAGAAAAATAGTAATGCTTAACAAATGTTGAATATTTACATTAGAACCTCTGCTAAATGGTTATCATCCACTATTTTTTAAACAAAATGTATTGAACTATAGTTGCTTTACAATGTTGTGTTAGTTTCTACTATACAACAAAGTAAATCAGCCATACTTACAAATGTATCCCCTCTTTTTTGAATTTACTTCCCTTTTAGGTCACCACAGAGAACCGAGGTAGGATTCCCTAACCACTATCTATTTTCAGCCTCACATCAGTATTAAACCTGTTGGTAGATGCTGTTATCATCTTTGTATGATTGATGAAAACATTGAAATTTGAAGTAACTAAATTCCATTTATATCCCTATGTGTAAAATGAAGAAAAATTCAAAGTTTAATTCTGTTGAAATCTTCTGGGAATATACAGGGAGTGGAGAGGTGGAGAAAGAAAGAGAGAAAGAGAAAGCAGATAGAAGCAGAAATGACCTCATTCTGTAGTCAGTCACCTTCTTTCCTTATAGCTTCTGAGCTGCAGTTCCCAAGTTTGTCGTTGGGTTCTCATGAACATATGCTGTGTCTCTGGATGGATTTGCAGTATACAATACTTTGGTTAGGACTATTGAGAGAAGTAACATAAACATAGTAACATAAACCTAATACTATGTAGAAATTATTCGTTTCTTTAGATGTTCATCTCAATGTTTGATAATCACTTTGCTACCAGAAATCTGTTTCTTTGACTATACAATATCTTGTAATTTCAATTAAATGTGAAGCTTTGATTTTTTTCAGCAATTTTCTACCTTTCTATTTACAAGGAACACCCAAAATCAAGTAGGAAAAGCTTTATTTACCTATTATTAATAATCTATACGATATGTGATTATACACATGTTTTTTCTTCCCTCTAGAATTACTTTCATACTGTGAGATTTTAAATTTTGCTCCAAATGAGCAGGTCTCTGATGACTTCAGTCCTCTGTAATATATCAGTATTTTAAACAAAACCCCAATTTGCAGAGAGCAGAGCTGGTCCTTTTCCTCACTTTAGCAACTAAATAAACTGTTACTCTAAAGATAAGAAGTTGGAGAATATATACCCAAACTTCTCAAGGCCTGAATAAAGCTGCAAAAGAAGAAAGCCAGAATAAAATTCAGATAGTCTGAAATTTCTGAAGAATTCCGTTTTCTTATATAGTATTGACTTTCAAAGGAGACCAAAACTTCTGTATTATCTTACAGCTTGTATTATTTGTGCATTTCAGTGTTAATGATTTTAATATCCTATGCTTTGTTTGAGGGTGGAAGTTTTAACTCCATTGTCAAGTTAGACAAATTCAAGTTTTACTACTAAAAGGTAAGATTCTCCAAGGGCTCCATCACTAGTTGTGTGTCTCAGCCTGGGCAGGGCCTCCATACTGATTGGTAGTCTGTCAACACTCAGTGTTTCTTTTCCAGAGGTCACTACTGCTATGTTTGGCAGTAGTTAACTGTTTAAGCACATCTAGGATACTAGACGGAGAAGGCAATGGCACCCCACTCTTGCCTGGAAAATCCCATGGATGGAAGAGCCTGGTGGGCTGCAGTCCATGGGGTCGCTGAGAATTGGACACGACTGAGTGATTTCACTTTCACTTTTCACTTTCATGCACTGGAGAAGGAAATGCCAACCCACTCCAGTCTCTCACCTGGAGAATCCCAGGGATGGGGGAGCCTGGTTGGCTTCCATCTATGGGATCACACAGAGTCAGACAAGACTGAAGCGACTTAGCAGCAGCAGCAGCAGCAGGATACTAGAAGAGCAATTTAAGATGTATAATGAGACATAAAAATTGTTCTTTAGCATTTTCTATTGTTTACATAATGCTTCACCATCATTCTCTCTAAAACTGTTTATCTTTAAAAAGGATGAGAGGGTGGAAGAAAAGGTTATTTACTGCAAAAATGTAAAGACCTTCTTTATTATCTTTGATATTGTTCCCAAACTCTGTGTCATTATAGACAAATTGTTGAGAAGATTTGTAGATAATCTTCTCATAGCTGTCTTCTTCTCATTCCACTGTACTTTTTCCTTAGAATAATGCCCCCCAGTATAATGAAATTTTAAGCATATTAACAGATCCTATCATTGATCTTTCTTGATGTTAAAAAAACATTTAATCTATATGCTGTATTTAAAAATATAAAATCATTTAAATATGCACACATTTATTAATATATTTTACATAATTCTATTCATTCAATAGCATATTTTTAAGGATCAATGACCATTTTGCATTTCTTTGAGTATAGGTCTTTTGCTACAACTCCCACAAAATACCTACCTTTTTAATATGATTCAAATATATTATATAAATTATACATTGAATATATGCATAGTGGAATATCCAGTATAGCATTTTCTTTTTTCTTAGAGTGTTGTACATGGTTCCAAAGCTAAGATCCACAGATGCTAGAACATCTGTGTAGAATGTGTCAAAAGGCCGTGACACTGACTTAGCAACTATACGTTGAGGGTATTTAAAACTAAGTCAGGAGACTGAGAGAAAAGGGGTTTTTTGAAGGTAGTTGTAGGTGGGATCAAATGAAGGAACTTCTTGACAGCGATGCAAAATGCCTGGTATATGTCTCCTGGAGTTTGAGAGTAGGCACAGGGAGAAATCCCAAGAAAGAGGTTGGCCAAGCACAGCAAGAAGAGCTGTGCCTTCAGAAGGATACATGCTCTACCACCAAATAAGGTGGGGAAGTAGTACTGAAGGGCAAAAATAAAGGCATTTTTCTTTGGGTCAAGAAAACTCACTGAGGGTAGCTAGTCTTGAGTCAGTTTGAGAAGGATCTAAGGAGCAATGGAGTTGTGTCTCTGAAAGCAATGCTGAAGGATGATTTAGCCAGGCAGTAGAACAAAGGACTAGTCCATCAGGAGACCTTCAAGAGGAGGGTTTCTGAAGAACCCAGAAAACTTCTTCCTAAATGAAATAGTCAACACTCGTGTATCCTCCACACCCAGAAAGCACCTGCTCTAGTTTGCACTGGCATCTTCAAATATCACCTCTGTCGCTTCTTACCTCACTCCGAGAGAAGAGGTATACAATAGTAAAACAGAAGAGTGAGGAAGTCAGGCATGACCCTCTTCCTCACTGTGATTTGGTCAACTGAGTCAGGCCCAAACTGCTGCTTCTGCCTTTTAAAAAAATTTGTTTTTAATTGAAGGATAATTGCTTTAAAGTATTGTGTTGGTTTCTGCCATACACAAACAAAAATCAGCCATAAGTATACGTATGTCCCTCCCTATCGAACCTATCTCCGACCTCCCACCCCATCCCACCCCTACAGCTTGTCACAGAGCCCCAGTTTGAGATCCTTAAGTCATACAGCAAATTCCCACTGTCTATCTGTTTTACATGTGGTAGTGTATATGTTTCTGTGCCACTCTCTCCGTTCTTCCCACCCTCTCCTTCCTCCCCACTCCCACCCCTCCCCAATGCATAAGTCTGTTCTCTATGTCTGCATCACCATTGCTGCCCCAAAAATAGGTTCATCAGTACTGTCTTTCTAGGTTCTATACATATGCATTAATATGTGACTTTTGTTTTTCTCTTTCTGACTGACTTAACTCTTGTATAATAGGCTCTAGGTTCATCCACTTTGTTAGAACTGACTCAAATGTGTTTCCTTTTTATGGCTGAGTACTGAAACTCCAATACTTTGGGTCACCTCATGTGAAGAGTTGACTCATTGGAAAAGACTCTGATGCTGGGAGGGATTGGGGGCAGGAGAAGAAGGGGACGACAGAGGGTGAGATGGCTGGATGGCATCACTGACTCTATGGTCATGAGTCTGAGTGAACTCCGGGAGTTGGTGATGGACAGGGAGGCCTGGCGTGCTGCGATTCATGGGATCGCCAAGAGTTGGACACGACTGAGCGACTGAACTAAACTGAGCTGAACTGAATATTCCATTGTATATATGTACCACAGCTTCTCTATCCATTCATCTGTCAATAGACATCTAGGTTGCTTTTGTGTCCTGGTTATTGTGAATATTGCTGCAGTGAACATTGGAGTGCATGTGTCTTTTTCAATTATGGTTTTCTGAGATATATGCCCAGTTGTAGGATTGTTGGGTCATATGGTAGTTTTATTTCTAGTTTTTTAAAGAATCTCCATACTGTCTTCCATAGTGCTGTTAAAATGCTTCTGCTTTTTTAAATGAGAGCGGAGAATGAGACCGAATTTGATTTTGTAATCTGGAACAAGATTATGAGTTATCTAAAGAGTGACATGAAATGTGTAGATATAAGCCCATGAGTTTATATTTGAGACAGGCAGAACAATTAGAGAAACTGAGGAAAAGAAGAAAATCGTGTGTGCCACTTAACCCTACAAAGTCTAACTCCTTGAGTACAAACATACTTTTGAAATGTCTATGCAGGTTTAAACTAAAATAAGCTGGTTAAAAATAACAATGATAATAAATAGACACAAATTGTACTGAAGTAATATTGCATATTCACTTTAAATGTTTTCAGAAAGAGTAAAGTGTCTCCTTGTGAAAAATATTGTAAAGATAAGGCAGAAGAAGAGGGCTAGAGAGTGCTGGAGGCAGAGTACTCTCCTACTTTCAGGGAGGGCAACTATAACAAGGTGCCATTTGAGTAGAGACCTGACAGGCTGATCGAGTGCCTGTTCAGTTAACGGAAGCTCATTTCAAGCACAGGTTGCAACATGTATAAAGGCCTGAGACTTGGACAAGCTAATTGTGCTCAAGGACCAATGAGGTGGCCCAGGGGCTGGGATGGCTAGAAACAGAAACAGGAGGTGAAAGGTATGGTCAGGGAGATAACAGGTCAAGAAGAGCCTCACAGGCAATAGGAGAACTTTGTATTCTACTCTGGTAGAATGCTACTGCAGGGTAAAGCAAAGGAGTGATGTGATCTAGTGTACATCTCTAAATGTCACTCTCGTGTTCTGCTGTTTGTTAATTACTGTGTATGTTGTAGGGTCACAGAGGGCATGCACTGTCCAATTCTCTGTTTACTATACTTGCTCTATTGTCTAACATCAGTCCTGCTTCACTCATTCACTTTTTGGCCTATGACAGTACTTAAATTTGTGACCCTTATTCCAGGCTCTTACAATTTGTGCCTTTTACTACACAATAAGAAACCACTCCTCAGACTTAAACTCAAGCTGCTGCTCTCATGTTTCATTTCTTATTTCAATGCACCAGGTTTCCCCAGATATAACCATGTTCACATTCTCAATTATAAAGCAGTTCTAAAACTTCCTCATCTACTGGGACTTTCTACGGTACACAGAATAGTTTAGGAGAAGCAACAGCTAGAACTGGATATGGAACAACAGACTGGTTCCAAATTGGGAAAGGAGTACATTAAGGCTGTGTATTGTCACTTTGCTTATTTAACTTATATGCAGAGTACATTAGAAATGCAGAGCTGGATGAAGCACAAGCTGGAATCAAGATTGCAAGGAGAAATATCAATAACCTCAGATATGTGGATAACTCTACCCTTATGACAGAAAGCTAAGAGGACCTAAAGAGCCTCCTGGTGAAAGTGAAGGAGGAGAGTGAAAAAGCTGGCTTAAAACTCAACGTTCAAAAAACTAAGATCATGGCATTCAGTCCCATCACTTCATGAGAATAGATGGGGAAACAATGGAAACTGACTTTATTTTCTTGGGCTTCAAAATCATTGGAGACGGTGACTGCAGCCATGAAATTAAAAGACACTTGCTCCTTAGAAGAAAGGCTATGACAAACTTAGACAGCATATAAAGCAGAGACATTAGTTTACCAACAATGGTTCATCTAGTCAAAGCTCTAGTTTTTTCCAGTAGTCATGTATGGATGTGAGAGTTGGACTATAAAGAAAGCTGAACGCTGAAATATTGATGCTTTTGAACGGTGGTGTTGGAGAAGAGTCCCTTGGACTGCAAGGAGATCAAATCAGTCAATCCTAAAGAAAATCAGTTTTTAATATTCATTGAAAGGACTGATGCTGAAGCTCCAATACTTTGGCCACCTGACGGGAAGAACTGACTCATCAGAAAAGACCCTGATGCTGGGAAAGATTGAATGCAGGAGGAGTAAGGGATGACAGAGGATGAGAAGGTTGGATGGCACCACTGATGATGGACATGAGTTTGAGCAAGATCTGGGATTTGGTGTTGAACAAGGAAGCCTGGCATGATGCAGTCCTTCAGGTTGCAAAGAGTCAGATATGCCTTAGCAACTAAACTGAACCGAAGAAATCAGATACTCCAGAAGTCTTGATCTTGTTGCCAACTACAGACCAGGCTGGTTCCAGAGATCATTGTAAGTTCTCTTGAAGAAGAGTCAGACAGACCTGGAACAAGACATGCCTAGATAAGTCCATCTGTAGGGAATGAGGACATCATAAAATGAACATCATAAAATACATTCTCTGACTCTGAGGTGTGTGTTCATAAAAATGAAATCAATTCAAAGTTCACTTTCAAGGCAGAATTGAGGAGGGGAAAAATTCTCGAAACAACCTAAATGTGTGTAGAAGTGGGGAGAAGGTGGTCCACATTTGTTCTGGTAATGGCATGTGTATATGTCAAGTTAGGGGACAGAAAAAGGACTTTGGGGTTCCTTTTCTTACAACATTCCCTCCCTTCTGCTTTCTCCTTGGTATCAAGTACGGTGGAAATGTCACTTCTGGAAATATACCTACTAAAGAACAAATTAGATACTCCAACTTAACACTGTACAGAAGATCAAATTTGTCATATTTTGGCATTTAATTCACCCTGTTATAGAATTCCCAGCAGTATCTCAGCAATACTCCAGAACTGAGCTCATAGAGTCTATAAAACTCTCCAAGCAAATTCAACTCTTATTTTCTCTGTTTAATATACATTAGCAGATAGATTTGTTAAGCATACACCATGTTTCAAGCACTCTGGTCTCTGGATATTAGGCCTTGGATATAACAAGGTTAATAAGGACTATTTTGTCCTTGATGAATACATGTTCTACTAGAGTACACAGAACCATAAATAGATAAGTGGTGATG
The DNA here is from genome assembly GCF_023091745.1 of Budorcas taxicolor. Lineage (NCBI taxonomy): Eukaryota > Metazoa > Chordata > Mammalia > Artiodactyla > Bovidae > Budorcas > Budorcas taxicolor. The sequence goes on along the minus strand of NC_068912.1, from coordinate 62,950,614 downwards.
ACATCTAGTAAGTGTTATTGTTTTTGTTCAGTTGCTAACTCATGTCTGACTATTTGCAACTCCATGGACTGGAGCACACCAGGCTCCTCTGTTCTCAACTTTCTCCCAGAGGTTTTTCAAATTCATGTCCATTGAGTTGGTGATGCTGTCTAGCCATCTTATTCTCTGTTTTCCCCTTCTCTTTTTGCCTTCAATCTTTCCCAGCATCAGGGTCTTTTCCAATGAGTCAGATCTTTACATCAGGTGGCCAAAGTATTGGAGCTTCAGCATCAGTCCTTCCAATGAATATTCAGGATTGATTTCTTTTAGGGTTGACTGGTTTGATCTCTTTGCAGTCCAAGAGACTCTCAACAGTTACACAGTCAAGTCTCCTGCATAGCAGGTGGATTCCTGATTGAGCCACCAGGGAAGTAATAAAGAAGTATGTGTGAAAGCGAAACTGCTAGTCGCTCAGTCTTGCCCAACTCTTTGTGACTTCGTGGACTGTAGCCCACCAGATTCCTCTGTCCTTGGGATTCTCCAAGCAAAAATACAGGAGTGAGTAGTCATACCCTTCTCCAGGGGATCTTCCCAACCCAGGGATTGAACCCAAGTCTCCTGCATTGTAGGCAGATTCTTTACTATCTGAGGCACCAAGGAAGCCCCAAGAGTTATTGAGGTAAAAAGATGAATCCACAAGGGATACAATTTTACTGAAAGGAGATCACATACAGAATTGAGCACCTAACTTTTTCCTTGTCACTTTGCATTTTAACTCACACTAGAATCCAGGAAAAAAAATAATTTCATATATCACAAAGACTATAAAGCTGTAAAGGTAAGAGAGTAGACAGGCTTCAATAACATTTTAAAGACAATAAACTGTAGCATGCTATAGCAATGAGAATCCAATGATGGGGGTTACTACATTCCTCATTTAAATCCCTGGAACAGGCCTCTCCTCTGAGCACATTATACACATACCCAACAGCCTAGATACTTTCCACCTCCAATTGGAGCTATCATGAATCTCACATACATGGCATGTTCAGATTCTTCATTTCCTTCTAGTATAGTTCATCCCTTAATCTTTGCATCTGTTAATCTTTCCCTTAATATTTGCCATCTCTGACAGTGAGTAGCATGACCATCTCCCACTAAAGTCAGACACTTAAAAATCTTTCTCCGCTCTTTTTCTCACCCTCCATCACCAAGTCCTTTCAGTGTCTACGTCCAGGCTGTATTTGGGGTCTGTGCATTCCTATTTATTTCCATTGCTACCATCCTAGTTCAAGTCACACTTAGGTTACATCTCTACTGTGGTAATGACTTCCACCTTTTCTTCCCCACTTGTACATGTGTCTTGCTCCATGCCATCCTCTGCAGCAGAAGAGTGATCTTAACATGGAAGCTAGATGAAGTCACGCCTTCCCTCTTCCCCATCCTGAGGTAACATGAAAACTCCTCCAAGGTCTTCATATTATACTTAGAAGAAAGTCTGAATGTTTATCATCTTTTGGAGCCAGATAATGCTCTGACTTTCTTATGTCTCCTGTTATACCGCTTGACACTCTCCTCCTCAAAGTTCCAGTCTCAGTTTTCTTTTATGTTCCTAAATACACCAAATATGTTTCCTATGCCAAGGTATTACATGTGATGTTTTCTCTCCCTGTAATGCTTTTTCCCATCCCACATATGGCAACTTATTCATACTCTTCTGTTTTCTTAATAAATCTGAAATCTCCCTTGACCATTCTCTATAATATTTTTGATCCTCCACTCATTATATGTTTATAATTTGTATCCTTGTATAATTTTTATTTTTATAATTTTATCCTTCATAAAACATATTGTAGTCCACAATTAGATGATGATATAGATAGATACACAGAAAGGTGAACTTTATTTTCTCATTAAATATTTGCCTCCCTGCTTTGACCATTACACTGGAATCTCCATGGGGTCTTTTTTGTCTACGGTATCCTCAAAATTGTGGCTCAGCTGTAAAGAATCTGCCTGCAATGCAGGAGACCTAGGTTCAATCCCCAGTTTGGGAAAACACCCTGGAGAAAGGAAAGGCTACCCCTCCAGTATTCTGGTCTGCAGAATTCCATGGACTGTATAATCCATAGGGTCTCAAAGAGTAGGACACAACTGAACAACTTTCACTTTCATCCTCAACATCAAGTACTCAATAAATTGTTATTAAATACATAAAATATATTTTTATCTTTTTCATTACTTTTCATTGAGTTTATGTAACTAATGTGCATATATTTCTGAATTATTTTATTTCGATATATGAAACCTCCCTTCCCAACAGCATTCTAGTAGGTACAAACATGAATAGGAAACATCCATTTAGCTAGTACAAAGCACTAAGAAATTTTTCAGGATACTTTTTAATGCTAAAATGCATTTTAAAACTCCTATTGACCACCAAATTTCTTATATTTCCAATATTATTTGTTTCTAGATTTACTGTAATTTTCATTTGAATGCTTATCCATTTATTATCTTCTGTCATCAAAATGAAGCAAATAGCTAAGTCTGCTTCTATATTCTTGTGTCTTGAGCAGAATTTCTTTAAAAATCCATTCAAATTTTGTTTTAATATAAGAAGTGTTATAGGTAACTATGTAAATACACAAAAACATTTCTCATGTTATTTCACTCCCAGCTTCTAGCCAAAAACATTTGAAAAAGAATACTATTCTTGCAATCCTTGCAGAATTTCAAGCCTTAGTCAAAGAAGAAAGACCCAAAAATCTTTTCAGAAATCCTGTTTGGGCTCTATTCCCAGCCTAATTTTGCAGACCAAGATGTTTGGGCGGTCTTGGTATGCTAGGGATAAGCAGTTGAGGATTTTTATCTGAATTAAACCCAAAATCCAACCCTAATTAACATACCATGACATTGTTAACTTCTTGACTATGTTTAGACATTAGTTTAGTTCAACTAATTCCTCCTCTGGAATACAGCCTCTCAGTTATGTTCTTGCTGATTGCTTATAGTTTCATTCCAGCTCTCCCATTGCTTTTCAAAGGATGGAAGTGCTATCCCACTTTTTGTTGCTAGGCAAACGTATTAGGAGTTGCACAAAGAAGGTAAAATTACTAAAGTCAGATAGCATGGATACGGCGACAGGAACTACTAGAACTTTCTATTTTTTCCATTTTTTCCCTCTCTGATGACTAAGGACCGTGTAACAGATGTCTTGTGACACATTACTATTTATATTGCTTTATACATTTGGAGAAAGGAATACTTATACACGCACAGGCATATATATATATATATATACATGTGTGTGTATACACATTTGCCTATATATATATATATTGGCAGATGCATTTAATGTTGGCATTTAAGTTCACGTTCCTCTATGTAAGAAGCATGAACTGGGAAGATTAGCGCAAACTCTGTCTTATGTGTTTATACGACCAAGTATATATGTATTTGATGCTTAGAAGCTATCAGTCTATAAGAATATGCGCTAGATTCTTTGAAATCCCATCAAAGAAAATCAGCAAAGGACACACATTCTCTGTTCCTCATCCCTCATCCCAAGACCGCTTTACATGTGTATCCCCCTTTTGATTCTGTTGCCTTCAAACCTTCTTTAAATCCCTAAATTTCAACTTTCCATACCTGTTGCTAGCACTGCTGCTATTTCTTCATTACTATTTCACTCAGAGTTCCGGAGCCTACTATGAAGTCAAATGTAAAGTGACAAGTGAAAACCAAGGGGCTTCAAACTACAAATTGCATATGATCTTCTTGCCATAACAGAATAGTGTCATCGTCCTATTAAATTAGAGCATCTATGCTTTTCTACTCCAGAGAATTGGCAGCATGAATCCTACTCAACAACCAATCTGGAAAGATTTGGAAACATTTCTCAGAAGTAGCAGAAAAAAGGAGTTCTTAGAGTCACTATTTAAATACTTTCCTCAGATCTTAAGCATAGCATTTATGTAACTGAACAATTATTTACTGGCCATCTCTCCTAAATGCTGGGCATAAAGCAACAAGGAAAAGTTAAAAAAAAAATCTCTCTCTCTCATGGAGTTTACATTCTGGTTGGGAAGACAGTTGACCAATAAATTAATAAGTACAATGTACATTAGTTCAGAGGATGGTAAGTGCTGTGGAGAAAAGTCAGAAAAGGAGAACAAGACTCAGCTGGGGATGGGGGATGTTGAGCAGTGGATGGAATTTTCATGGTGATCAGAGAAGTCTTCATTAACCTACATGAAAGACATTTTGGAACAAATGTGATAGTCACACAAATAGAATATTTAGGGGAAGGGCATGCAAGGCAGTGGAAAGGATGAACACAAATGCCATGAGGAGGTGCATGCCTTTTGTGCTGAAGGAGCAGTTTCTCTCTAGGAAAACTAGAGAGGTTCAAGTGGAGAGAGTAAGGGAGTATGTATAGAATATGATGTCAGAGGGGTCATGAGTAGGGGGAAGGAAGACCAGGTAGGGCCTTGTAGGTCCATGCAAGAGCTTTGGCATTCGGCTTTATTCTGAATGAGACAAGAAGATATTGGAGGTTTATTAGATGCTGCTGCTGCTGCTAAGTCACTTCAGTTGTGTCCAACTCTGTGCGACCCCATAGACGGCAGCCCACCGGGCTCCCTCATCCCTGAGATTCTCCAGGCAAGAACACTGGAGTGGGTTGCCATTTCCTTCTCCAATGCATGAAAGTGAAAAGTGAAAGTGAAGTCGCTCAGTCGCATCTAACTCTTAGCGACCCCATGGACTGCAGCCCACCAGGCTCCTCCATCTATGAGATTTTCCAGGCAAGAGTACTAGGACTGTCTTAACAAATCACCACAAACTGCATGGCTTAATAGATGTTTATTCTCCCTTAGATCTGGAGGGCCCTGCTACCTCCAGAAATATAAGGGAAGCTTTTCCTTGCCTCTTCCTGCTCTTTGTGGCCCTGTGGGTGCCTTACCTTTGGGTAACATCACTCTAGTCTCTGCTGCCTTGTTCTCATGGTCCTCTCCTCTGTATCACTGTCTTCTCCTCTTCTCTCTGTAATAAGGACACCTGTTTGTGCATTTAGAGTCCATCTCCATAATCCAGGAGGATCTCACCTTGCAATCTTGAACTTAATTACCCTATGAAGACTCTTTTTTTTTCTTTTTTTTTTTATTGAAGTCACTTCCACAGTTTTAGGAGGTAAGAAAGTGAAAGCGAAGTCACTCAGCCATGTCCGACTCTTTGCGACCCTGTGGACTGTAGCCCACCAGGCTCCTCTGCCCATGGGATTCTCCAGGCAAGAATATTGGAGTGGGCTGCCATTTCCTTCTCCAGGGGATCTTCCCAACCTGGGGATCAAACCTAGGTCTCCCGCATTGCAGGCAGACGCTTTAACCTCTGAGCCACCAGGGAAGTGCACTTAGGAGGTAAACATGTATACATGTCTTTTTGTGGGGGCTATTAGTCAATCTATTACACAGAGTTTTGAGTAGAGGAGCAGTAAGATCTGACATTTTTTACCAGTTCATTTTACTTCCTGTAATGAAAATAGACCATAAGAAAAGCAGAAAGACTGCACAGCAGAGTTTAAGAGACCATAGGACCCAGAGCAATAATTCAGGTGAGTATGTGGTCTGTACTTAAACAGTAAAAATGGAAGTGATGACAAGTGTTGAATTCAAGAGATGTTTTAAAGATGGAAATGACATATTTTGATGTATGTGGTAGGAATGTCTCCTTTCCTATACAGCTTTTTCAAAAATATTTATTTGCTTATTTATTTTTGGCTGCACTGGGTCTTCATTGCTGTGTGCAGGATTTCTCTAGTTGGGGAGAGTGGGGCAGTTACTCTTTAGCTGGTGCTGCTAAGGCTTTTCTTTGCCGTGGCTTCTCTTGTTGTAGACCACAGGCTCTGGGCACATGCACTCAGTACTCTTGACTTGAGGGCTCCAGAGTACAGGCTCAGTTGTTGTTGCACATGGGCTTAGTTGCCCCAGAGCATGTGGAATCTTCGCCGACAAGGGATTGAGCTGGTGTCCCCTACACTGAGAGGCAGATTCTGAATCCCTGGACCACCAGGAAAGCCCCTCCTAAAAAGCTCTCATACTGTTGGATCAAGGTCATTAGATAGCTGTTATTTCTCATTCATCAGGTCTCAAGTTAAATGTCATTTCTTTCTGGAAGCCTTCCTCAGCATCAATAGATTGGATTAGTATGTCTTTATGCTCTGTATCCTAAGTTTATCTCTTTGATAGTTTTGTGTTGTTTGTGGTTTGGGTGTTGTTTTTTTGGGTTTTTTTTTTCGGTCATTTGTCTCTTGTAAACCACCCCAAAAGTTAGTAATATAAAACTAAAAAGCATGCATTTAGCTCATGGTTTTGCAGAATAACAATTGGCTGTTGGTCTAGACCATGGACAATACATCTTGACTGGACTTGCTCATGTATCTGTCATTATCTAATACAGTAGTGGCTGGTTGGTGCCTAATGGCCTCAGGTGAGATGGATGACATAACCGGCGTCTCTCTCCATAGGGTCTCTCATCTCCACATTTTGTCTGAGATTGTTTACATAGCAGTCAAAAGGTTCCAAGACTGTGAGAGGAGATGCTTACAAGGTCTCTTTAAGCCTAGGTTCAAAACTGGTACAAATTCATTTTCATCGAATTCTATTGGTCAGAACAAGTCAGACATGACTGAACGATAACACTTTTCTTCCTTGCTAGCTACCCCACAAGCGGGGAACCATGTCTCTACTCACTGTTAACCCAAAAGTCAACTTTGAATGTGCTGTGCTTAGTCATTCAGTCATGTCTGACTCTTTGTGACCCCATGGGCTGTAGGCTGCTGGGTTCCTCTGTCCATGGGGATTCTCCAGGCAAGAATACTGGAATGGGTTGCCATGCCCTCCTCTAGGGCATCTTCCCAACCTAGCGATTGAACCAAGGTCTCCCACATTGCAAGCAGATTCTTTACCGTCTGAGCAACCAGGGAAGTCCAGACTTTGAATACATACTTTCAAAAAATAAATGAGTGAAAGAACGAGAGAATCAATTGGAAGACAAACTAAAATGCAACTGTCTATAGATGTCATGAACCCTTGGCCTGCTCCATTCTCCTGAAGCTACCTCAGAATCTCCATACACAGGATATCTATAACCTGCATTTTCAGGTGGGGTAAATTACTGCTTCTAATTAAATATCTGAATTAATGTGGGCTTATACATGAAGTGGGCTTCCCAGGTGGCTCTAGTGATAAAGTACCTAACTGCCAAATCAGGAGAAATAAGAGATGTAGTTTCAATTCCTGGGTAGTGAAGATCCCCTGGAAGAAAGCATGGCAGTCCACTCCAGTATTCTTGCCTAGAGAATCGCACGGACAGAGGAGCCAGGCAGGCTACAATCCATGGGGTTACAATGAGTCAGACATGACTGAAGAAACCTAGTAGGAACATATATGAAATGGTCATGATAAAGCTTTATTTCCAAAGCAAACATTATAACTATTTGAAATGCCTTTTTAAGGGCTTAGATACTCATCTGCTTTATATAAACCTTCAGTTCAGTTCAATCACTCAGTCATGTCCAACTCTTTGCAACCCCACAAATCGCAGCATGCCAGCCCTCCCTGTCCACCACCAACTCCCGGAGTTCACTCAAATTCACCTCCATCGAGTCAGTGATGCCATCCAGCCATCTCATCCTCTGTCATCCCCTTCTCCTCCTGCCCCCAATCTCTCCCAGCATCAGAGTCTTTTCCAATGAGTCAACTCTTCACATGAGGTGGCCAAAGTACTGGAGTTTCAGCTTTAGCATCATTGCATCCAAAGAACACCCAGGACTGATCTCCTTTAGAATGGACTGGTTGGATCTCCTTGCAGTCCAAGGGAATCTAAAGAGTCTTCTCCAACACCACAGTTCAAAAGCATCAATCTTTGGCGCTCAGCTTTCTTCACAGTCCAACTCTCATATCCATACATGACTACTGGAAAAACCATAGCCTTGACTAGACCTATAAATCTTGAACAATGAATTATTTTAAGGTTATTTTTTGGACTAGTTATGTTTGTATATACAAGTAAACAATATACTTACTCCTTAGTTATACCAGAGTCTTCCCTTGTGGCTCAGCTGGTAAAGAATTCGCCTGCAATGCAGGAGACCTGGGTTCAATCCCTGGATTGGGAAGATCCCCTGAAGAAGGGAAAGGCTACCCACGCTAGTATTCTGGCCTGGAGAATTCCATGGACTATAGTCACAAAGAGTCAGACAAGACTGAGTGACTTTCATTTAGTTATACCAGATGATATATTGACTCATTTTTCTTTAAGGTTCAGAGTTCAGGTAAGCTTCTTCTCTGAATAAGTCACATGAATTTCTTTAGGAATACCTTACAGAAACCAAAGCTTTTCAAAAGGATTCTCTTCTTCCTTACTGATTTTCATCTTAGAATCTAAAATGCAAAGGATTCATTCATGGTGATATGCCTCTTCTTTTAAACAACGCCACTGGGAGACTCCCAGTGTTTTATAAATGGGAACAGCAGCAAGTTTTTATCCCTTTTGCAGTGAAAACATATAAGTACCTTGGTGATAGAGAAAATAGTGGAATTTAAAATCCTGATCATTTTCACTAATGACTTCATTTCTAAAGCCCCATTCATTTTTCTCTGTTATTCCATATACCACAAAGAATGTACACTACCTACTAGCAAGTTCCTTTCTTACTCTCTTACATCCTTCAAACTCTCTTTAATGTGAACCTCCTTCAGTTCGGCACTGAACCTGAACGTCTTCCAGAGCCTTATTGATCTAAGTACATCAACATGTTGTTTGTGCTGCATGTCTCCTCTTGCAGTTAGTCTAATAACTCTATCGGACTACTCAATTCTGTGTTTGGTAATGTGCCTATGTTTTCAGTACAACAGAGGTGTGGAAACAAAGTAGTAATTTGAGAAGTGACTCAGTGAAAGCAACTCCTGGAGAAAGTTGGCTCTCCAAAGAACATTTTACTGTTCCAAGAAGAAGAATTTCTGGAAAGTAGAAACATAGCAGAAACGTATCTATGAGTTCTATGAATATAGGAAGAATGAGAGTTCAGTTCTTTGGAAATTGAAAGAGAAAGAAAAGTAGGTTCCGAATCAAGTATTGTTGACTGTTAGAAACTTGTGTCTGTTACACTTTATCTATGAGTTTTGTCAGGGACCTAGGCCTATGACGGGCTTCCCAGGTGAACTTCCAAGATGATTCAGCAGGTAAAGAATCTGACTACAATGTAGGAGACACAGGAGATGCGGGTTCGATCCCTGGGTCAGGAAGATTCCCTGGAGAAGGAAATGGCAACCAATTCTAGTATCTCTTGCCTGAAAAAATCCCATGGACAGAGTAGCCTGGTGGGCTACAGTCCATGGAGTCACAGAGAGCTGGACATGACTGAGTGACTAAGCGCACAGTACTGCAAAAATAGAAAAAAGCCTGATAGTCAAAAGATGAAGGAGGCTGGGTTGGTCAGGGGAAAGCCTCAAAGAAGTCCTAGGAAGAAATGGAAAAGTCTTAAGAGCTCCATTATGCTTATTTATGATCTAAGGGCTGTCTGAGGAGGTGAATAGTGAAAGTGTTAATAGCTGGAGGCTGTCAGATAACTTTACACCTTGCTACAGAACCACAGGATTTTTCTTGAAGAGAGATCTAAGTGACATATCTCCTTGACCACAGAACTTTAAGTAGTTTTAAAATATTTGAAGAAGAGCTGAATGTTGAACTAAACTGCGCTCTTTCTACCTCCATAGAGGCCGGAGGAAGGCACTGCTATTGAAAAATAATTTAAAAGAGTCCTGATATATTCAGTCATTCTTTTAATCAGCATAATTTTTTAATCATTTGTGGTTTGGGTACCCTTTATAGAGGTTTTACTGGTCATCATGTTTATGGGAAATTGACAGTTATTAATTGTTTTTAGGCTTGAACCAGTCCTTATTAGAATTCAAATATATTTCCCACTACTGGGTCCCAAATCTGTGTAACCATTTATCTTACAATGAATTTTACTGTAAGTGTAATATTTACAGAAAGCAATTTGTCATTCTTGGGTTAAGTACAGAAATTTCAATATTTTCTGGATAAATATTTCAAAATAGCTAAGATTCAAGCAATAGAAGAAAATGGAAGGTTATAATGCAGCATTTTATATTAAAGTTGGCAGCATTGCTATCTGATTTGACTCTGTTATTGTTATAGTTTCATAAATATGATTTTCCAATTATTAACCATCATTAGTATTGGGACAATCCCTTGGAGAAAGAAATGGCAACCTGCTCCAGTATTCTTGCCTGAATAATCCCAAGGAAGCGGAGTCTGATGGGCTACAGTCCATGGGGTCACAAAGAGTCAGACACGACTGAGTGACTTCACTTTCACTTTTAGTATTAACGGTGTTAATGCTGGTAATCTTTCTTGCTAAGGTTTTCTGTATTTTTTATATCCTAAATGAGTTCCAGCGCTCCAGCAGTGATTTCCACCCTGATTTGCCTCATCCCAAAGTCTCTAAGCACAATTAATTTTAATTCATATACGAATATTCCATATAGCACTATAGGTTAGGGAAGACAGTGGCTGACTCTTGGAAATAATTTTGGAATATTTCAAGTCCCCAAAGACTTTAGTCTCTAATTTAATTGGCAATACACCCTGCTTCACTCACCAAGGACAGCTCTCCTTGTCGTTTAAACATTTGCTTATGTGTGTGCTCCCAGGGCTGGGGAGCCCAGATGCGTGCAGGTGCCAGGTGTGCAGAGTAAGAGGAGGGATGAAGGCACAAATGCCCTGCAGTACTTGTGCCCACGCCTCCTCTCTGTGACCTTCTCCTCAGGTCTTTCCTCACATCTCAGGCCCATGCTTCCACTTTGCTCTGCAGGTTGTCCCAGCTGGTTGTCTCTTTCCCGCCATCCTGCTGCCGTACTATGTTCAGGGAACCTGGAATAAACCTGCAGCCTCTCCTCCTTCATCTCTTACTTCCCTCAACAGTTCCCACTGTGTCTTCACGCGTCAGATCAAGCATTGCCCACTTCATAAAGGCCTTGTTAATTATTCCCAACGGCGCTTTTCCGCTGTGTTCTTTTCCTTTGTACAGATATCCAATATTAGGATTAACCTGTTCCCATACCCATGTCCATCATCTCCACTAGAAGTGAGAATAAGGCTTCCGTCTATGGGGTCGCACAGAGTTGGACAGGACTGAAGCAACAGCAGCAGCCGCAGTGTTTAGTTAGCAAAAACCTAGTCCAGGTTTTTGCTAACAGACCACTCCCTCCACTTTGTCGAATGAATGAGTGAGTCCTGGTTCCCCATCCCAGTGCCCCAGAGGCCAGAACCTCCACGTTACTCTCTGTGCCGGCTGCAGGTTCTCTCACATACTGGCAGATCCAATGCACAGCAGCACAAGCGCCACCCTTGTTAGGATTCCATCCCCACACATTCCTATCTACCAAATGGGCTTTCTATGCACTTTCATTGAAATCTGACTTTTCCTTGACATTGCTGATCTTCAGCACGTTAGTAGAAGAAAGCATCTCTCATAGAAAAATTAAAACCACTATGAATTCATGTGTCACTCTGAGTGTAAATTTATTAATATGTTAATTCTGCTAGTAGTATGTACACTGAAAAAGAGAATGGGAAGCCAATAAAGCATAGAAATGAACCTCTAATGGTGGCATTTCAGGAAATAAGAAAGGACAGATGGGAAGATATTTCTGGACTGGGAGCTTCTGGGTGCCCTTCACATTGTACCACACAAGCCATTTCCTATTCCTGTACAGAAGGTTGGATCTGCTGCTACGACACTCTCTAGCTCTCCTGAGAATAATATTTCTATTTCTGTCTTTTATAAAAAGGTAGAAGCACCAGCCCTTCTGGTTGTCAGGGACTAGGAAGAAGCCCTCCTCATACAATGGCCAGAAAAAGTCAAGAGCAAAGAAGTCTACTTTTTCTACATCCAATAGACACTGCAATAACACTTCCCAGTTCAGAAAGAGGCAATCAAGTTCAATGGAAACAGATTTATAATAATTGTAACAATAGGTTACACTGATTAAGTGTTTACCCAGGTGCTATGCTAAGCCTGTTCCTGTATTCCTTACACTAACCACATAATAAATGTTATTTTATTATTCCCATTTTACAAACAAGTAATTTGCCCACAGTCACAAAGCTGATAATTGTCTTAGTCAGCACTGGTGCTCAGAAAATTGTTAGTCAAATCCTAAACATACCTTTTTATCTTCTGGAAGGTACCCCCTGGTATCATGATGAAGGTCCCTAATTAAGCTCATGTGTCAATATACAATCCAGCACTGCTGCTATAATTATTATGATCTTATATATGACAAGACATTTAAATTAAATTTATTTCATTCCTTTTATATCATGTGATTAGAAAAGAGATTATAATTTCTGAATCTAATTTTTACAGAAAACAACCACTATAGAGAATATGTGCTTTACCATTATTTCCAATATATTTTCTACAGACATTGAGAAATATCTGAAATACACAAAGCACACTTTCAAAATGTTTGAGGAACCAGTTTAAAGGATGCTACATGGTCCCTGACTCCAAAGGGTTTACAACCTGAAAAGTACCATTGAGACCTCAATAACATTCCGACTCTGACATGTGTCCAAACGTGTCCAAACTGATATGAAAAAAAAAGAAACCCTGAGCACTCACCATCCACTCAGAGAGCAAACAGACTATTGGATGTCAGAATCATAAAATAACTATTGTCTTCATCCTTTTACTTTTAAGTAATTGTTTCCTAAACACAGTTATAGTCACTAAGTCTGCACACTTCAGAAATTCCAGATCTTCACTAAATCTCACGGAAACATATGATGGCATATTCCTGGAGATCTCTTTTAAAGTATCACTTCCATCCATCAAATCAAAGTTTCTGTAAGTATCCTGTGTTTAAATTTTTTTCGACAGGAAAGATATGGGATCCCAACAGCAAGCAAAAATCTTGCTGGCCTTGTTACTACTTTCTGCAAATACGACTCATATGTGTTTGCTAAGTTTAATCTCATTTGTTGAAATACATTTAACCCATGTCATTTGGTTCACACCAAGTTAATACTGGCTTCCCCACGGCTATGATCAATTCAGTCAACCAGCTGGTTTGACTGATTTTTCCTTTGAATTTGACCTAATTGCCTCACTGTTTGGGTATCCACAGATATCTTTACACAAAGAGAAAGCAGGCTTCACGTTAACTTGCTAAATGAGGGTTATTCTTTTCTTCTGAGATCTGCCACAGATTTATTGAGTTACAAGTGACAAGAGTTACAATCATATGCCCCTTCTCCTCTCTCTCTTTTCAAAATGAAAATATGAATATATAAAACTCCGCAAATGCTAAATGAGAAATCAAGTAGCAATTGTGTTAAGATACATCTGTATTATATAGAAAGAGGGATTTCTTCTGTTCTGAAATGCCATCAAGAGATACTATGAAGGAAAAAAAAAAGCACCGCAAGAAATTTTAAAAATCCCCTTTTTAGTTGTACATTTGGATCCTTCCAGATAATTAATCTTTAATAAATATTTAAATGTCATTTTCTTTTTATATTGCAGTATATACTACTAGTTCTTTAAAAGTTAACAAGGATTAATTTTCTTTCAAAATAAATATTCTGTTTAACAAATCTAGGTTTCTTTACTGACATATGTTTTTCAGTCAAGTCAAAGCTCTGATCTTATTCAAAACTCAGAGTTTTATCCAAATTTGTTTACCTGTCTACTAATCAAAAGATTTTCAGTATCTAAAATCCTGATGATAAAAGAGAAAGAGTCATAAAATGTTCATAGAAATCGGATCAGATGGAGCATCAGGTAATCTGAGTAAATTTTTCCCTATGATTAACCAGTTCTTAATGACAACATTTCTTATCTTACAACTGTGACATGAAGAGGGAGCTGTAGCTCTTCTGAGACACAGTTCTGCAAGAACAGCTTATCCACGCTCTCCGATCTCGTGTCTGTTTCTCTTTCTCTCTCCCTCTCTTGCGCTGCCCCTCATTCATTCACTCTTCCATCTTTTTGCCATTGTGCCAGCTCAATTTAAATGTATCTGCTCTGTATCTGTTCAAGTGGAGATAATCCATGCAAATCAGGAGCAGTGGTTTTCAATGCCTGGTTCACAGAGAGGACTCAGCTTGAGGAGGTCACTCGTTCACAGCCGCTCCTCCCATTATATTTTTCCCCTTATTGCAGAACTGCTGTATGTATACAGTGACTGAAAGGACTCAATTTACTGCAACTGCTGCCTGGCTTTACTTACAACTTTTTTTTATAAAGGAACTTACCTCCATCTGTCTTTTCAAGGTAGGAAGTCTGATTCTTCTAAAGACGTGTGTAATGCCTCCACTGTCTGCTCATTATCAAATGTCACTTGAATGCTTTATATTGTTGCTGGCATTAGGCACAAATGCTGTGATTCCAGGTGCCTCACGCTTTTGTTACTTAACTGTATAGGTACAATTGTTTAAGTGCCGAGTAATTGTAATGTTTATTTTCCCTGCAGCCAGCTTCAGTTTTACAATGCAATAAAGAGGATAGTGTCCACTCTGTAATACAGAAATACAAATCTCTATCAAGTTTTCCCTCTTAAAAAAATAATCTGTTTAGTATGTCTTAACTTATCATGTATTCTGGCCAATAATAGCCAAGTGTACAATTCAACCGTGCTATTTTTTTTTTTTAACCTGGAACATTCTTGCAGCATTTTCTGTGAAAAAGAACTAACTGTTGAAGTGTTTTTAACAAGAGCAAGAAAAGGATGGATTTTACTTCATTCTGCTGCAAAGCAGGAAACTAAAGGCCTTATTGCTAACAGGCCTGTCAAAGAGATTTATTTTTCACAATTTATAAATTGTTACTAGGCTATGCAGAAGTATTACAATTAGTTAGGATTCATTACTGTCATTATACATGCTATTATTTATTGTTTTGACATTGAAATTGCATTATAAAAAAGTTTGATGTAACAAGGCTAAAAATAAGCTTACGTTTGTATAGCACTGTTTGATATCAATTTTTAAGACTGATTTCAATAGCCAAACGGTTATGTTTGGATTAAAAATGCATGTAAGAGGCTAACAAGACTTGACGATATACATGCTGATTTATGAAGGCAATTCATGGGCTTATATTACTTCATGTGTGTTTCCTTGAAGTTGCTTGTAATGATATTTTAATCATTTCTTAGTCATTTCAATTTTAAAACATACTAAATTTCCTTGTAGAAATCTCTTTCTGATTAGTACAAATATAATATTCCAGTTATAATTTAGATTTCGGTAAACTCAAGAAGTCTTTGAATGCAGGCCTTATTCATATTATTTTACATTTATTACCTTATTTTTCTGGCAAGGTATGACATGTGGCTATGACAAGACTATTTAATTTCTTGTACAGTATAGAATTGAACATAAATAGTAAACAAAGTTGACAGTCCTGAAAAGAAGAAAAAATGAGCCTCTGGTACACTGAATAGTTCTGATGACATAAATCTTAGTTTTCATCTTCTACGTAGGTGCTTGTAGTTAGTGGAGTTCGAGGGAAAAAAATTATTATCCACATAAAATATCTCAGTGCCAAAAATGTGCAGTTCTTTTTTCTTTTTGGTACAGAGTCTTCTATTTTAAAAATGCATTCTGATTTTTGAGTACAGTACAAGGCATGAAGCCTTGTCATTGTTAGCATAAAGAAGACATCTACACAAGTATTACTGTGCAGAGGGCAATCTTTCTGTCTTTGGCATTTGTTAGGTTACTGTACATAGAATTTAACAGATAAATATGTTCTGCTTTGTGGCATTTTAGTGATCCTATTGGTATGCAGGTTACTCTGCTAAGACAGCAACAGGAAGAAAAAGATATATGTTTTATAGCAGTGGGTAATAAAAGCCCTACACAGTGAGAAAAGAGGAATATGACTTATTTCTTACACAGTAATTAGAATTTCTTTAAAACTCTTTGAAATATAGAATGATAAAGTAAACTGAGGCTTCCCGAGAAGGACTAATTGAATTTATCTATTCAAATCATGTTGTTCCGCATGAATATCGTCTTCCCAGACACTGTCACTGGAGGATTCCATTCACATCTTCAAAATTACCAGGGAGGAAAGAAAGGATCTGCAACTAACGGTAGAGGGTGATTCTCTCGTATTTACGATGACTTTGAGAGAGGCAACCGACACTTGAAAACCTTAACAGATGGAAAGGTGTGTGGGATTGCCTGGTTGTTTGAACTTGAAACTAGTGTGAAACTGAAGGATGCCCTTTCAGAACAAAGGAACGCCATGTAATACTCTTCAGCAGTCAAGCTGAGGATAGATATAAAAAGTGGTCAGGGAGATCTTTTGGGGACAGAGAAAATGCAAACAACGAGGCATTCTCTTTTCAACCAAATTACTGGTATTTGATAGGTATGACGGCATTCCCCCCATGGAGTTTCAAACCATCATTTCACAGAGTTATTTCAAAAGCATGTATTTTAGAGGCTTTCACATTTGTTTGCAAACCTCCTAGGAAACTCTCCAAAGACCTAACATGTATGCCTTAAGTTAGGTTTTACTGTGCATCCTAAATAAAATGGTCACAGCTTTCAATTCCCCTAGGTTTATTTTGCTTCATCGGTAAACTTGCCATTCCTCTAGTAACTCATTCAAGCAACTGTTCAAGATAAGTTACATTTTATTCCATTTTAGTATGCCTTGCAGCAAAATGTATAGAACTAGTAAACCTTGTAGCTGTATATAACACCATGTTGTTATTCCCACCTGGCTCTTTTCTGCTGGTTTTACTGAGCACAGTTAAAAAGATAAATTATCATCTTAAAAGGATGCTATAGTGGGTGTTAATAAGTTCTCTGTAACTTCAGAAGTGTTTAGTGGGGCCAAAGAAACTTGCAACCCTGCCTGAGGGAAAACAATGTGTTTCATCACCAGACATTTAACACTTAAGTCATCTGTAGACATGAAAAATTTTCTCAGGAACTATTGTATCATATCGTATTTATTTTCTAAATCATGAAACTCATTGCTGTGTATGAATTAAATGTAATATTAAGTAAAAACTCAGCAGATGCTAATTATCTCTTTTGTCTTAATTTAATCTGCACAACACTATGAGGTCAATGGAACCATCATACCCATTTCCTAGATAGAAACTCTGGGGTTTAGAGAAGTTAAATAACTTAGCCAAGGCCACAAAGTTGTAGTAGAACTGAGCTTTGAACCCATTTACTTTGATACCAGTGTTGAAACATCACACAATAATACCTTCCTGACTAATTAGCTCAGATAACTAAATGCAACAAGAACACCCTTCCAACTCATAGTAAAAACATTACTATTTGTCCGTTTGTAGTCTTGGTTCAAGTATCTGATTCCAATTTTTCAACTCTTCACATCACTTCACTCCTGTCTGTATTATCATTATAACAGAGATATATTTTATAAAAGTATTTTCACTTAATACATGACAGAAATTGTTACTCTTGCAGAACATTAGTCCTTTACCTCAAGGAGTTAAGAACTAAAACAGATCTATAATTGACTGAATTGTCTACTGACAGCCTTTGAAGCACCATCCCCACCCCCTCCCCTAACACCTATTTGTCCTCCCTGTCTAAAGAACAAGACTGACATCTCTTTATATGTTTGGAATTTTTCACTGGTGTAAAGTGCTTGGTAATGATGGAAATTAACCTGAGGCTTTATCTATCTACCTTTTCTTGCAACTCCATTGAAGTTCTGGTTACAATTAAAGTTTTCATGCAAACAACTGTACCCTTCAGAAAAAAAATATCTTCCTCTGTCTTGTCATCTTTTTCAGAATCTCTTGGGTGGTGAAAAGAAGCCCTTTCCCTTGTCTTTCTTTCCACGGGCACATAGGAATGAAAATTTTCCCAGCTGAAACATACCAGTGCATTCCAAAAGCAGATAAAGATCACAAATGACGTGAAAATCCATCTTTAAATGATAAGACTCTGTCCTTGAGTCAGAAAGTATTGTTTCCTTCAGGAGAAATGAGCAAGAACAGGTCCATACCAGGAAGCATTTGTGGCTTTAGTTTTCTCCATTTATTCCAAATAGCTTAAACACTCTCCTGCTCTTCCTAACCCCACCCCTCCCATGAAAGAAGATGAACTATTATGCATGGAACTCATAGAAACCTAATTTAAAGACTGTGCTCATTTTACCTTTGAATATTAAATAGGTAATGTAAACAAAAATTTGAACAAGATTACCATATAACCAAGTGGCAAGAATGTGGAGAACATGGAGTCAGTAGCTACTAAGCCAGTTATACATTTCTCTAGTAATGAATGAAAAAAGCAAAAACAAAACCTGATGCCATTCCATGATACCAGCATACTTTTAAAATCTTATTTGAAGTATCAAGCAGATGGACTGTCCTATATAACCAGAACCCCTATCTGCTGGCAGGCAGAAAGTCTGAGAACCTATCTTTGAAGTTATTTTAAAATATCAATTTTGCCTGGATTAGCTAAATGAGACATAGACCATTGGTACAGGAGAGGTTGAGAATTAATTTACATTTGAGCTTACCCTTCCATCGTCTCTTGCTAAGTTCTTAGCCTGTGAGACATTTCTTTCAGATTTTATTTCTCTATTTCTTGGTTGATATTCTTACCTTGAAAAAAAAAAAAAAAAAAGGAGGTGGCAGGAAGAGAACAGGGTATGGTGGTTATAGGATATGTGTTGATGTAAAAATTCAGAAGAATTAAAAGTGACCTAAAACCGTTTGAAGGCTGGGTCTCTCACTGCTAAATTTGTCAGCTGCATAACTGAATTTTCTGTCTGAAAGGTGTTAATTTCCTAAAATTAAAAATAAAATCAAAAGATTGTCCTCATTCTGGAATGCTTGTGAGAAAGGCAAAAAATATTCAGATAACTTATTAATTAAATATATTAGCAGTAGATTTGGACTGAAGAGTTATTAACATATCCAGGCTCAAAAATAAAACCTCTCCTAGCTTTTAAGAACCAAGTTTAAGAAGCAAAGCCAAAATTTGTAAGAAGTCTTAAACCAGGGTTGGAAAGTCTAGTATGTTTGCTTATAGATTTTGTTATATATGTTATTTTCCTATCAATCCTCTCCCAGAAATAATAATCAAGTGCCCTTCCCACAGTTACAGAGAACTTTACCCTATGTATTCCCAGAACCTACAGGTTACACCACATAGGTCAGCTTCTGTATTGTTATCTTATATTCCCCTGGTTGTTTTATGGGTCATATTCTTGTATTTCAAGTAGCTTATAAACTATTTAAGGGTAAAAATTATCCTTACTCTGTGTCCTTAACACACCTGACTCAGTGTGAAAGCCAAAAGGTATCCTTGATTAATACTTGAATGGCTCATTGATTTTTTTTTTAATCTAGTTATCTTAGTTTATATATATGCTGCTGCTGATACTGCTAAGTCGCTTAAGTCATGTCCGACTCTCTGCGACCCCATAGATGGCAGCCTACCAGGCTCCTCTGTCCCTGGGATTCTGCAGGCAAGAATACTGGAATGGGTTGCCATTTCCTTCTCCAATGCATGCATTCATGCTAAGTCGCTTCAGTCATGTTCGACTCAGTGCAACCCTATGGACAGCAGCCCACCAGACTCCTCTGTCCTCAGGATTCTCTGGGCAAGAATACTGGAGTGGGCTGCCATTTCCTTCTCCAAGTTAATATATATATATATATATATATATATATATATATATATATATATATGTATGTATAGATATTTAAAAATTTTATTTCAAGGGCAAAGAGAGGGACATCCATCCATTCAAAACATTTCTTAAGACCTAGCTATATTCTGGACACTGGGCCTATGCTCAGACAGCATATAAAAGTTTACCCATGCTCACTTTTAAAAATAGCAACAGAAAAAGAGATAATTTCAATAGATAAGATTACACGTACACGTATATATAGAATTTCTCATTTTCAGACGTTAGAGAAGTAACTAGTGAAAGAACTAAGGTGAAAAATCTGAGCAGGAAGAGAATGAAAAAGGGAAAATAAGGCAATATAGAAGGCAGGTGGTGGAGGAATGGAGAAGGGAGAGAGAACTTGTGACATGAGGAGGGAGGGGTGTAGAAGATGTTCGAGAATTCAAATCTTGGCATTTCTCATTAACCATAGTTTACAGCTTTTTAACTTCTGTCATTAAATCTTCATACACTATAACTGGAATAGAAATTGTAATTAATCTCAAAGAGAAGTTATTCTTTGGCCTAAAGCTTTGGCTTCCTGGGAATGAATGTACTAAGTGGGGTTGGGGTCCTAAGTAAGGATGAAAGCAAAGAGGATATAAGGCAGCTTTTAATGCCACCTCTAAAGTAGTCAGCCTGGTAAGAAATCCCACAGAGGAAGCTTACAACCTTGAATCAAATTCTAAAGAAGTACGCCAAATCCAGTCTTACCCAGCAGACATCGACACCTAAGCAGGGTAGAGATGGAGCCTATCGAGGAGTGGGTTTCAAGACAGTTTGAAAAGTGTGATTGTCAGCCAGTGCACTTCTGAAAAAAGGCTGGCATGCATGGAATAGGACACCAGCTTCAGGAAGCATTGTTAGCAGACATAAAGCAGAAAAAGCAATTTGGGGTTCACCACCTGAGTAGGAAGCAGGACTCCCTTCTGGGTGACCTCCCTTTGGGGTTCACCTCCTGAGTAGGAAGCAGGACTCCCTTCTTTTATCCAAGGAAGATAAAAATCTTCTATTTCCTCAGAAGATTTAAAGTAAAGACACTGAAATCATGGCTGTCGCTCCAGTTGGGGTACTCTGGCCTCTTGCTAGAGGCGTTTTGTTGTGTCAGCTCATAGTCTCTTCATTTTTCGGTCCTTAGCCATGGAGATGCTAAAGATGATTTGTGAAATTCTTCTGATTAGCATGTGAAAGTCATTGCATTCTGGCTAGGGAGATTTTGTTGGATTTAGAGAGGGATAGAGCCCTCTGCAGATGACTGTGGAAGCATTATTTCTAACGGAGGCAAGAGATATAGGACTGTGGTTTAAAGTCTACATCCTTTACTGCAAGACAAAAATCAAAGGCACTTAAAAATCATGTAAATTGAGTTTACAGAGGAAGCAGAAACAGAAAGATCACAGGCTTCAGACAGGTAGAACTGCATTGGGATCCCAGCTAATGGAAATATTAGTTAGTTTCTCTGAGTTTCAGCTTCCTCATCTATACACTGGAAATAAAAATATGCACTTCTCAGTTTTATAGTCAAAATGGAAAGAATATCTCCTGTATGTCTCAAGCAATGCTGACCTTATGGAAGACATTTAACAGTACTTCCTCATATAAATTTTGTTTTCTGTCCAAAATCATCAAATTTCCATTACTCTGGATTCCACTCAGAGACACATGTATTTAAATGTTTCATGGCTTAGTTTTAATTTGTAACTAAGAAAAGAGATTCACGGGACAACAGAGCACTGATCCAGTTATTGACATAGTATCTGAGGACAGTCAGACTTAAAATTCTCATATGAGGCTGATTATAGCCATGAATAGCAAATTCTTAAGTAAAGATGCTTCCTATGCAAGGGGTTATATTTATACTTTTGATTAAAATCAATATTTCACCTACCTCTGCTGACCCAGGTCCTGATTTAATATCCTTAAGGCTTGATGCCTAATGACCAGCATGTGTTAATTTCTACAGCTCTTAAAATGGCATGTCTGTTAGAACTCAGTCACGCTAGTGAGAGTTGCTAACTACAGAGCTTGCTGAATTTGCTTTTGAGTAAGATCTGTGCAGGCCACTCTGAGAGTTCCCAGTATCCAAGTTCAAAATTGAGAACTTTTGGAAGTGTTGACTATGAATTAGTCAAATATAAAATCCATTCAAGAGGATTTTATGTTCTTTTTTTTTTAATTTCTGTGTGTGAAGTGAGAACAGAACACATATCAGAAGAAAAGAAGCAAGAGAACACGGGGAAACTCAAGAGGGTATTTCACAGCTTTGTAAGGTTTTTCTGATTTCTTTGGAAACTATGTAAATGAATTCCTTAATCACAGACTATCATTGATTTTTACCAATGTTCATTGATTCCCTCGTCATTGCTTCATGTATGTGTTCTCCCAAAACATCTAGTATCGACATTTCTCTCCATCAACTCTGTCCCCAATTCATTATAAGTATATCATTAAACCCTGTTTAATTTCCTATGAAAGATTATATTAAGTGCACTTTTAGTGTAATTATGTCAATAGTGGAAGATAAACATGTATTAGGCAGTGCAAAATGCTGATTATCTGTCAGGGTAAATCTGTTTATTTCAGATATAGCAATCGGACAACCTCCTGGTGTTAATCGAGAAAGTACATCCTTGTGCCAGGTAGAGTTGACAGAAAAATGCTCTCAAAGGCCCCCTGCTGTGGCATAATCCTCATCATATATAAACTTATATACATGTGTATCTATGTAATAAAATGCAGACATGTGGATCATGAGTTTTAGACATATGTACCTAAACACTTTTACTTTGGTGTTTCTGCACATATAGAAAATGATATGTAATTTGAGAAGCACCAACATCCAGTTTGCATTAACATGAATGGCTTGAGAAAGAGAAGAGTGGATTTCAGGATTAGGCTGTGTTTTAGTTTGTGCACAGGGCAGGCTTTGCCCTCAGTAATGTCAGCTCAGAACTATTTTTATTAATCCATAGAAAAAGGAAAGAGGTGGTACAAAGGAGGGGAATCAGGAAAGGGAGGTTTGGTATAGGATGTTTGCTGATTCTCAAAGCAAGCATGCTTCTTTTATTCTTTTTTTTTTCCTTAAGATAGTAGTTTCTAAATATATCCTAGAAACACTGCTGACTGCCAGCTGCTATTGGGCACAAATTTCCCCTTAATGAGATAAAACATCATCAGGAAGTCAACATACCACACGTGCCATGGCTGAATTTTACCAGGTTTTCATGCAGCAGAAAATGAATTGAAATGAAAATGAATTGAATATTCAGGCACAGTTTGTGAAGCCCTCTGAAAAATAATTTTGTCTGACTATTACATTGTGATCATTTCCTGAATGCCATAAAATGCTGAGTAGAATAATAAAAATTGATATGTATATTGACATTTCAGTTTTTCTAAATAGAAGCTGAGAAAATATAAACAGCATTTGGTCTTTGCAACTCTTTCGACTAACCATTCGTATGCTGACTAATTCACTTACTCTCAGATACCTCATTCAGCCTTAATATAAATGTCTTCTGAAATAATTTCTCCCCAGTAGATTATGCTCATCTTCAGTTTGATTCAGAATTTACATGTGTAGTTTGCATATTTTTGCATCAGTGTCTGCTTTAAATTAGATAAAGGTCACTGTCATTCATAATCAAGAAGAAGGTGGATTAAAGGTCACAATTCAATAAAAAAATATGATTAGATGTAGAGGTTTGTTCATGTGATTCAATATCATTGGATAAGTGGAAATCATGAGCCAACAAATTAACCTCTATGTAATGGGTGACTTGCTTCACTGGATCAAAAATATTCACAGACGTTTTTCCCCCAGTGTATAACTTGTTTGTCTCTATGAAGCAAAGACAGTCAATTCTGTTAATACTTTTACCAGAAAGTGTCTTTCATAATGTTATTTGGTTTTAGGAGTGACATAAATTATAATTTTATCTCCAAAATAAAGTAGTAAGTTATAATGAATTAATAATAGACAGATGTGGATTAGAAAGTCTCTGGGGACCCATGGTTACTTCTACCATTTTTTCCCTGAGGTGGTTCTTACTTACTTACTTACTCTTTTTAAAGAATGGAGCTGTCACAGCACATTTCTTCTTTTACATACTATTTTATACCTCACAAGGACACTTAAGAGCCTCTATAAACCTTTCCAAATCTTGACATCTATCTACTCAGTATTTCTATCTGTGATTAGAATGCATTAAGTATAAAGTAAATGTAGTCAGTGGCAGACAGTTAGACTTTTTCAACTTGTACTTCTTAGGGTATACTTGACAATGACTTGAATATAGGGAAAGAAACTGAAAACAAACATGCTAAGCTGCAGTATATATTTATGTTGTCCATAGATCAATCTGAATACTGAAGGAATAATTGATGAATAATTTGTGTTTAGAGGCTTGATTTAAGTACTGAGGTATTAGTATCAATATCGACTGTAATGGAACTCACTATTAATACCAAAAAGTAGAATCTGATTTCTTCAGCTTATAATATTTTTCTTCTTTTTCAAATGTCCTCTTGACTTAGGGAAACTCTTATTTTTGTCCTTAATTGCTTATCCACTCTATTTGCTATATTGACATCCTAGAATAGAATAACTGACCAAAGGAAAAAACAAAAAAGAAACAGAAAGGTATATGAAGAGGTACCTCATTTTTAAAACACATTGTTCACTTTTCCAAAGAAAATCAAACTTTTTTTTGTGGGAACTATAAAGGTTAAATGGTTTAAGCAGATTATAATTAGTTAATTTTGTTAAACATATACTGGATCAATTTTACATTATTTTAATTACCTTTTGGAATAAATGGTTTGGTGAACAAATTCACTTGATGTTCAGGATCAAACAAAATTACCTTTCCTCTGAGTAGGCTTAAGTTTCACAAAATGATTTAAAACGACCTCCTTTGCTTTCATCTAAAAATATCTTTGGATTTAGAAAATGATTAAAGTTGGATATATTGTATTTTAAGCCAATCATATTTTACCATTTTCATAGCTTATTCTTTCTTAAAGAGGAATATAATGAAACTTCACTAAACAGATATTCCCCCTTTGAGGAGACTCTTGGAATTCATGCAATATCATAGTATTTGTAAGGCTGATTCCACTCACTTCAGCCACAAGACATGCATTTTATTCTAGTAAGTTCATGATGTTTTGCTGACAAGATACAGGAATGAAAGCTAGATAACCATTAAATGTCATGATCATGGCCAAATCAGAGATATTCTGATTTATGTCTCTGCAATGTGTGTGCACATGTGTGCGTGTGTGTACCTATACTCACATCTATAATATAAATAGGCAATCCCTGAATAGTAAATACTAGATCCCAGATAATTGAGCAGTACATAAGAAATCCACATAACTATCTTTTATCTACCCCAATTTAGGCTATCCCTGGAGCAACTTGAGAGAATGCAAATATAATTTGCACCTTTTTTTGTAAACATGAAGTTAGCAAATTAATCTAGTACACAGAGATCGTTCTTTCTCTCTCTCTGTCTCTCTGTCTCTGCTTACAGAAATTGTTCTCAGAGGTGATTTTCCTTCCCAGAGGATATTAGTAATCTCTGGAGACATTTTTTGGTTTGGGTTCGATCCCTGAGTTGGGAAGATCATCTGGAGCAGGGCATCACAACCCACTTCAGTACTCTAGCTTGGAGAATCTCATGGACAGAGGACCCTGGCATGCTACCGTCCATATGATCACATGGAACTGAACACAACTGAAATGACTTAGCATGCATCACTTATCATTCAGTGTACAGATGTATTTTCATGTTGTTGTTTAGTCTCTAAGTTGTGTCTGATTCCTTTGTGACCTCACGGACTGCAGCCCATCAGGCTCCTCTGTCCGTGGGATTTCCCAGACAAGAATACTGGAGTGGCTTGCTGTTTCTTCCTCCAGAGGATCTTCCTGACCCAAGGGTTGAACCCGTGTCTCCTGTGTTCGCATATGAGCCACCAGGGAGGCCCCAGAAATGCTGGGCTGGATGAAGCACAAGCTGGAATCAAGATTGCTGGAGAAATATCAATAACTTCAGATACACAGATGACACCACCCTTATGGCAGAAAGCTAAGAGGAACTAAAGAGCCTCTTGATGAAACTGAAAGAGGAGAGTGAAAAAGCTGGCTTAAAACTCAATATTCAAAAAACTAAGATCATGGCATCTGGTCCCATCACTTCATGGCAAACAGATGGAGAAACAATGGAAAAAGTGACAGACTTTATTTTGGGGGGGCTCCAAATTCACTGCAGATGGTGACTGCAGCCATGAAATTAAAAGACACTTACTCCTTGGAAGTAAAGCTATGACCAACCTAGACAGCATATTAAAAAACAGAGATGTTACTTTGCCGACACAGTTCCATCTAGTTAAAGCTATGGATTTTCCAGTAGTCATGTATGGATATGAGATTTGGACCACAGAGAAAGCTGAGCACAGAAGAAGAATTAATGCTTTTGAACCATGGTGTTGGAGAAGACTCATGAGAGTCCTTTGGACTGCAAGGAGATCAAAGCAGTCAGTCCTAAAGGAAAGCAGTCCTAAATATTCATTGGAAGGACTGATGTTGAAGCTGAAACCAATACTTTGGCCATCTGATGCAAAGAACTGACTCATTGGAAAAGACCCTGGTGCTGAGAAAGATTGAAGGCAGGAGGAGAAGGGGATGACAGAGGATGAGAAGGTTGGATGGCATCACTGGCTTGATGGACATGAGTTTGAGCAAGCTCCAGGATTTGGTGATGGACAAGGAAGCCTGGCATGCTGCAACCATGGAGTCACAGTCAGACACAACTGAGCAACGAAACGGAACTGAACTGTCCTATTAAAACTTCTTGTTAAATAAAACTAAGCTTACTCTAGAAATACCATACAGGGTGTTTGGGTTTAACTTAAATAACATTTAGGATACTACTTCAGGCATTGTGGATTAAATATATAAATTGTAGTTACTGTCTTAAAAGCATAACTGTTTAAAAAAATTGAGATATAATCATTTGTAAGTAGGGGGTCTGTTTGCATATTTATTTATATCTGCATAGCTAGCTGTATTTAAAACATAATCATATGTTTATGAAACATGGCATGATTGCATGTACATATATATTTTTAATAAGGTATACATTTTAATGAAGACATTCTAAGATAGTATCATGAATATACACACGTACCTAAATGAAGAACATTTTCGCATTTACATCATTAAATTTTCCAGACTCTAAAGACTGTTTATAGTTAATTTGCAAAATATTGTATTTGTAATGAAATAGGGGAAGTCCTTTCCACTTCTAAAGAATATAGATTCCTTTAATGAAATACTGTCATTTTTATGTTTTCTTGATATCTGTGTTTGGGGTTATGAATATGGTCAATAACAGTATCAAATTATGAAAATACATGGGGCCTCCCTGGTGGCTCACCTGCCAATGCAGGAGACCCAGGTTCGATCCCCAGGTCAGGAAGATCCTCCAGAGAAGGAAACGGCAACCACTCCATTATTCTTGCCTAGGAAATCTCATGGACAGAAGAACCTGGCGGATTGCAGAACATGGGGTTACAAAAGAGTCAGACATGGCTTAGTGACTAAACAACATGAAAATACATCTGTACATTGAATAATAAGTGACGCTTGCTAAATTACTTCGGTCATGTTTTTCTCTATGTGACCCTATGAACTGTAGCATGCCAGGGTCCTCTGTCCATGAGATTCTCCAGGCAAGAATACTGGAGTGGGTTGCCATGCCCTCATCAAGGGTATCTTCCCTCCCACATCTCTTATGTCTCCTACATTGGCAGGTGGGTTCTTTGCCTCTAGCACCATCTGGAAAGCCCAGTAAGTGACAAATTAACTTTTTCATTGATAGTAATCAATGAGAGTGCAAAACTATCTTTTACATTAGTTGTTACACATTTCAACAGTAATATTGATTACTCTGCATGTTGGCAATGACCATTTATCATTTCATGAAGAGAAAGAGTGAAATCAAAATCTGACAAATCTGATTAATAAACATTATTGTTAAGTGGCTAATTTGGATAAATAATGTTTACTTCAATAGAGCTTAAAAATTAAGAATGCATCTTTAGAACCAGAAAAATTTATATTCCATTTCTGGCTCTACCACTTATAAGATGTGAGACTTTAAACAATTTCTTTAACCTCTAAGCCAAATGTTCATCTGTAAAATGGGTATAATACTGATATTTATTAACACCTACTTCATATGATTTTTTAAGAGGAATGAAATGATATAAAAAAGAATTTTTATGTGTCCATGGACACATAAGTTAGTTCAATAAATGGTGTCTCTTCTACAATAGTAGTAGCTGATTAACACCTGCTTCATATGATTTCTTAAGAGGAATGAAATTATATAAAAAAGAATTTTTATGTGTCCATGGACACATAAGTTAGTTCAATAAATGGTGTCTCTTCTACAATAGTAGTAGCTGCAGAGCTAACCATCTTAGTAACAATACCAGTAGTAGGACACTATAAATCCAGGATTTCTTTTATAATCTGGAAAATACACCTAATAACATCCTTATAATATAAAATTGGATTTATATTAGAAAAAATATAAAACAGATTCTCTTACATGGTTTCTTCCTACTGGTCATAATATTTAGCATAACTCATAACTCATGTTCTTAAATACTCTAATCTTCTCTGTCATGTTTTTTCTCCTACTTCCATCCTTCTGTTGCATATAACATTGATTTTATTCCCCACCAGTTTATAACATTGTTTGCAAGTTTGTTCGAGAAAGATTTAGAGAGCAGGTTCCGACGTACATTTCTTTGGTAAACCCAACAGCATTTGCTTTACATCTCCATGTCCTGCCATGGCTCACCAGAACAACATAACCATAAATATAAAACAGGATTTTTTAAATAGGGCACATCACAGATAAGAAGCTGTGAAGTATGCAAATTGCCTATCCAAAAGAATAATTCCATCCGTTTCTCCTCTATTGATCCCAACTGGCCAATGTATCAAATTTGCCTTTAAGAATAACATTTCTATGAGGCTGATCACAGAAGTGGGTCTCAACAAATGCTTTTCTGAATGGAACAGGAATGATGAATGTTCCTAGTGAATGGTACCATAGAGACTAAAATTATCAAGAATCAAATGATCATAAGTTTTTGTTATCCATTCATTAATTTTATTTATTAGAATAAGACAATAAACTAAAGAGGAAAATAAGACCCAGTTACTATTTTGCCATCTAAGCCTTCTAGGTCAAAGATTTTCAGAATTATTCTCTTCATTTTTATGTGAATATAAATAGGTATAGTTCATATCATATGTTTATTATTAGTGTTTAACAGTTTTAAATTTCTGTTTTTAATTAATTTTAAAATGATTAAGGCACAGCACTCATTTCAAAACTAAAGAAATAAAATGTTTTTTACTATAAAATTGGATGGACTACTACCTTTTTATCAATATATTTTAAAAGTTTATTAAGTAAGCTTATTAAAACACATGAAATATATACATTATAATATTTATTATAAAATACATAGTATTGATCATTCATTGTCACAGTAATCCAAGTTTATGCCCCAACCAGTAACGCTGAAGAGATGAAATTGAACGGTTCTATGAAGACCTACAAAACCTTTTAGAACTAGCACCCAAAAAAGATGTCCTTTCCATTATAGGGGACTGGAATGCAAATGTAGGAGGTCAAGAAACACCTGGAGTAACAGGCAAATTTGGTATTGGAGAACAGAATGAAGAAGGGCAAAGGCTAATAGAGTTTTGCCAAGAGAACACACTGGTCATAGCAAACACCCTCTTCCAAGAACACAAGAAAAGACTCTTCACGTGGACATCATCAGATGGTCAACACCAAAATCAGATTGATTATATTCTTTGCAGCCAAAGATGGAGAAGCTCTATACAGTCAGCAAAAACAAGACCGGGAGCTGACTGTGGCTCAGATCATGAACTCCTTATTGCCAAATTCAGAATTAAATTGAAGAAAGTAGGGAAAACCACTAGACCACTCAGGTATGCCCTAAACCAAATCCTTTATGATTATACAGTGGAAGTGAGAAATAGATTTAAAGGCCTAGATCTGATAGATAGAGTGCCTGATGAACTATGGAATGAGGTTCATGACATTGTACAGGAGGCAGGGATCAAGACCATCCCCATGGAAAAAAAATGCAAAAAAGCAAAATGGCTGTCTGGGGAGGCCTTACAAATAGCTGTGAAAAGAAGAGAAGTGAAAAGCAAA
The DNA here is from genome assembly GCF_023091745.1 of Budorcas taxicolor. Classification (NCBI taxonomy): domain Eukaryota; kingdom Metazoa; phylum Chordata; class Mammalia; order Artiodactyla; family Bovidae; genus Budorcas; species Budorcas taxicolor. Next base: position 62,920,575 of record NC_068912.1, on the reverse strand, counting down.
GGAGTAAAGGAAAGATATAAGCATCTGAATGCAGAGTTCCAAATAGCAAGAAGAGATAAAGCCTTCCTCAGCAATCAGTGCAAAGAAATAGAGGAAACCAACAGAATGGGAAAGACTAGAGATCTACTCAAGAAAATTAGAGACACCAAGGCAACACTTCATGCAAAGATGGGTCAATAAAGGACAGAAATTGTATGGACCTAACAGAAGCAGAAGATATTAAGAAGAGATGGCAAGAATACAAAGAAGAACTGTACAAAAAAGATCCTCCCGACACCATTAATCACGATGCTGTGATCGCTCACACTCACCTAGAGCCAGACATCCTGGAATGTGAAGTCAAGTGGGCCTTAGAAAGCATCACTACGAACAAAGCTAGTGGAGGTGATGGAATTCCAGTTGAGCTATTTCAAATCCTGAAAGATGATGCTGTGAAAGTGCTGCACTCAATAGGCCAGCAAATTTGGAAAACTCAGCAGTGGCCACAGGACTGGAAAAGGTCAGTTTTCATTCCAATCCCAAAGAAAAGTAATGCCAAAGAATGCTCAAACTACCACACAATTGCACTCATCTCACACGCTAGTAAAGCAACACTCAAAATTCTTCAAGCCAGGCTGCAGAAATATGTGAATCATGAACTTCCAGATGTTCAGGCTGGTTTTAGACAGGGCAGAGGAACCAGAGATCACGTTGCCAACATCTGCTGGATCATGGAAAAAGAAAGAGAGTTCCAGAAAAACATCTGTTTCTGCTTTATTGACTATGCCAAAGCCTTTGACTGTGTGGATCACAATAAACTGTGGAAAATTCTGAAAGAGATGGGAATTCCAGACCACCTGACCTGCCTCTTGAGAAATCTGTATGCAGGTCAAGAAGCAACAGTTAGAACTGGACATGGAACAACAGACTGGTTCCAAATAGGAAAAGGAGTACGTCAAAGGTGTATATTGTCACCCTACTTATTTAACTTATATGCAGATTACATCATGAGAAATGCTGGACTGGAAGAAACACAAGCTGGAATCAAGATTGCCAGGAGAAATATCAATCACCTCAGATATTCATATGACACCACCCTTATGGCAGAAATTGAAGAAGAAGAACCTCTTGATGAAAGTGAAAGAGGAGAGTGAAAAAGTTGGCTTAAAGCTCAACATTCAGAAAACGAAGATCATGGCATCTGGTCCCATCACTTCATGGGAAATAGATGGGGAAACACTGGAAACAGTGTCAGCCTTTATTTTTGGGGAGGCTGCAAAATCACTACAGATGGTGATTGCACAGATGAAATTAAAAGACGCTTACTCCTTGGAAGGAAAGTTATGACCAACCTAGATAGCATATTCAAAAGCAGAGACACTACTTTGCCAACAAACGTCCATCTAGTCAAGGCTATGGTTTTTCCAGTAGTCATGTATGGATCTGAGAGTTGGACTGTGAAGAAAGCCTAGCACCAAAGAATTGATGCTTTTGAACTGTGGTGTTGGAGAAGACTCTTGAGAGGCCCTTGGACTGCAAGGAGATCCAACCAGTCCATTCTGAAGGAGATCAGCCCTGGGATTTCTTTGGAAGGAATGATGCTAAACCTGAAACTACAGTACTTTGGCCACCTCATGCGAAGAGTTGACTCATTGGCAAAGACTCTGATGCTGGGAGGGATTGGGGGCAAGAGGAGAAGGGGACAACAGAGGATGAGATGGCTGGATGGCATCATCGACTCGATGGACATGAGTTTGAGTGAACTCCGGGCGTTTGTGATGGACATGGAGGCCTGCCGCGCTGTGATTCATGGGGTCTCAAAAAATCGGACACAACTGAATGACTGAACTGAACTGAAATGAACTGATAATACTATGTATCAATTGGGTTCAGTCACTGAGTCCTGTGCGACTCTTTGCAACACTGTTTCCACTGTTTCCCCATCTATTTCCCATGAAGTGATTGGACCGGATGTCATAATCTTCCTTTTCTGAATGTTGAGCTTTAAGCCAACTTTTTCACTCTCCACTTTCACTTTCATCAAGAGGCTTTTCGGTTCTTCTTCACTTTCTGCCATAAGGGTGGTGTCATCTGCATATCTGAGGTTATTGATATTTCTCCCAGCAATTGTTATTCCAGCTTGTGCTTCTTCCAGCCCAGCGTTTCTCATGATGTACTCTGTATAATTATATATAAATGTATAATGTGACATACGTTTTATATATATATATATAATAGTATATTACATATATATATACATATATATATGAAAATCCCATGGACAGAGGAGCCTGGTAGGCTACTGCCCATGGGGTCGCAAAGAGTTGGACACGACTGAGTGACTTCACTTCACTGTGTATATGCATGTATAATTATAAACAAAATAGTGTGTATCCTGACCCCTACCTGGGGATGAAATAGGGCAAAAAAACAGCTCTATGTTTGTCCCTTGCCTTGTCTACATTTAACATGATCAAAGAAAATATGTTCATCCAGATTACACATGAAACATACTTTTAAAGATAATCAATATCATACGTGACAGTAAGATAAATATAACAACACAAAATATGTGATAATTCTATAAATCAGTTAGAAACATAAAATACTCAATTTTAATTGAATCTGTCTAGCTAAAAATCTTAGAAAAAAAGATTTATTGACTTTAATTAATCTTAAGCTTCCTATTATACACCAATGGTGAGATCTGTCTGCTAAAAAACACACTGTCACCTAAGGCTAAATTAATAGATTTTGTAAGAAAGATATTGATTAATCCCAATAAATTCTCTAATTATTAGACCACATTTAACATATTGCAGTTAGTCTTCTATAAAGGAGAACACTGAAAAACACAATGTGTCAAAAAATATGTGGCACAGTTGGAGAGGGATTTGAAGCTATGTCACACTACAGTCCAGGAATCACAGAGTCAGACACGATTGAGCGATTATCTTTCAACCAGTATTTATTGACACTCAGTGGCAAGCACTGTGTTTAAGCATTAAACAGATAAAAAGCAAATGAATCTTTTATCCCTTTGTTAATGGACTTTACAGTCAAGAAGGGGAGTTCAGTTCAGTTCAGTCACTCAGTCGTGTCTGACTCTTTATGAACCCATGAACTGCAGCACGCCAGGCCTCCCTGTCCATCACCAACTCCCAGAGCCCACTCAAACCTATGTCCATTGGTCAGTGATGCCATGCAACTATCATCCTCTGTCTTCACCTTCTTCTCCTGCCCTCAATCTTTCCCAGCATCAAGGCCTTTTCAAATAAGTCAGCTCTTCACATAAAGTGGCCAAAGTATTGGAGTTTCACCTTCAACATCAGTCCTTCCAATGAACACCCAGAACTGATCTCCTTTAGGATGGACTGGTTGGATCTCCTTGCAGTCCAAGGGACTCTCAAGAGTCTTCTCCAACACCACAGTTCAAAGCATCAATTCTTCGGCACTCAGCTTTCTTCACAGTCCAACTCTCACATCTATACATGACCACTGAAAAAACGTAGCCTTGAGTAGACAGATCTTTGTTGGCAAAGTAATGTCTCTGCTTTTTAATATGCTATCTAAGTTGATCACAACTTTCCTTCCAAGGAGTAAGCGTCTTTTAATTTCACGGCTGCAATCACCATCTGCAGTGACTTTGGAGCCCCAAAAAATAAAGTCTGACACCGTTTCCCCATCTATTTGCCGTGAAGTGATTTGACTGGATGCCATGATCTTAGTTCTCTGAACGTTGAGCTACAAGCCAACTCTCTCCTGTCAATTTCAGCCAGAGACTCTTTTGTTCTTCTTCACTTTCTGCCATAAGGGTGATGTCATCTGCATATCTGAGGTGATTGATATTTCTCCCGGCAATCTTGATTCCAGCTTGTGTTTCTTCCAGTCCAGCATTTCTCATGATGTACTCTGCATATAAGCTAAAAAAGCAGGGTGGCAATATACAGCCTTGATGTACTCCTTTCCAAATTTGGAACCAATCTGTTGTTCCATGCCAGTTCTAACTGTTGCTTCCTGACTTGCATACAGGTATCTCAAGAGGCAGGTCACGTGGTCTGGAATTCCCATCTCTTTCAGAATTTTCCACAGTTTATTGTGATCCACACAGTCAAAGGCTTTGACATCGTCAATAAAGAAGAAATAGATGTTTTTCTGGAACTCTCTTTCTTTTTTCATGATCCAGCAGATGTTGGCAATTTGATCTGTGGTTCCTCTGCCTTGTCCAAAACCAGCTTGAACATCTGCAAGTTCATGGTTCACATACTGCTGAAGCCTGGCTTGGAGAATTTTAAACATCACTTTACTAGTATGTGAGATGAGTGCAATTGTGTGGTAGTTTGAGCATTCTATGGCATTTCCTTTCTTTGGGATTGGAATGAAAACTGACCTTTTCCAGTCCTGTGGCCACTGCTGAGTTTTCCAAATTTGCTGGGCTATTGAGTGCAGCACTTTCACAGCATCATCTTTCAGGATTTGAACTAGCTCAACTGGAATTCCATCACCTTCACTAGCTTTGTTCGTAGTGATGCTTTCTAAGGCTCACTTGACTTCACATTCCAGGATGTCTGGCTCTAGGTGAGTGTGAGTGATCACAGCATCATGATTAATGGGGTTGTGAAGATCTTTTTTGTACAGTTCTTCTTTGTATTCTTGCCATCTCTTCTTAATATCTTCTGCTTCTGCTAGGTCCATACCGTTTCTGTCCTTTACTGAGTGCATTTTTGTATGAAATGTTCTCTTGGTATCTCTAATTTTCTTGAAGAAATCTATATTCTTTCCCATTCTATTGTTTTCCTCTATTTCTTTGCACCGAATGCTGAGGAAAGCTTTCTTATCTCTCCTTGCTCTTCTTTGAAACTCTGCATTCAGATGCTTATATCTTTCCTTTTCTCCTTTGCTTTTCACTTCTCTTCTTTTCTCAGCTATTTAAGGCCTCCTCAGACAGCCATTTTGCTTTTTTGCATTTCTTTTTCTTGGAGATGGTCTTGATTCCTGTCTGCTGTACAATGTCCCAAACCTCCATCCATAGTTCATCAGGCACTGTCTCAGATCTACAATAGGCTGGCTCCCCTTCTTCTAACACTGTTATTTCTAATTTATTTATGTGCTCTAATCACCTGTTCCTCAGTTTCTAAATTTTATTAAGCTCTTTTTCACTTTAGGCACCTTGAGTATGAGACTTTGCAATAAATAATGATAAGAAAGGATCGAAAATACTACCATAAAAAATAAACTGATTTGATATCATGGGATGGAATATACTGTCAAGGGATGCTTTTTGAAAAATGAGCATTTAAATCAAATATAGGGGGAGGGCATGCTTTATTCCAAGCTGTGATAATGGCAAACGAAAAGTCTCATACTCAATGTCCTTATGGTGAAAAACAGCTTAATAAAACTTAAAAACTGAGAAACAGGTGATTAGAGCACATAAATAAATTAGAAATAACAGTGTTAGAAGAAAGTGAAGCCAGACTATTGTAGCCCCTTTGGAGTAACATTAAGGCTTCTATCCTAAGTTCCAGGAGAAACTATGGAAGAATTTAAGCACTTGGGAAGGCCAAGGAGATTTGGTTTTTACAAAGATCTCTCTGACTTTGGATCATATACTGGAAAGGAGTTAGATGTGGTGGGGAATTGACTTCAGAGGCAATTGCAGTAGAAGAGGCAAGAGATGGTGGTGCTAGTTATAAAAAGAACCCTCCTGCCACCGCGGGAGTCTTGAGAGATGTGGTTTGGATCCCTGGATTAGGAAGATCCCCTGGAAGAGGTCATGGCAACCCACTCCAGTACTCTTGCCTGGAGAATCAATGGAAAGAAGAGCCAGAAGGGCTGTAGATAATGTTGCAAATAATGTTGCAAATTGTCAGACATAACAGCAGCAACTTAGCGTGCACACCTGCAGGCGAGAAATGAAGGTTATTTGACCTCATGTGGAGAAAGCAATGGCATCCCACTCCAGTACTCTTGCCTGGAACATCCCATGGACGGAGGAGCCTGGTAGGCTGCAGTCCATGGGGTTGCTAAGAATCCGACATGACGGAGCGACTTTCCTTTCACTTTTCACTTTCATGCATTGGAGAAGGAAATGGCAACCCACTCCAGTGTTCTTGCCTGGGGACGGAGGAGCCTGGTGGGCTGCCGTCTATGGGGTCACACAGAGTTGGACATGACTGAAGCGACTTAGCAGCAGCAGGAGAAGGTAGAGACTGAATAAAAGAGAGGTTCAAAGGCATTTGGGAGGAAATATCAAGAGAATTTGATGATGGATTGAATGCGCTTTTAGAAAATGAAATATGGTGCCAAGCAAGACCCCCCATTTTCTGGTATAATTAGATGAATTATTGAGAATGAGTTGGAGAAACTTTAAAGCAAAAGTTCGAATGCCTTGTTTTGGCCACAAGAAGTTTGAGAGGTAGAATCAGTTGTTTAAACAGTAGTAAAAACTACAAAAACTGTAAAGAGAATTTTTATACCATTTGGGTGAATGTGTGGTGAATTTCAGATGGAAGTGAGCACAGATTTGTTTTGTTTTCTTCAAAAGAACCGATCCATAACCACAATGTCAAATTTACCAGAAGGTCAGTTTCAACTTAGTCCACAAAAGAGCTCTTCTGCAGGAACTAGACTATCCAAACAAAGAAGAAGAAGAGGGCGATTGCCTTAGAAGGGAATAGTGAAAGTGAAAGCGAAGTTGCTCAGTCCTGTTGGACTCTGCGACCCTGCGGACTGAAGCCCACAAGGCTCCTCCGTCCATGGGATTCTCCAGGCAAGAATACTGGAGTGAGTTGCCACATAGTGTTATTAGCAGAGATCAAAGTCTCAGAAGACATTTAGGATTTTTTTTTTTTAAGATTTCTGCACTTTTTGGAAGAATGGACTTCGGTCTTTTTCAATACTATTGTGTTTAATTCCACATATCAAGTTTTAATCCTTGAGAAGAAATCAAAGATTTTCACTTAGGTCACCACATGTGTTTGGTAAACCATTTAATTGCTAGATCACATGGCACCTCTGTACCAGGATGTCTATTGATCACATCAAGCAACTATTGGTTGTACACTGAAATGTTCACTTCCCCTCTTGAGGTAGCAGAGGTCAACATCATACCAGAACTGGGTTACAGAGGTTAGAAGCTGAGAGTTTTCTTCCATCATCCCTAAACTCTCCTTTCACAAATGTCACTAATTTATTATGGCTTTCTTTCTTGCTGTGCTTAAACTTAGCCTCAAGCATCCTTCACCCAGCACTTCCAGACAATCGATACTCACTGATTGGCATTGTCATTTAAGATGATATTCAACCCAGTTGTCATGAGTGCTCAACCCCATGACTCACAGCTCCTAAGGGTGTCTACCCTCACAGACTCCACAGGGGATAGAAAGCTGTGATGATTTCTTCTAAGCACACGTGGAGCATCTTGCTGAGAATTAATACCATTTGCCAGCCAAAACAATCTTTTTTACTTCCCCTTGATAGTGATTCTTTTTTTTTTTTTTTCTTTAACCCTGGAAAAGCTTTGTATATTAGAGATTCTGCAGTGTGGTCTATATAAATATATGTAGTGGGGAGGAACACTATGTCCTTAAATTTGTCCTGATATCTTGGTGTGTGATCCCACCATAAATGGAGAGTGGGGAAAATAATTGGCCGCATAGCCAGGAATTTCATGGTAGACCTGTATGTAATAAGAGCCAAAGATTTGAGGCAAAACATCTCAGTCCTTAGAAGGAACAAAAAGCTTGTTTTTCTTTTCACAGATTTTAGTCTTCCATAATAATTGTTAGCTTTGTGATTCTGGTTCAGGGATAGGATCTATCACATTAGAGTTCAATTTTAATAAGACAGTCTGTTAAGACAAGGGCCCCGACTGATTAATAACTTGGTTCAAGTAGACTCATTCGGTCCCAGAAATAAGTGCTCTGTCTAGTTGATAAATTTCCACACTAAACACAAACATTGTTATTTGTCATATACTAACTGTTTTAATGGGCCATTCTTCATGATCTTTAACAACTATCAATTGATCTCTAGGACTCATATGTTGCACTGCAATTCAACTATGTTCAAAGAATCTAAGTTTAAGTAAATGACAATACAAAAGAATTTTAAAAATTAGTTTTCTCTAGGGTCAGAAATATATTAAGCACATTAACAAAGATGTGAGCAAAAAGCACTCAATAAGGGCTGTTATTTTTCTCCACAGCAGAAATATAGTAATCAATCCAGACAGTTATATCTTCAGATCCTCAGGTTTTAATAAAGGTAAGTCTAAGAATTCTATTTAGACTTTCAGACCATTGCATCCTGAACCATCAGAAATAATCAGATATGCTTTAAATCAGCTGGGAGATAAACTGATCGATTCCATTCTTGTAAAACATAAACTCTAAAGGTAGCTTAATTTTCACGTTCATCATTTGTGATTATTTTTCCAGTTTCTTCTTGCCTAAAAAACTACATCAGACTCAGATTTCCCTTCAGCAGACTGGCAGGCCTAGGCTACTCAATACAAATAAAACCCAAAATGCTTAGAAAGGAAATAAGTTGTTTTTTAAAGAGGTTCAGGACAAACACTTATGTCCTAAGAGTACAAAGGGATATGCTTACTTTTTATCAGATAGTCTCTGGTGGCAGCATTAGCACATCGATGTTTTATGCATTTCATACATAATGCTCCATGTGATTGTAAAATCCAGACTGTAGAGCTGAATTAAGTTTGCTGAGAATGGAATGGGGCGGGAGGATGAACATGTGCTATTGAGAAAAATCATCCTATTCCTTTATCTTCTAGGAGATCTATGGAAGCCTTTCTTTAGGAAAGTGCTCAAAGACAGATCAAATGTGATAATAAAGGTTCACTATCTGAACAGGTCTGCCCTAGAAATAGTGCTTTGGAAATTTAAGGTGGAAAAGAAAGGCAGTCTGTGCCAGAAACTGATTAAATTTCAGTCATCTATCCAAAGAAGTCCCTGGTTGCTTGTAAAATGCTCCATATAATTACAATAACTATGGATTTTAAAGGAATTTACACATTAGCCTTTATCATGGGACTGTCTTTGTGGGTGCATTTCTACTTTAAAATCAATATCCCTAAAATAAACTTTAATAAGATTTATTAATTTTATCTGTGTGGACCTTTTAAAAGTCAATATCAAATATCTTTCTCCAGATTCTTCTTGGCATTTGAAGAAGCTTAGATATAATCAAATGTCATGCCCTCTGTATGTTAAATGATCATTGTTCTATGACTTTGCTCGTGTATACAACTTAGCCCAGTTTTAAACTTTGAAAGAGTTGTGAATCGATACAAAGACTGTTTAAAATGTATGGGTCATCCTGATACATGCACTCAGTACTGCAGACAAGGGCCATTAGTTGCTTCTTGAGCTATTATCTTGCTCAGAGTTAGATTTGAATAACCCAGGGAAGCAGTTTGACAGCCCCCAGCTGACCCTGCACCATAGCTGCTAAAATTACTTTTTGGAAACAATCTACAAGCCCTATAAAACACACACACACACAAACACAGATGTGAGAAAGTTGTGTCCCAAAGAAGAACAAGACTACTACTTTTCACTGAAAGTAGAGCAAGGAGCATTTATAGGAAACTACAGATTTCCAAACTTTTCCTTTTCAGAAGAGACTCAGCACCAACATAGCCTCACAGTAAAATTTACAGGGGAAGACCCTCTAATGTAGTCACATAATGACTACATTAGGTGGCTATAATTTTAATCCAAAAAAAGGGCAGATTGAAATTTTTCACTGGAGGGAGTCAGAACTCAAATGTTAAAATCTTCCTTGATGCCAGAAAAATTCTAGCAGTAAAGCACAAAGGAATTATCAAATTTTGTTATCCCCTGAAAATGAAACCTGTTTTAATCTAAAATTTAGGGCCTTTGTAAACATAAAAGTCAAATCAACCTCTAATCCCCAGGGAAAGGTAAAAATTAATCCTCATAACTAGATTAGAAGCTTACTGAAAGCAGTTAGTAAGTCTCCCTTTTTCCTGTCTCTACTTCCTCCTCATAGTGTGTTTGTTGTTATTGTTCAGTCGCTAGGTTGTGTCCAACTCCTTGAGACCCCATGAACTGCAGCACGCAAGGCTCCCCTGCCCTTCACTATCTCCTGGAGTTTGTGCAAACTCATTTGCATTGAGTCAGTGGTGCCATTCAACCATCTCATCCTGTGTCTTCCCCTTCTCCTCTTCATAATGTATAGTTTCCTAAACTGTAATTTCTATGTAAAAATGTTTCTGTACTATCCTGGAAAACCCATTGTAAAATGAATTCATCATATCGAAAATGTGCTGGTTAGGCATACATTAAAAATATAATTTAGTAGTTAGCAAAGGTAACCATCATGTCTTTCCACTTGGATAAAGTTGAGGGAACAATATTCTAATACTTCAACATGGCTGACTACCCAGGTATAAGAATCACCTCTAATCCAATATCTGTATCCACCCAATATAACGTCCCTCACACACCCACACTATTAAACACTGCATTGACTCAAATTATCAAAAAGCCCAAATGTACTTAATTATCATTTTCCATTTCTTCTCCTTACCTGCACTATTTAAATAAAGCTTGAATTTTCTTTGGTATTTGTTAGTAAAGAATATTTTACATGATCTATAGAGAATCTATATTAGGATAGGATTTGGTTGCTTATAGTGTAAAACCACCAGCAGCAGTGTAAAACCCAGTTAGCAATGACTTAAACTAGTTAATATCTTTTTGCATGCAAAAGAAGACTACAAGTAGTCTGCCCTGGAGTAGAATGGCAACAGCTTAGTCAGTCATCCATGGGGATCCTGCTGTCTTTTTGCTCTGCCACCTGAATGTTGGCATCTCTTCTTTAAGTTTGCCTTATGTTTTCAAGAGAGCACAAATGCATTCTTTTTCTAAGTACTAGAGAAGGAAAGAAAAGGGCCTGTAGAATCATCCTATTGATTTCTTCCCAGAACACCTCCACCACCGCCACCACCACACACCAAAAGATTCATATTTGTATCTCCTATTTTGAAGAGGCTGATAGATCATTTGTAGACAGACATATCACTAATGTAGGGATCATGTTACTTAGGAAGAGGAGGAGACTGTATATTAGATAGGCAGTTAACAGTCTCTGTTATACAATCTTTGAATTTGCTCCTTAAATATGCTTCCAAGTGCTTTATTCAGAGGACCTCTAACCTCAAATTTAATGCAAAATACTTCTCCAAATGTAGGTGGAGATTCTGTTAGTAGAGATTGTTTAGCCTCATATGCCTGCTTGAGCACCATCATATTTTAGAAGTGAAAGTTCTAAATATAAGCTGCAACTTTAAAATAATTTAATTTAATGAAACCTGTCCAAACCACCTACTGTTTTTTAGGTGCCAATTTATTTTTCACTTGGAAACTTTGAGGTGATCGGTGTTTGTGGTTTAAGCAACTGTTATTTTCCAAGCTTACGAGAATCAAGGAGAAAAATTGTTAGTTTCACACTATAAAATGTTCATATTCTCTTTCGCCTGAGACATTGTAGTTACCAGCAGATTATTATATTTCTCTAGAAATGGTGATCTTTACAGGTTAATTGTTATCTGACACCTGTGCTAGTGCAAATTCTCGTGCTTTTCATGTTTCTGATGATCAGTTTTTCATTTGAGTTGAAGTAAAATAGAAAATTGTCATTATGATTAAATTGCTCTTAAATAGATGACTGTTTTTCCTCATCCAAGAAGCTTTTTATTTCCTAGATGGCATTTGCCATAAGCTAATAAACTAGAAAATCACAAGATTAAAGAGTATTAAGATATGAATTTTTCTGACCATGTTTAGCATCTCATCATCATGATGAGGATGACCAAAGATATCTGAAATATGATGATGTTTTACAGAAAAATAGGGTCAGAAGATAATCTCAAATACTAACCCCAGAGGGATTAATCCAAACAGATTTCATAAACTGTCACATGTCACTGAATAAAACGCATGTGATACACTGCCTGGTTCAGGACGTCTATAGGTCAGTATGGAAAAAAAGGGAGGTCATACATTTTTATGTTAACAAGTATGCACTTTTCCTTGGAAAATATTTTACTGCAGGGGAACAGAGACTTCAACCCTAATTTATCTAATTTCAATACAACAATGTTTAAGGTATTTTCCTTGATCAGAATTAAAGTACATTTCAGGAGTCAGTTATCTAGAGAATTTAGATATCCTTAAGTCAGGAACTATTATTTCAAAACTGGGATATCTCTAAAATTTAGTCAAATTAATGAATCTTTCCTATTTTACCATGCTATTATCATCTAAACAGAAAAATGCTGTTAACACTTGGCGTACCTGATCATCATCTCTACCGGCTCCCCACAGATGTATCAGTCAACAACAAATGTATTCTAATCATGTCCTGGAAAGAGCTCTTTCACACTTCTGGAGGGTGACATCTGTACCTTGTAGAAGTGCAAAATAGTGCTTAGTGTCTGCATTATTGGTACCTGCGATGTGAGGATGTAAAGTTACTCAGATGATGTTTTTGAGGAACTCAGAACACATATTACTAATTGTTGATACTAACATTTTAAAGTGTAACAATAGATTAATTTGGTTGATGAGTATACACATTACAGACTCATAAATTTCATGAATGCTGGAACCGTGTCTTAAACTTTTTTTCAAGTACCATAGCACCTGGCACAGTGCCTGGTAACTTGTATGCTCTCAATGAATATGTGATTATAATGAGTATTTTACTTTACATCTGAATCAAACCAAAGCATCATTTGAAAAAGGGAGGATTTTTGACATTTAGATCTCTTTACTTTCTATGTATTCATACCTCATAAAATTTCTTTAAAAAAACAGCAAATAATTTGGATCTGCCTTGAATAATAAAAATATGCAGGAATGATAAAGACAATAGACCTTAAAGAGATAATTCACATTTGCAAGTAAAATGGATGGTTCTGGAATTAATTTGTGCTATCTAGTTAGGCTCTGAAATAATGATTAGGTAAATTTTGACACTAAAAAAAAAAAATATTTTGGACCACGATATCCATACAGAAGAAATATGGACAGTAATATATCAACTCACAGGCATGATCGCAAAATGAATAAGTGCTCGTCTTTTTCACCCTTCATGTTATATTTATTTTCCCCAAATAATTATTAGCTTTATATAAATAATATACTTTATTCCCTTGCTAGAGGAAAATGATGTCTGACATTAAGGAAAGGTCAGGTATCATGAATGGGAAGCCACAATGTGCATTGCCTTTAAGGATTATTGAATTAAGAGGTATATATATTTGACAAAGTATAGAAATCAAATAGCTGCCATGTTAGCAGTGCCCTTTTACATGCCATAGATTTATTGACATTTACTAAATACAAAAAAAAAAAATTGAAACTGTGAGTGCTTAGTATTCATTATGATGAAAAACTTAATATCACATCCCTGAAGATTATATGAGAACATTTGAACTAAGGTAAACTCATCAATTGATTGGACATCAGATTGGAATATAAGTTAATCAGGGTATTTAACTTTTAAAAATATACACACAAAAAATAGTTAAGTTACTTATGTCAGTTAAATTATATCTGTTTACCTAGTTCAAGTTAAATTCACAGGACACCCACATGCACAGAGCAACACATACTTGCCATGGGCTCACATCCTACTTGATACTTTGGAGCAACAAATGAATTCTTCTGTTCACAAGGGTGCTTATTGCTATAGGCTTCCCTGGTGGCTCAGCTGATAAAGAATCTGTCTGCAATGCTAGAGACCTGGGTTCGATCCCCAGCTTGGGAAGATCCCCTGGAGAAGGGAAAGGCTACCTACCCACTCTAGTAATCAGCTTATTTCTATAAACATCATGGTATACGTTGCCAGCTGAAATGAGAAGAAAACAATTGTCCAACTTCATACCTTTCATTTGTGCAAAATCACAATGAACATTTTTATATTTAGAACTAAGATAACAGAAGTCAAAGTCAATATATGGGTTCAAGGTTCTAGAATACTTGCTCTTACAACTTGATTTTTTTTTTCCTGTTAGACAACACAATTTCTGCCCTCAATTCTACAGTCTCCCATTTTACTATCAGTATATTTAAGCAGTAAAAGAAATACTTTTTGCAGAGACTGGGGTGATGGGGGGGAATATAACAATCTTTATAGTCTTCATAGTCTTTCATATGCCAATCAAGTTGAGTATCTTATACTGTCAAATCTATTTTTATTCATTTGATTTAGTGATATCCACGTTCTAAGAATTAAAGAAATGTTCAGTTCAAAGCTCCTCATGGAAAGAAAATTTATTCCCAAATAAGATTGTTATTTTCCATTACCTGAATGATGAATATTAGGCTTCTTTGCGAAAATATATGTTTAAATGTATATATATTTAAGTGATAATACTGTATATGAAATCAAAGCAAATATCCCTATCATAGTTGTCTTTGCCTTATTTTGCTTAGTAATACATCAAAGGAAGAAAGTTGGTTTTGAAAGAGGTAGAGAGGTGGATTTTTATGTGAAATTTGAGTTTAAGAGTTTTTGTTTTAATCTGTAAATTTTTAAAGTCATACATTTGTCTCTAGTTTTGTTTTGATTTTTTTCTCAGAGAAATATGAATCATTATAGGATTGTAATATTTCACAATGACGTGATTTCAGAGTTCATACACTGGAAAGAATAGTTGTCTGAGAATTAAGAAACTAGTTTCTGAAATGAACTCTACCATCATCCAGCTGTATAGCTTTGTGCAAGACACAAAACCCCTCTAGACCTCATAGTCATTGCCACTTGATGTTGTAAATGGAGGATATTGGAATATATCATTTAAAAGCATTGATTATCTTAGAGCTTTGCTTGGCATCTACTAACGACAGAGAGAACTCAAAGAGAGGTAACCTAAATACAGAGTTTTATTTACTGATCAGGTCTCCTATCCTGAATCTGCTCTTCTACTTATAGAAAGTAGATTGAAAAAATGGAGAAATACCAGACAGTTTGTTTTTTGTCTGCTTCCTTCTTGCAGCCTAAACCAGCATCAGGCCAAAGGACCCCACTCTTAAGCTGCCTTTACTCTGGGGACCTCTCTCACTGTCTTCGCCTTCAGATATAAGATGTCACCTCCCACAGCCCCCCCTCAAAAGGTGTCATTTTCCATCCTAATGGAAAGTGATAGACAAGATACTGTTCTGCGGTAGTCCGTCCCTTCGGGACATTTTGACTCTGAAACCTATCAGGAATTTTTCCTGTCTACTTTGTTTCCCAGAGCCCCATTTGCATAATTTAAGCTCAGATAAGAATTTTTCAAAGGTATATTTGAGCATTACAAAATTAGAGCAGAATTATTAAATACAGAATAATTTAGAATCAGCCTGTGTCCTTGTTTGAGCTCTTCCATTTATCGCCTGTGCAACTGAGCATGTTAGTTGATTTCACTAAGCCTCACACTGCCCACTTGTGAACTGCCATTCCCAGGAGGACCTTCCTCACAGGATCTTCTGTAGCATCTCTGGGCTTTAACCTCATGCTGCGTTGACTCCATAATCCATGCTCTTTAACATTACGCCGCTTGCTACTGTATCCACCCTGGCACCCTTCCTCCCAATTTCAATAAAATTATTATCTCTTTGACTTATTTGATACTTCCTAGAGCAGCACACAGGGAACAAGTGAAATAGAACATTTTTCTTTAAGCAGATGAAAATACAATCTAGGTTTGACATTTATGTGGTGCCAAAAGAAGTATTAGGTAATTTTCATGCCAAGACCACCCACCATAGCACCTTACCCAATGTAGACATGTAATATATGGGTGGCCAGTGAATAAAGTCTTTACTTACTTGTTGCCTTGCAAGTCACATGCCAAGGGGGCCTTATTACTGGCCTTAACTTCTTTCTTAACCACAACTACTTGCAAGGATCACTGTGATGTGAGGAAAATTGGCTAGTCATGAGGGCAGGAATGCATAGACTTGGAAAAGATATGGCTTTCCAGTGTTCATTTATGTATCATTCCTTTATTCACGTAATAAATATCTACTGTGATATTATTACAGGACAGTGAATGACACTTTGCTCTTATACACATTCATGTTAGGGAAGACATTCAATAAACAAGGAAACAAATGGCCCTGTTAATATTGGATAGTAAGTGCTTGGAAGACAGTTTCTAAAGGGTAGTATGATAGATAGTGACCAGGTGGGGGCTGCCTCAGGTGACCAGGAGGTTCTCTATGTGGAGGTAACTTCAAGCTGAAGTCTCAGTGATAAAGACAAACAGACACAGGGTGATCTCAGGTAAGAACACACTATTCAGAGGAACAGCAGCAGAAAAAAAACACTTAGAAAACAGATTGTCCACATTGCTGGGGCTCACTGATCCAAGGAGGGCATGTGATCGAGATGAGATCAGAGAATTGGGCAGGGTCAGACCTGTTCAACAGAGGAGTAAGGAGAGAAAAGAGGAGAAATCAGTCTGACAAAGTGGCCAAAGCCATATTTGAGCATATGTGGCTTCAAATCTCTGCTGAGTACCTTGCTACGTGTGAGACCTTGTGCAAGTCACTAAACTTTTCTGAACTTCAGTTCTGGTCAGAAGAATGCAAGAAAGAATAACTGTTCCTTACAAGTCTGGTGAGTGTTGAATGACAAAGTGAATGTAAAGATCCTAACTCAGCACCTCTCATAAAGTAAAGCCAATAATTATATTAATATATCATTGTAATTCTTAGTGTGATGTAGAAATGGCGTCACTGTTTGGATAGTGGTAGTAGTTACCTTAAATTGTCTCTTTTTCAGTCTAAGATACCTTGCACTGAAGTAAAGTAAAATTTATATGACAATCAAACTACAGCATGATTTCACTATCCCTACTTATGCACAAAACCATGAAAAATAAATCCTTTTTACTGGATTCCAGTCACTAGAAGGATACTCGATATATTATTAGAAACCCCCATCCAATTTTGCCTAGAAATGAGTTTGCTTATTATTGCAGTCTTCAGATCCAATTTTCATGATAGGATTGAAGGAGCAGCAGGTATGATATCTTCCCCAATATTCACATATGTTTAATAGCACGGGCTCTGAAGCCAGCCATTCTGGGTTTGGATCTAGCCCCACCACTTGTCAGCATGAGCCTGTTCACCCTCCCTGTGTCTTGGTTTTCTCATCTCTACAAACAATAAGATCTTAGCAATCTCATAGATGTTAATTAGATAATGCACATAAGCTCCTTATTACAATTTTGAACATAAATTCTCAAAATAGGTATTATTAACTATTGTTATGACCAACCAGCCTGTCTTTCTGCAAGATAAGTTTTATTCTTTTTAAATACTTTTCTAAATTTAGGATGAAAGGTTAGAAAATCATTTCCATGTTGCAACTTCCCCAAATATAACACAAATACTATTTCAGTTGCATCAAAGAAATACCAATTTTAAATTGTGATCTTCTGGTCAATAAACTAAATTACATAAGTATATTTGTTCTCCAAAGGCCTTAATAAATAAAACAAACACAGAATACAAAAGTAGTTTGTTAATCTTTAAATGGGGCTGTCAATTTTTATTAGGATTTCAGGTGATTTTTTACAGTATTCTTTTTTTTTTTTAATATGGCCTATTAACACATTTATTTTCCCAGAATTGGCACTTGTAAAAAATGGTTACTCACCTCTGCCTGAAGTCATTATCACATATTGATTATCAGTCAGTACCTTAGAGGGATTGGTTGCCAGTCAGACAGTAAGAATTTTCACAGGATAGATGTGTGGAAGACAGTGGAAGCTGAGGGGCAGGAGAAAGTGTTTAAGGAAAAAGGAAAAGAAAGACGTCTATGGTGATGATTAAATGAAGTGAGGTATGTCAAGGGCTTAGCATATTCCTTGGCTCACGGTGCATTCTGTTACCCCTGATGAGCCTTCCTCACCTGAGACTAACCATCGCAAATTCATCATTTTAGAAATGAAGAGATTAAATCATCTGCCCAAGGTCACAATATGGAAGACCCAAACATGAAACCAAGTTGATTTGAATCCAAAGTCTGATGAATACAGTGATAACAATAAGATATGTTTTCTTAAGCATTTATATATGCTTTTGCTTTTCTAAAAACAACTTTTCCTCCCCTGGGAAGAGTTCATAGACATCACATGTGTCATTCTAGCACTCTGGTATCTCTCACAGAATACCACTTACTGTAAACTGGAGGAGACTAAGTTATCCTTGGGTTTCTAAAGCTGCTAATCTTCATTCATCACCAAGTTATTCCACTGTCCAGATCTACTTTTTTTTTTTTTTTAAGATCTCTGTTAGTCTACAGAATATGGTAGAAAACAAACAAATAAAAGTTGCTAGCAAGAGTTACCATATATTTTCTACTCTAGAGATTTCTTTTGGTCAAAGTGATTCTTAAGACATTCAGTTCAGTTCAGTTCAGTTGGTCAATCGTGTCTGACTTTTTGTGACCCCATGAACCACATCACAGCACATCGGACTGTATCAAATGGTCAGTCTGTCATCTGAGATTCCATTATGTGTATTATGAATTGTGTGAGTCTGCTAAAGTTTTCAGTCACATAATTTATAAATGAATATCCAAATTGGGCCAGAGTTCTTAGGTGTGTGAAATGCTAATTTCAAATTTCAGTTCTTGTTTCCAGTGTACTTCTTTAAATAGAAAAAATAATGTCCACATTTATTGATATGATTATTTTAGAAATTGTCTATTCTGGAAGTGATTTTGAGTTACTACACTTAACATTCCTCTTAGCATAATGTTTTCCTGGTGTCTAGTCTGGACTAGGCACTAGCGTATTAACTGATAATAAAGGATCAAGGCTAACTATGAGTTCACAGTGATTAAAAATTAAATAACTAAAAAAGGTCAAAGAATGCTCAGGGATCCAAGAAGCTCCTTCACAACTGCAGATGTTACTTTAGGCTAACTCTACCAGAAACCTGGAAATTTCATTAAAATAGTTCACAATTTCATAGCATTTACTATGTCAGATAATGTCCTATGTAATTCTTCATTCTATCTATTGCAAATAATGGTATCTCTCTTGTACAAATGAAAAAATTGAGGCACAGAGGGATTATGTCACTTGACTAAATTAAAATCATCTCTAACAGGCAGAACAAAAAACTGAACCCTAACAGTCTGACTCCAGTGCCCAACAAGCATATGGTACAACTCTGTTTTTGACCTCTGGGTATTAAAATGCCCTCTACTTTCCTTTATTTTGAGAGTTTTACTCTTTTCTTATTCTCCCATCTCATTATACTATTCTAATGTGTGGAATGTTTTTTCCCCATGTTCTTTGTGGCACTAATTCTTACGCATCCTATAAAACTCAGCTTCTTGAATCTTTTTTTTTAAAATAATTTTATTTATTTATTTATGTTTGGCTGTGCTGAGTCTTCATTGCTGTGTGGAATTTTCTCTAGTTGTGGCAAGCAGGGGTTACTCTCTAGTTGCTGTGAATGTGCTTCTCATTGCAGTGGCTTCTTTTGTTGTGGAGCACATGCACAGAGGGTGTGCAGGCTTTAGTAGTTCGGGCATGTGGGCTCAGTAGACGCCGCTCTCAGGTGTTAGAGCATAAACTCAATAGTTGTGGTTCATAGGCGCAGTTGCTCCATGGCATATGGGATCTTCCCATATCAGAGATTGAACCTGTGTTTCCTGTATTAGCAGGAGGATTCTTTACCACAGAGTCACCAAGGAAGCCCCCCTCCTTGAATCTTTAGTTTAATTTGGATGCACTCTCTTCAGTATTCCCAATTTCTATAGTTTATATGTATGTGCATATAATAACTAGTATTTATTGATCATTAATGTATGCCAAGCATTAATGCCTTTTGATGGATTATTTTGCTCCATCTTTGCAGAAACCCTATAGATAAGTCATTCTATTTCACAGAAAGAATACTGCAGCATAAGTCAGCAGAAGACCCAACTGCCCCTCCAACTCTGAGCTCATCCTCTGCAGATTTGGCTCTGCTCAGAACAGGGAAGATGTTGACTGGCTTCAGGCACAGTTGACCAAGTAGCAAACATTCCTAATAGCAATAATTAAGGACTTCAAGACTGAAATGAATTAATTAGTTGTAACTGAGAGAGCCAAGATTCAAACTCAGCCAATCTGATTCCAAATACCTTGCTCTTAAGCACCATATCGATATACTATTGTATTATAAACATAACACTTGTATTTTTCCCTCATCTATACTACAAGAAAGAGTCAGAGCCTGAGTTTCTATGGCAGTGACTAGCAAACAAATAGCTTGAAATTTTAATTTATGATTTTCCTTATTTGTTCTCTCCTTTTTTTCCCTTTAGTCCTTCACCTAATACTTATTTCATGATGTTTCCCAGACACCATGGTGTTTATTTCATTGTGTTTCTCAGACAATTTCTAGTCTTGCAACTCCAGGTGAGATCCACTGCTATGGCTTTAGCTCCTACCTGTATATTCTCTGTTTCATAGTACAAAGTACCAGCACTGATATCTCCTGAAATTTGCTTTCTCCTTATCTTTGTAGACACTGACCTTCTTGTCTGATGCTTTTCTTTCCTTTCGCTGATTTGCAAAGTCCAAAATTATTCTGATTCAACTTTGGGTTCATGTATTCTTTTCTCTGTACTGTCTTATCCATATCTATATGAGAGCAAGACAGGATTTGCATCATGTTACCATTATACTTACGTTTATCTTTCCCCCCAGCAGACTATCAGAAAGAGCTACAATACATTCATTTCAGTATTCCAATGCTGGTAAGAGTGTTGCTCAAAAAATCATTTAGCAAATGAATAAAAGAGAAACCTGAAGAAAATATTTTTAATAATACTATATTTATAAGAAGATGCTATTTATTAAAAAGTTATGTGTTAGTGTTATGTCATAATAAAAAGTAATTTGAAGTCATTTTCACAAATATTATTAACTCTTATTTCAAAGTATAGATCTAATATAAGAAGCTTTATATTTTATTCTGCCTTTTTCATGCTTTTTCAATGTATTATAATTACTAAAGGAAGGATGCATTAACCTTATTACTAATATCTAAGTTTCTGCCTTTTTGAATCCTTTACCCAACTTGTGCTTGCCCGGGGTCATGAGTCCACATCAATGCTTCTGGTACAGAAGTAATTCTTTTCTCTCTACCAGGGTAGCAGGGTCATCTGATTGGACTTTCCATGGTCCTGGCTGAATAGGAAGGAATTAAATTGCAGTGTCAAAGGAAATTACTCATTCTAAGAAGCATTCACATATTATCTATGGCCAAAACCATCTCTGACACTCATTTATGATTAAAATTAAAAGTAAGAAAGAAGAAGCAGTTTGGCAGTACTTCTATGACAATAAAAATGTGAGAACCAAATTAAATTGATGGTGAAAGTGTGTGGCATGCCAGATAAGAAAATGGTTTGCTCAGTAGTGTTTTAGAGTTTAGAGGCCTATCTAGGGAGACAAGGAGAGGTTATGTGTGCTCTAGTGCGATGCTCTACACCAACTTCATTCTAGAACAAATCTGATTTAAGTTGATGCCCGATAAATTCAAGTCAACTAGGCATCTCTCAAGGAAAGTTTTTTTTAAAGAGTAAAGATCTTTTCAAATGAAACCATAAAGGTCTTAAAGTAGATATCTTTTCTAAAATGAGCTCAGTCTTCATATTGTCCATAGCATATACCATTCTGCTTAATTTTATTTTTACCATCATTTCAATCATCTATTTGAAATATGTTTGCATATTCTAAAGTAATGGGTGGCTACAATGTGTGGAGGAAAATATAATAAGTTTTTGATAATGCATCCTTTAAATAACATGGAATTGAGGTAAAATGCAATTTTTAAGACATTTCAAAATTATATAGCCTGGCTTAAAACTGTGCCGAATCTTATGCCTAAAGAAGAAATCAAATTAAACTGTTAGATTTAAAATGAAACTCAAATTGATTGTTAGGACGAAAAATGTTTTTTTGAAAGGCCATGGAACTATTTTAGTTTCTGGAATAAATATAGCAGCAAAGATAGTTTAAATGAGAAAAGCTTCCAGATTTATTTAAGAGATGTGTCATCTCTTTGGCCTCTTCACACAGGGCAGACAGAACAAAAATGATTTATCAGCTGGGCTATTTGCCTTGTAGAAAACTGTGATTTGTTTCTTACATAGGCCTATTTTTATGTTTTTATTTTATCTTCTGGCATTTAAATACTTAAGAGTCAGTTTCTCAACCTCGTGAACATTTATTTTCTCATTTAAAAGCAGGTTCTTTTCAAATTTGAAGTAACAGTTTACTATCTACTTTATTCGGGTTTTAAAGCCTTTAATGAAAGTGATATTTAATGTTACCTTCATATTGTAACACTATGAGATGATTTTGCATTTCCATAAGAATATGTTGGTGTAGCTCACTGAAGTTTTGTACATTTATGTGTCCGTTATGTACCTATCTGCTAAAACCTATCAACACAGAGAACTAGTACTAATAACTATAGTAAACGTTAGTAAATGTATTTTTTGGATCAACATTTGAACTAAAATAAATTCAAGTTTCAAGCTTTTTTTTTTTTTTTTTTTTTTGCTTTCAGTTCAGTTCGGTACAGTCCAATTGCTCAATCGGGTCCAACTCTTTATGACCCCATGAATTGCAGCATGCCAGGCCTCTCAGTCCATTAACAACTCCCAGAGTTCGCTCAAAAACACGTCCATTGAGTTGGTGATGCCATCCAGCCATCTTACCCTCTGTCATCCCCTTCTCCTCCTGCCCCCAGCCCCTCCCAGCATCAGAGTCTTTTCCAATGAGTCAACTCTTCACATGAGGTGGCCAAAGTACTGGAGTTTCAGCTTTAGCATCATTCCTTCCAAAGAAATCCCAGGACTGATCTCCTTCAGAATGGACTGGTTGGATCTCCTTGCAGTCCAAGGGACTCTCAAGAGTCTTCTCCAACACCATACTTCAAAAGCATCAATTCTTCAGTGCTCAGCTTTCTTCAAAGTCCAACTCTCAGATCCATACGTGACTACTGGAAAAACCATAGCCTTGACTAGATGGACCTTTGTTGGCAAAGTAATGTCTCTGCTTTTGAATATGCTATCTAGGTTGGTCATAACTTTCCTTACAAGGAGTAAGCATCTCTTAATTTCATGGGTGCAATCACCATCTGCAGTGATTTTAGAGACCGCCCTTCAAAAAATCTGACACTGTTTCAATTGTTCTCCCTTCTATTTCTCATGAAGTGATGGGACCAGATGCCATGATGTTCATTTTCTGAATGTTGAGCTTTAAGTCAGATTTTTCACTTTTCTTTTTCACTTTCATCAAGAGGCTTTTTAGTTCCTCTTCACTTTCTGCCATAAGGGTGATGTCATCTGCATATCTGAGGTGATTGATATTTCTCCCGGCAATCTTGATTCCAGCTTGTGCTTCTTCCAGTCCAGCATTTCTCATGATGCACTCTGCATATAAGTTAAATAAGCAGGGTGACAATATACAGCCTTGACGTACTCCTTTTCCTATTTGGAACCAGTCTGTTTTTCCATGTCTAGTTCTAACTGTTGCTTTTTGACCTGCATATAAGTTTCTCAAGAGGCAGGTCAGGTGGTCTGGTATTCCCATCTGTGTCAGAATTTTCCACAGTTTATTGTGATCCAGACAGTCAAAGGCTTTGGCATAGTCAATAAAGCAGAAATAGATGTTTTTCTGGAATTCTCTTGCTTTTTCCATGATCCAGCGGATGTTGGCAATTTGATCTCTGATTCCTCTGCCTTTTCGAAAATCAGCTTGAACATCAGGGAGTTCACGGTTCATATATTGCTGAAGGCTGTCTTGGAGAATTTTGAGCATTACTTTACTAGTGTGTGAGATGAGTGCAATTGTGCGGTAGTTTGAGCATTCTTTGGCATCGCCTTTCTTTGGGATTGGAATGAAAACTGACTTTTTCCAGTCCTGTGGCCACTGCTGAGTTTTCCAAATTTACTGACATATTGAGTGCCACACTTTCACAGCACCATCTTTAAGATTTGAAATAGCTCAACTGGAATTCCATCACCTCCACTAGCTTTCAGTTCAGTTCAGTTCAGTCGCTCAGTCATGTCTGACTCTGCAACCCCATGAATCGCAGCATGCCAGGCCTCCCTGTCTATCACCAACTCCCAGAGTTCACTCAGACTCACTTCCATCGAGTCAGTGATGCCATCCAGCCATCTCATCCTCTGTCATCCCCTTCTCCTCCTGCCCCCAATCCCTCCCAGCATTAAAGTCTTTTCCAATGAGTCAACTCTTTGCATGAGCTGGTCAAAGTACTGGAGCTTCAGCTTTAGCATCATTCCTTCCAAAGAAATCCCAGGGCTGATCTCCTTCAGAATGGACTGATTGGCTCTCCTTGCAGTCCAAGGGACTCTCAGGAGTCTTCTCCAACACCACAGTTCAAAAGCATCAGTTCTTTAGCGCTCAGCCTTCTTCACAGTCCAACTCTCACATCCATACATGACCACAGGAAAAACCATAGCCTTGACTAGACGGACCTTAGTCGGCAAAGTAATGTCTCTGCCTTTGAATATGCTATCTAGGTTGGTCATAAATTTTCTTCCAAGGAGTAAGCATCTTTTAATTTCATGGCTGCAATCACCATCTGCAGTGATTTTGGAGCCCCCAAAAATGAAGTCTGACACTGTTTCCACTGTTTCCCCATCTATTTCCCATGGAGTGATAGGACTTGATGCCATGATCTCCATTCTCTGAATGTTGAGCTTTAAGCCAACTTTTTCACTCTCGTCTTTTACTTTCATCAAGAGGCTTTTTAGGAAGTGTAAATCTCACGAAAACTAGTTATTTCCTGAGAAAGGAATAAGAGATGAGTAGTGGTGAATGTTGTTCAGGCAAATGGTTCAACTCAAGGACAGACCTTTCTGAATTAGGAACGGGTACGTCTCCTGGACGTCAAGCTTACAGAACAAAGATTGTTTCGGATCTACCTATAGGGTTAGGGATTAGAACATATTGAGTATAGGTATTTAGGAATAGACAATAATTTAATAACAGCCGAATTTTTCTGCAAGAATTTTTCCCTTTAGTAAAATCCTTATTATAAATACTCTAGTTAGTCTATTTTAAAATATTACTTAAATGAGCACATGTTTTAGATGTTATGTTGAGAACCCGTAATAATTACAACAAAAACTGAAAAAGTAGTTATACTTGGATTGATCAAAGTAAATAAGATCTGCATTTCAATTTTATCACATGGCCCTTTATAACAATTTTTTGTTCATTTTATGATTATATTGGAAGAAATTGATTAGGCTTGTCTGAAATTGGCTATGCCACTAGATTATATCAACTATTGGAGAAGGACATGGCAACCCACTCCAGTATTCTTGCCTGGAGAATCCCAGGGATGGGGGAGCCTGGTGGACTGCCGTCTATGGGGTAGCACAGAGTCAGGCACGGCTGAAGCGACTTAGCAGCAGCAGCAGCAGCAGCATACCTTCACTGCGGTTCATAGATCAATTCACCATTTGGAAAAACTTTCCATATAGCAATTTGGATATAATTTTAATTCATTGATGTTAATGAAATTCAAAATACTTGGGTCAACCACTTGAGTAGGGTAAATAATATTAATAATCTAGCAAATTTTAACTCTCCATTTAGTAGCTTTTAAAAAAAATTGAGTTCTCAGTACATGCATTAAGTTCTTTACATTTAGCATATTATTTTATCTTTATTACAGCCTAATGAAGCCAGTGTTGTCCCCCACCTTGTAAATGAAAAATCAAGGCTCACAAATGTTAGCCAGCTTTTCTTCTGACAGACAGCTAGTAAGTTATGGAAATTAAATTTGTACTTAGCTTCTGTTTGCAAACTCTAGGTATTACATCAGAGTTTTCCAAATTGTGCTCTGTGTTTTTCTAGAGATGTTAATAGATATTTTAGTAAACTAAAAAGCAAATTATCTTTTTTAATGAAAACTTTAATGTACATGTAAAGAAGATAGTAAGTGCACTTATATAATAATTTTATTTGTGTAATAATCTTCCTTTAAAATAAATTATTTGTTATATTTATAGATGTGTATAATAAAATATTTTTAAAAGCCAGTTAAGATTAACACAAAATTCAAAACCAGAGTTTCCTTATGTTTTAGCCAGCTCAGGCTGCTATAGCAAAATAGAATAGACTATGTAGCTTAAACAACAGAATTTTATTTCTTACAGCTCTGGAGGTTGGAAAGTCAAAGGTGAAGGGGCTGGCAGTTTTAATTCTTGGTAAGGGCCCTCTTCTTGGCTGCTACATGTCCACCTTCTCATGTATCTTCAAGTGTGGAGAGAGTACTCTCCAGTATCTTTCTTTCCTTGTTAGAAACTAATCCCACTATGGAGGCTCCATTCTCATGACCTCACTCATAGCTAATTAGCTCTTAAAGGCCTCAATTCCTAATACCTGCACACTGGAAGTTAGGGCTTCACCATATGAATTTTGAGGGTTTGAATGAACAAAAACCCAGTCCATAACAACATAGGTAGGAAATAATTATGTGACAGCATAGGGGAGTAAAGCACAAGAAAATATAAATTGTTGATAATCTAGTTGTGGGGTAGATGTTTGGTGGTAGATTGACATGGATAGGGTCATTACAAAGAAAAATTTAAAAATAAATGAGAGTCATAGGTGAATCAACAATGAGGATAAGTCAAGAGTTACAATTTTTGATTTATGATTGATCCAATTTTGGGTGCTAAAGATATGGAAGTTTATAGGAGGAAGGAGAAAAAGAAAGAAAGAAACTTTGTCACATTGAGAAACCCAAATATTCAAATGAGGCATCATCTGATTCTCAAAAGGATGCTGTCCCATTCTCACATTTAAGCTTTGGAAGCATTTACCAAGTAATTTCCACATTAATTTCTGGACTATATTACATGTTTTGTCTTATAACTTTAGTTAGTATTTTTGATTACTAATTTTTAGCCTATATTAATTATACAACATAAATTTTTCCCATGAATTTGTGATGGCTAGAACATTTTAGCAAAAAATTTTGTATCTAAATCAAATAAGCAAAATTGGAACATTACAAAATAAAAATCAGCAAACAGTCTTTAGTCCTTAAAAATCATAAAGCAATTGTTATACATGAAACAGTTATTTTTTAGCATCCTAATTCACTGTACAGATCAAGTAATTAGTGATTTTCTTTCCCTTAACACTCTGTACTCATATCAAACAGCTATATGATGTTTGTAATCATTTTCTCATTTAAAAAAGATCATTTTTCCTTGCATATAAAATTTTCCCCAAAATGTGAAATTATCTTTTATTTTATCCTATAAGATCTGTTGTTTCATTTTTAAGAAATAAAATGATTTAGCTTTTCACATTTTACTGAGATTAGGGGACTAATATAGTTTGTATGTGTATTAACCATTTAATTTCCTCATAACAAATTATCTCCAAACTTAGTGGCTTAAACCCAAAAAACATTTTTATCTCTCACAGTGTTTGTGGGTCAGGAATCCAATAGTGGCTTAGTTAGATGGTTCTGACTCAGCGTCATCTCTCATGAGGTTGCAGTCAAGGTGTCAGTAGGGTCAGCAGCATTGGTGAGCTGGAGCTGCCTCACATGTCTGACAGAGAGGATTCTTAAATTTTCAGGAATATTACCAAAGAAAGCAAAAGAAAGAAAGTGAAGTCGCTCAGTCATTTCTGACTCTTTGCAACCCCATGGACACCAGGCTCCTCGGTCCATGGGATTTTCTAGGCAAGAGTATTGGAGTGGGTTGCCATTTCCTTCTCCAGGGAATCTTCCCAACCCAGGGATCAAACCCAGGTCTCCCGCATTGTAGACAGACACTTTACCATCTGCACCACCAGGGAACTCCTAAAAGTAAAAGTCATGCCCAACTCTTTGCAACCCTATGGGCTATATGGTCCATGGAATTCCCCAGGCCAGAATACTGGAGTGGGTAGCCTTTCCCTTAGCCAGGGGACCTTCCCAACCCGGATCGAACCCAGGTCCCCCACATTGCAGGCAGATTCTTTACCAGCTGAGCCACAAGAAGCTAGCTGTTAAATAAAGGCATTATTAAAGTGCAATTATATAAACATTATAGCAAATTATTATATAAATTATACATAAATCATATTAAAATCAAAGGTAACACTGAAGACTCATAACTTTCAGTAATTTTACTCTTTTACTATAATCAATGCTTTTGAAGTTATTTACTTCTGTTTTTTGTCTGTGTAATGTAAACACTCAAGAACTGTGTGCTACTGTGTGCTATCTCTCTTCCCAACTCCACATCCTGTGACCTAAATTTGTAGGTTGGAATTGGTCATGGTGTGAGGATTTATACAATAGACCTGGGCAAACATTGTAAATCTTGGCTTAGTTACTATTTTGTTAAATGCCTAAACTTAAGAAAGCAATACAGAAAATACTAATAATGTGAAATATATTTTAAAGTGTATTATGTCCATATCTATCACATTGTCAACAGCATAAAATATTGAGAGGATATACTTCCAGTATTTGGAAGCACTTTGTAGTTTGTTAGAGAAGTTATTCATGCTGTTGATGAACAAGCAAAGTGGCAATATAGTTTTTCCACTTTTATTTTGCTTGTTAATGTAAACAAAAATATCAAACAGTACTTATCTCTCAAAACTACACTTGTACATCAATAATATGAGTGAATCCTTTGCTGAATTAACCAGTAACAAGCATTCATTAAAAATGTGACTTTGTGACACTATTTTTTGGTGATAAATTATAAAAACTGGTAATAAATTTTGCAAGAAATAGGATGTCATATTAAAGGACAGGTATATGGAATTTATAAAGACTACTATATATTTTATTATTATTGACAAATTTTATGCTTCAAATTTTTTGTAATAAGCTAATGTGTGTTTTCTCTGTGTGTGTACATAGCTGGATATAGAGAAACACATTCTTTCTTAGAGAAAAGAAAAATATTTGCCAGCATTACTATTGAGCTGATTGAACTTCCAATGTGACTCACTCACATGGCCAGGAAGTTGGCGTCAGTTGTTGACAAGAAGTCTCAATTCTTGGTCAGGCAGGCGTCTCCACGGGGCTGCTCAACATGACATCTGGCTTCCTATAGAGAAAGCAAATCCAGGGAGGACAAACTAGATGGAAATTATACCTTTTTCATACCTAGCCTTGGAACTTGTAAAGCATCTTCTCTCTATTGAAATAAATCTAAATCTAGGATTGTTCTCAGAAAATGGTTAGTTAGATGTAGGCCATTGCTATTGATTGAATGTTTGCCGTCAGTCTCAAATTCATATGTTGAATATTTACTCCCCAGTGTGAAGATATTAGGAGGTGAGACATTTGGAATTGTGGGGTCTTATAAAAAGTATAGAGACTTAGAAGTTCACTTACCGCTTCTACCATATGAGCTCACATTGAGAAGGTAGCGTCTATGAACAAGGAAACTGCTTCATTAGACACTGAATTACCCTGTGCTTTGATCTTGGACATCTCAAATTTCAGAAATGTTAGAGAAGAATTTCTGTTGTTTACAAGCCATCTGTGGGACATCCCAGGTGGCTTAGTGGTAAAAAAATCCGTCTACCGATCCAGGAGACAAAGACAATGGGGGTTTGATCCCTGGGTTGGGAAGATATCCTGGAGGAGGAAATGGCAAACCACTCCAGTATTCATGCTGGAGAATTCCATTGACAGAGGAGCCTGGCGGGCAGCAATCCATGGGGTCTCTTGAGCATGCACGCTCATGCACAAACAATCCAGTCGATGGTGTTTTTGTTGTAATAGTTCAGACTAAGTCTGTCACTGAGCTCAGGCTCAGGCCACATCCAAGGAAAAGAGACATCTCTCTCTCTGGCTCCTCCTCTTATCCAAGGTGATATATTTCATCTCAAAAACATGTGCCAGCATTTTATCGATAGTTTTAAAAGTACCACACTGGCCAAATATGTTTTGAAAGCCATGCATCCTACTACATAGTCCCATCTATTCCTATTGCCACAAAATGACTTCCTAGAAGTAATCAGAAGATTAATAGTAATTTTGCTAATATATTAGAAAGAGAAATGATAACCAAATTATCTGTTAATGCCAGAATGTATGAATGAAATATACATATAGAGGACAATTTTCACTTTATAAATAGTAATTGCACAGAATCTACATAGCAACTAGAAAATTTAGGTAAGCTACTTTTGCCTTATTGACCATAACTAGTCTAGATTTAAAACTACTTAATGAAAGGGTGAGAGAGAAAGAGTGGCGAAAAGGCAGAAAGGAAGATAGAAAGGGAGAAAATCTATATAAAATGATTTAAAGTGAAATAGGAAAATGTTTTCATAAAAATCTAGATATTCAAGTGAGATTATGAAGTTTGGAATATTCATTATATAGTCTATGCACTCACCTAAGTACTCTTCCAAAAGATATAAACTTTTGTTGGATCTGTTCTTAGATTCAGAATTTTATGAATTTTTTTTATATTTCTAGCCTCTATTGTTTCACATTTGATTTTCTGTGACAAAATATAATACAGCAACAGTAATAGTTTGCTTTTTTCCATAACAGTTTCTGCAGCAAATGTATAAAAGTATTGTCTGTTAACCCAAAGCTAAATTGCAAGCTGAGAAATATGACAGATATTTGGGGTGGGGGAGGGAAGTAAAAGGGAATGGAGTGGGGAATACTCACCTGGGAATACAATGCTTCCTACACAGACTTGCAAAGTGTTTGTAAAATGAAAGTTATCCATCATACTTACATAGAAATAGGTCACAGTCACACTTTTTTGTGATTGTTAGAATCCTTTTGACTAGTGTAAACACCCACTCCTCATTTGTGTCATTATAGTCTCATAGTCAGAAGAAACAATTTGGCAAACCATCTTTACTCAAACTCTACTCCATAATTCCAGATGAGTTACGATTAAGGAGCATCAGAAGCTACTATGGACTGAATTTTGCTCTCTTAAATTTATATATTGAAGTCCTGATCCCCAATGTGAATACATATGGAGATAATTTAGATTGAATGAGGTTATAATCCAGTACAACTGTGGCCATTAATAAGAAGAAGCAATATCTCTGTGTCTGTGTTTGTTTATGCTGTGTGTGTATGTGTCTCGGTCTCTGTGTCTCTCACTCATTCACCATTTGTGAGCACACAGGGAGAAGGCAGTCACCTATAAACCAGAAAAAGAGATCTCACCAGAAATCAAACTGGCTAGAACCTTGATTTTCCCCTCTGTATAATTCTGAGAAATTTCTGTTGTTTAAGCCACCCAGTTTGTGGTATTTGCTTTTGCAGCCTGAACTGACAAAGATAGATGTTGATATGAGAAACAATGTGCTGTTTTAACATATACCTAAAAATGTGGAAATGGTATTTGAAGAAGCTAGTAGGTAGAGATTGGAAAAGTTTTAAGGTGCATGCCAGTAAAAAGTTGAAATAGCTATGAAGGAACTGTTGGCATAAATATGGACAATAAATGTGATTGTGATGAGGACTCAGAAGGAAATGATGAGAGCAGGACAGAAAGCTCCCATTTTCTTAGCGAATACACGCAAAGTAACGAACAGAATTGTGGTAGAAGAAGGGACACGAAGGATCATTCTGGCGAAATCTCAGATGGAAATGAGAAATAGTTTTGAAAATTAGATTATTGACTGTTGGGAAGCTGAGCTTTGCTATAAAGATTCAAAGAAATGAATTGAATTGAGAATGTTGATATTCTATGGAAAGTAGAACTTGAGAATGATAAAATTAATATTTAGTGGAGGGCATTTCTAAGCAAATTACTGAGGATATTCTCTGGAATCTTCCTCACTGCTTATAGTAAAATGAAAGAGAAAAAAATGTTGATTTGAAGAAGATCTCATTAAGAAGAAAGAGGAGCCAGAACTTGGGAGATTTAGAAAATTCTCAGCTTGTCCATATTGTAAAAAATGAAAAAGCGTTTCTCTTTTTCCTCACTTTTCTCGTTTGTTCTCACATTCTCACTTAGCGTTGAAGAGAACATTAAGTGTGTTACTGAACAACCATTTGATAGAGAGATCATGGGTGAAGCTTATGTACTTAGCCATCTCAGCAGAAGCCAGGAACAGAGATTATATCAGCAGAGTCACAGCCAGTTTGAGATAAAAGGGACAGAGAAAGCAGGACAGAGGGAAGGGAAATGGTGGGACTTTTTTCTTGAAGCACATAGTTCTAGACCATATAACTATTCAGCTGCAAACATGTGCTATTTTTTTAAAGAAAAGGGGAAAAATGCCCCCGGAGCATTCAGAGATCACCCAGGCTGCTACCCCTATGCTAGAGCCTAAGAGGTGAGTTTGCCTTGCAGAGTCATGGAGGTGAAAGTGCCCCCCAATATGGGTCTGGAGAACAGAGCACAGAACCAGAGGATTATAGTCTTAAGATCTAATGGATCTTAGCTTCTCCTGTAGCTAAGATTTGAAAACATAGTCACCACCACTACAAATACACACATCACTAATCTTCAGCCACTCCTGATGTTTTAAAACAGCATCATTACAGAAGCATCCCCTGGGGTTGCAGTGTTTCTTAGCGCCATGAAGAATCTAACTTCTTAAAAGTCACCCTGCTCTTTCACATCTGTTCCATTTTGTTGGCCATAAAAGGTACAGTTAGAAGGTTTGGTCTACAGGCAAGGTGGGGATGAGAAGGAAATAAAGACAGTTTTATTGAAAACCTGAGATGATTTCCGTGAACCTGACTCAAAGAAACATAAACTGAGATGTACATTTCTGAGTTTGAGACCAGATTTTAGAAATGTCAAAGGAAAAAAGAATACCCAAGGAAAGGACAAAGACAAAATTTGACCCTGTATTGCTTTCAAAGACAACTCTTCTTGCTGTCATTAAGAAAAAAAAAAACAGTTTTTCAATACAAAAAGACAACCCTGAGAAAGGGAGAAAATATTTGTCAACAAAGCAACTGGCAAGGGATGAACCTCCAAAATATACATATAGCTTATGAAGCTCAATATCATAGAAACAAACAATGCAATCAAAAAATGGGTAGAACACCTAAACAGACATTTCTATAAGGAAGAGATACAGACGGGCAACAAACACATGAAACGATGCTCGACATCACTAATATTTAAAAAATGCATTCAAAGCTACAATGAGGCATTGTCTCACACTGGTCAGAATGGCCATTGTCAAAAAATCCACAAACAATAAATGCTAGAGAGGGTATGGAGAAAAGACAATCCTCTTACACTTTCGGTGGAATGTAAGATGATAGAGCCACTGTTGGTTGAGTTCAGTCACCCAGTTGTGCCCGACTTTTTGCAACCTCATGGACTACAGCACACCAGTCTTCTCTGTCCATCACTAACTCTCAGGGTTTGCTCAAACTCAGGTCCATCAAGTCAGTGATGCCATCCAACCATCTCATCCTCCATCTTCCCCTTCTCCTCCTGCCTTCAATCTTTCCCAGCATCAGGGTCTTTTCCAATGAGTCTTTGCATCGGGTGGTCAATGTATTGGAGTTTCGGCCTCAGCGTCAGTGAATATTCAGGACTGAATATTCCAATGAATATTTAGGACTTATTTCCTTTAGGATTGACTGGCTAGATCTCCTTGCAGTCTGAAGGACTCTGAAGAGTCTTTCCAACACCACAGTTCAAAAGCATCTATGCTTCTTCAGTGCACAGCTTTCTTTGTGGTCCAGCTCTCACATCAGTACTTGACTACTGGTAAAAACATAGCTTTGACTAGATGGACCATTGTTGGCAAAGTAATATCTCTGCTTTTTAACATGGTGTTTAGCTGGTCACAGCATTTCTTCCAAGGAACAAGCATCTTTTGATTTCATGGCTGCAGTCACCATCTGTAGTGATTTTGGAGTCCCCAAAAATAAAGTTTGTCACTGTTTCCATTGTTTCTCCATCTATTTGCCTGGAGTGATGGGACTGAATGCCATGATCTTAGTTTTTTGAATGGAGAATTTTAAGCCAGCTTTTTCACTATGGTCTTTCACTTTCATCTAAATGCTCTTTAGTTCCTCTTTGTTTTCTGCCATAAGAGTGGTGTCATCTGAATATCTGAGGTTATTGATATTTCTCCTGGCAATCTTGATTCCATCTAGTGCTTCATCCAGCCCAACATTTCTCATGATGTACTCTGCATAAGTTAAATAAGCAGGGTGACATATACAATCTTGATGTAGACCCTTCCTAATTTGGAACCAGTCTGTTCCATGTCCGGTTTAACTTGACCTGGTTTAACTTGACCTGACCTACATACAGATTTCTCAGGAGGCAGGTTAGGGTGATATTCCCATCTCTTAAGAAATTTCCACAGTTTGTGGTGATCCACACAGTCAAAGGCTTTGGCATAGTCAATAAAAGAGAAGTAGATGTTTTTCTGGAACTCTCTTGCTTTTTCTATGATCCAATGGATGTTGACAATTTGATCTCTGGTTCCTCTGCCTTTTCTAAATCCAGCTTGAACATCTGGAAGTTCACAGTTCACGAAATGTTGAAGCCTGGCTTAGAGAATTTTGAGCATTACTTTACTAGCGTGTGAGACGAGTGCAATAGTGCGGTAGTTTGAGCATTCTTTGGCATTGCCTTTCTTTGGGATTGGAATGAAAACTGACCTTTTCCAGTCCTGTGGCCACTGCTGAGTTTTACAAATTTGCTGGCATATTGAGTGCAGCACTTCCATAGCATCATCTTTTAGAACTTGAAATAGCTCAGCTGGAATTCCATCACCGTCACTAGCTTTGTTCATAGTGTTGCTTCCTAAAGCCCACTGAACTTCGCATTCCAGGATGTCTGGCTCTAGATGAGTGATCACACCATCGTGGTTATCTGAGTCATTAAGATCTTTTTCTACAGCCACTATGGAGAACAGTATCAAGGTTCCTTAAAAAATTAAAACTAGAACTACCATAAAACAGTATAACTGCATAACAACAATCCAACTTCAAGGCATATACCCAGAGAAAATCATAATTCAAAAAGATATATGCACCCTAATGGCACTATTTAAAATAGCCATGATAAGGAAGCAGCCTAAATGTCCAACAACAGAAGAATGGATAAAGAATATATATGTAATACATATATACAATGAAATATTAGTATCATAATAAGGAATGAAACTTATAGTTGTGGATGTGACCCATGATGGAAGTCTGAGGCTGTAAAGACAAATATTGCATAGGAACCTAACAGGATGTTTTGCATGGACCTAATAGGATGTTAGGTCCATCCATGAATGAAGACAAATTAGACCTGGTCAAACAAGAGATGGCAAGAGTGAACACTGACATTTTAGGAACTAGTGAACTAAAATGGACTGGAATGGGAGATTTTAATTCAGATGACCATTATGTCTACTACGGTGGACAAGAATCCCTTAGAAGAAATGGAGTAGCCCTCATAGTCAACAAAAGAGTCTGAAATGCAGTACTTGAGAGCAATCTCAAAAACAACAGAATAATCTCTGTTCATTTCCAAGGCAAACCATTCAATATAACAGTAATTCAAGTCTATGTCCCAACCGTAGTGCTGAAAAAGCTGAAACTGAATGGTTCTATGAAGACCCACAAGACTTTCTAGAACTAACACCCAAAATAGATATCATTTTCATCATAGGGGACTGGAATGCAAAAATAGGAAGTCAAAAGATACCTGGAGTAACAGGTAAATTTGGCCTTGGAGTACAAAATAAAGCAGGGCAAAGGCTAATAGAGTTTAGCCAAGAGAACACACTGGTCATAGCAAACACCCTCTTCCAACAACACAAAATACTCTACACATGGACATCACCAGATGGTCAATACCAAAATCAGATCGATTATATTCTTTGCAGCTTAAGATGGAGAAGCTCTATACAGTCAGCAAAAACAAGACTAGGAACTGACTGTGGCAAGATCATGAACTCCTTATTGCCAAATTCAGACTTAAATTGAACAAAGTAGGGAAAACCACTAGACCATTTAGGTATGACCTAACTCAAATCCCTTATGATTATATAGTGGAAGTGGCAAATGCATTAAAGGGATTAGATCTGATAGAGTGCCTGAAGAGATGTGGACAGAGGTTCGTGACACTGCACAGGAGGCAGTGATCAAGACCATCCCCAAGAAAAAGAAATGCAAATTGTCAAAATGGTTGTCTGAGGAGGACTTACAAATAGCTGAGAAAAGAAGAGAAGCTAAAGGCAAAGAAGAAGAAGAAGTGAAGTGAAGTCGCTCAGCCATGTCTGACTGTTTGTGTCCCCATGAACTATAGCCTACCAGGCTCCTCCATCCATGGGATTTTCCAGGAAAGATTACTGGAGTGGGTTGTCATTTCCTTCTCCAGGAGATCTTCCCCACCCAGGGATTGAATCCAGTCTTCCACATTGTAGGCAGACGCTTTACCATTGGAGCCACCAGGGGTGCAGAGTTCCAAAGAATAGCAAGGAGAGATAAGAATGCCTTCCTCAGTGATCAGTGCAAAGAAATAGAGGAAACCAACAGAATGGGAAAGACTAGAGATCTCGTCAAGAAAATTAGAGATACCAAGGGAACATTTCATGAAAAGATGGGCTCGATAAAGTGCAGAAATGGTATGGACATAACAGAAGCAGAAGATATTAAGAAGAGGTGGCAAGAATACACAGAAGAACTATACAAGTGAGATCTTCATGACCCACATAACCACAATGGTGTGATCACTCACCTAGAGCCAGACATCTTGGAATGTGAAGTCAAGTGGGCCATGGGAAGCATCACTACAAACAAAGCTAGTGGAGGTGATGGAATTCCAGTTGAGCTATTTCAAATCCTAAAAGATGATGCTGTGGAAGTGCCGCACTCAACATGCCAGCAAATTTGTAAAACTCAGCAGTGGCCACAGGACTGGAAAAGGTCAATTTTCATTCCAATCCCAAAGAATGCTCAGACTACTGCATGATTGCTCTTATCTCACACACCAGCAAAGTATTGTTCAAAATTCTCCAAGCCAGGCTTCAGCAATACGTGAACCGTGAACTTCCAGATGCTCAAGCTGGTTATAGAAAAGGCAGAGGAACCAGAATTCAAATTGTCTACATCTGTTGGATCATAGAAAAAGCAAGAGAGTTCCAGGAAAATATCTACTTCTCCTTTACTGACTATGCCAAAGCCTTTTCTTGGGTTGATCAGAACAAACTGTGGAAAATTCTTCAAGAGATGGAAATACCAGACCACCTTACCTGCTTCCTGAGAAATTTGTATGCAGGTGAAAAATGAACAGTTAGAACTGGACATGGAACAAGAAGCTTGTTCCAAATTGGGTAAGGAGTAAATCAGGGCTGTATATTGTCACCTTGATTATTTAACTTATATGCAGAGTACATCATGAGAAACGCTGGGCTTGATGAAGCACAAGCTGCAATCTAGATTGCCAGGAGAAATATCAATAACCTCAGATATTCAGACGGCACCACCTTTATGACAGAAAGCAAAGAGGAACTAAAGAACCTCTTAATGAAAGTGAAAGAGTGGAGTGAAAAAGCTGGCTTAAAGCTCAACATTAAAAAACTAAGATCATGATATCCAGTCCCATCACTCCATGGCAAATAGATGGAGAAACAATGGAAACAGTGCAAGACTTTATTTGGGGGGCTCCAAAATCACTGCAGATGGTGACTACAGCCATGAAATCAAAAGACATTTGCTCCTGGAAGAAAAGCTGTGACCAACCTAGACAGCATATTAAAAAGAAGAAACATTATTTTGCTGACAAAGGTCCATTGAGTCAAAGTCATGTTTTATCTGGTAGTCAAGCATGGATGTGAGAGTGTACCACAAAGAAAGCTGAGTTCTGAAGAATTGATGCTTTTAAACTGTGATGTTGGAGAAGACTCTCAAGAGTCACTTGGACTGCAGGGAGATCCAACCAGTCAGTCCTAAAGGGAGTCAGACCTGAATATTCATTGGAAGGACTGATGCTGAAGCTGAAACTCCAATAGTTTTGGCCACCTGATGCAAAGAACTGACTCACTGGGAAAGACGCTGATGCTGGGAAAGATTGAAGACAGGAGGAGAAGGGGATGACAGAGGATGAGATGGTTGAATGGCATCACTGACTTGATGGACATGAGTTTGAGCAAGCTCTGGAAGTTGTGATGGACAGGAAAGCCTGGTGTGCTGCAGTCCGTGGGGTCGCACAGAGTCGAATATGACTGAGCCACTGAACTGAAGCGAAGGAATGAAATTGTGAAATTTGCAGAGATGTTGATAGACCTAGAGACTGTCATACAGAGTATAGAAAGTCAGAAAGAGAAAAACAAATATGGTATTAATATAATATCAGTTATATGTGTATCAAGAAAGCAATAGAGAGGAACTTATTTGCAAAGCAGAAATAGAGGCATGGAGGATGCAGACAAGACATATGGATACTGGGGGTAGGGGGAGAGAAAGGGAGGGTGGTATGAATTGGAAGAATGGGCCATATATTCACTACTATGTATTATTTATACAATAGCTAACTAACGACCTACCATATAGCTCAGAGAACTCTATTCAGTGTTCTGTGGTGACCTACGTGGGAAGGAAATCCTTAACAGGTGGGTTATATGTTAATGCATAGCTGATTCACTTTGCTGTACAGGAGAAATTAAAACGTTATAAAGCAACTATACTCTAATAAAAATTAATTTAAAAATAAATTGAAGGATAAAAATAGTTTTAAAATTAGGATAGTATGAAATATGAGGTGGCCCAACCAAGCCTTTCCAATGTAATACTGGGAAGCAGTAAACAATTACATTATATAAACCAACCATCTTGGCAGAAATGATAATTAAAGTGATGCATCTGTATGCTTCATTGATTTATGAATTTGTTTAATGATTCTTATTCAGAGTAGCAAAAAATATTATGCATTCACTGATTTTAAAAGACAGTATATAACTGTATGACCTTTGCTGCCCCAAAGGAAGTAATCTGCAGTAACACTCTGAGATTCTAACAGTCACACTGATTTTTTATTATACTTTAAACTGTATTTTTTTCCTTCATTGAAAAGTTTTATAATTGTGTATTCATAACTATTGATTTTTTTGAAAGGAATCATGGCACCCAAGCAAAGCTGCTTCCCAGGAGCTAGGCTTAGGCTTAAATCAATGCAAGCAAAGCCATTAACTGTAGTGGGGACCTTGGCACCAGGCCCCTCTGCAGCCCTCACTCCACAGCCACTAAAGAGATGTCTACTTACAGCCAGGTGCAGCTGGACAAGTGCTAAATGGTGGGTGGTTGCTCTTATCAGGGAATTTCTTTGTTTATATGGTGTAAAGTCACAAGCTGATCTTTCTATTCATGTCTTGTGGTGTAAACTTACTTGTTTGTTTTCATTTCTTTTTAGCCTGGGAGCCAGAGAACTTTACACACAAACTAACCTGAGAAGGAAAGATAGGAGCTAAGAATAAGTGATAACAAGAATGGCAGGAATGTAGGAACAGTGTTAGTGCTCTCAATTTTGAACTCTTTAAAAACTTCCTTCTTTCTCTTATTCTCTCTTCTCTCCTTTTCTCTCACTCTCTCTCTCTCTCACACACTCACACTCCTCGCACCAATATCTCCAAAAGTCCAAAGAATTTTTTTTAAAGACATTTCGCAAATAGCATACACACACACATCAATCCTCATTCATTCAGTAAGCCCAAGAATTCTTTCATCATTATGTCCATGCCTGACTGAAAGCAGATATAAAAAAATATATAGGAATAGTCAATTTGCCATATCACATTAGACCACACATTTATCTATTTCTGTACCTTGCCTCTGGGAGTGACCAATTTCTGACGCTTCATAGAAAGGTGGAGAGGGAAAGTCAAACAAAAGAAAAATATGTTTTCTTCAAGCATACTTTAGATACTCATTTCCTAGTCAGTACTGTATTTTACGATCTTCTATTCTTATGATCTTTTATCTACCCCCCCTTACCCCTGCAACTTCCTATCCCATATCAGACTTGAAATAATTACTGCAAATGCCATTTGGGTATTCTTTGAAACATTTTGACAACTTTACAATTTATTATGCACCTTTCATTCCTCTTAAGAATTATTTCTGTTGAAAAGTTCATTGTGTTTTTAGGAATAAAATTTTAAGTGGAAAAGAAGAAGACAAAGAATTTTCCTTGATGTCATTAGTGCATAACTTCAAATCTCCTACATACCACTTTTGCAAAGTTGTATTAAGTGATGCAGTGATTAACCTACCTGAGAATGTCCTAATCGTAACAAATGTGCTTATCACTACCAGAAATTTGCAAAGAACAAAGTAAGCAGAGGTTTGAGATTGACCCAAATAATTATTTGTAAAACATTCTTGTCCTGTAAATTAAGATTGAACTGAATCCTCACGGATTTCTGTGAAAAGGACCTAAAATTATTTTGGAGGCAGTTTAAAGAGAATTGCTAAAAATTGAATCTAAAGAAGATTGGCGAAGAAGTCAGTGTTTTAACATGAAATATTGAAATGAAAGCAAATAAAATATTTGAATATAGAATTTCTTTCATAGCTGTAGAATAGTTTGAATTCTCTTAATAGAATTTTAGGGCCAAATTGCATGGAAGTACAAAGAAAGCACAGAAGCAAAGCCTACCAAAGTAAGATCTTTCAGTGGTAAAATTTAATGACAATAAACGTCAGGTAATTTGAGACCTTTTGTGCTTCATATTGCAATTCTAAAGTCTTAGGTTTTTTTTGTTGTTGTGGTTGTTTGTTTTGTTTTTTTTTACATGCAGGCATTTTTTTACACATGTACACTAAACAATATGACAGCTAATTTTGCGGCAAAGTGTGGATATTCTATCAAAGTATCTCTCATCAGGAAAATAAGAATCTTGCTCACTCTTATTGACTTTCAGCTCAAAAAGACGATTCTATGTAAACAATGCCCATTATATTTTCATTTATTTTTATGAACAAATACAGTGCTACAAAAATAAAAATATTTAAAATCTGGAATATATTTCCCACCAGAGGATGACAAGTTAAACTTGGTCAGACTTGGACCCTAAATTATTTGACAGCGTCCCTTTAAGCCTTTTAAGGATCACTTAGCATTTCCATTACAAATCTCGACTTTCAGAAGTTTAAGGCTTGTCAGTTCAAAGTTGCAGAAGTCTGGAACTTATACAAGTTGGCAGACCAGATGTTTCTTATTTATTTGTGTGAGACTTCTTTCTACCCTTTCTTTTCTGTTTCACTAAAAATGTTTCTAAAATGCTGGTAACTTCCAAATTACACAAAAACTAAAAATCTGAAGTTTTTATTTTTCTACACCAGAGCTATAAATATTTTCATTTAAAAATATGATAATATGTAGGGAATTGCTCCCCACCTTATGATGTAATAAATCCACCCAATTCTTGAATCATTTATATGTATTCTGAGGACAATAAATAAAAATGAATTTTAAATTCCAGTGAGAAGTAGCAATCAGAATATATTAAACCAAATGAAAAAATTCTACTGAATCGACAACTTATTTGACAAATATACCAAGTAAAAGAAAAATGGTTACAGATTGTGAAAAAGTCCTTGATGTCCTTCATTTAGTGTGTAAAACCTACAGATAGATGGAAGGATGTTTGAATCCTAGAGGGAACATGCTCAATGCTCAGAAACAAGCTCAAACTAAATAATGTTTTCAGTGCTTACATTTTCTGCTCAGAAAAAGTATTCCTGTTACTGACTGTACTTGCTTTCTAAGAACCTGGATGACTACATAGGTGCATAGGTGTCAAAGTTATAAACCCCTTCAAAGAACTGACAAGTGTCTAAGTCGGTTTAAAAAGATTAAGGGTGGCTCCCTTGTTCTGAAATTATACAAAAGTGCCATCGCACTTTTCAAGTAATTTGACAGCCATTCATTTCAGTGGCAGGTAGCCAAAACACAAAAGCCAGAGAATGGCAGCAGGATGTCATACAGGCATGCACACATGTTTTCCAAAGGCTTGTGATGCTTCTAACCTCAAAGGCACAGCCTCAATAGACCAAAGAGTCACAGCAAAAGATCTTTGTGAGGTTCACCCATCAGTACTGGGTTCCAGCTGCTCTCATTCATGCACACTCATCTCCATTCCCTTAACTGAGCCCAGATATCAATGTGAAGGATGCCACATTGTGGATGCCCAGATGCCAATGTGAAAGTAAAATTGAAAGACACTCAGTTGTGCCCAACTCTTTGTGACCCCATGGACTATACAACCCATGGAATTCTCAGTTGGTAAAGAATCCTCCTGCAATGCAGGAGACCCTGTTTCCATTCCTGGGTCGGGAAGATCCTCTGGAGAAGGGGTAGGTTACCCACTCCAGTATTTTGGGGCTTCTCTTGTGGCTCAGCTAAACAATCAGCCTGCAGTGTGGAAGATCTAGGTTTGATCCCTGGGTTGGGAAGATTCTAAAGAAGGGGAAAGCTACCCACTCCAGTATTCTGGCCTAGAGAATTCCATGGATTGTATAGTCCATGGGGTTGCAAAGAGTCAGACACGACTGAGCAACTTTCACTTCACTTAACCAATGTAAAGTTTCTGGCAATAGAACAGAATTTTCATCCTCCCAAATATCTGATGAACAGAGTCTCAAATGCCAGTGGACATTCTGATGAACCATCCCTGAGTTTCAACTTCCAAAATTTTCTTGCAGTTTATTTACCAGCAACATAACCATTAGAATCACACAAAATTCTAACAATATATTTGCAAATAATATCCTATTTCTCTTCTCCACCCCATCTAATTGGAATATAACTTTACACCACAAGCTTAAGCTCCAGCTATAAAAAGCTTAAGTTTGAGCAGCCTGAGATAACATCAAGAATACTTTAAGCCATAGGTTAAGCAGTGTGCCAGTTCTGGAGTTTCTAGGAAATTCTAGAACTCTCAGTGGGAGTTGAACAAACAAGACAGTCTTGGAAATTTTGGAAAATTCTTTTGTACTTCAAAGTTCTACCTTAAATTCTTAAAATCAATAGTTATTAAAGAGTGTTGTATGTTAATACTGCATGTCCTTCCTCCAAGGTTAAGAAAGTGGTCATTTTTTAATTATTATTTTGATGTAGTTTATGCACCTATTGAATTTGTTGCCATTTCTTTTAGTATTCTAGACATTTTCAGTATAAAAAGGAGGAATACTTCATATAAACAACTTAGTAAATTAAAGCAATGGAAATGGAAATGAAAGGAAAGAGTGCTTAAATTTGACGAGTGGAGTCAAAACAGGCTTCAAAAGTGAGAAAACATTTAAAGTAGTGTTTAAGAAATGAAATTGAATGATTTAGCCAGGCCAATAGTCAGACTGGGGAGTGGGACAAAACATATATTTAAAAAAATACTAAGAGATAGTAGTGGTGGAACATGGATTCTGTGCTGGGGGCTCCATAGAAGTGATGATAGCAAATACGTATGTAATGAATGCTTGCTGCTTGCTATACAGTGGGCAATATTCCACATGTTTAAATGTGTTAGTCAGTTAATCATCATAAGAACCTGACAGCTAGGTATTATCATTAACCTCTTCTTACTTGCTAGGATTTACACCAAAGCAGTCTCTCTGCCAGACCCTTGCACTTATGTATCACCTATACTACCTGTAGCAATAATGAGACTGGACTGCCAGGTGAAAATGGAAACACCAGGAGTCTTGTATGCATGATGACAGTTCAAACTAGGCCCTTTTATTCTGTAGATATTAGGAAGTCTTTGAAGGTTTTTGCGCAGCTGAATGTCACAATCAGACTTGCTTGCCATCTAAATCAAGGACAGATTGAGGAGGAACCTAAAGTCTAGGATACAGGTTCTTTTAATGGGCTTCTGATCGCACCTGAACTTCTAAAGAGGCAGATTTGGGAGCTCTGTACCACATCTGCAAAGAATTTTTACGAGAATGGAATGGAAGTTTTCAAGAGTGAAACAACAATAGTGGAGAGAGGGGAGTTCATCTGAAGATAAATGTATAAAGAAGATTTTATAAGATATGATGATTAATTGGAGAAGGAATGATGAGGAAGAGAGAAAAGTCTAGGCTGATCCCAAGGTTGATGTCTGGAAGCATATTGGAGAGCAATGTCTTCAATAAATTAGAGAATCCAAGGAGAAAATAGTGAATATAATGTATTTCAAGTAGCTTTGGGATGACACTGTAGGCATGTCTAGAATGCTGTGGTTCTGAGTCTCTTGAGAGAAGCCTTGGATAGAGTTACAAATTAGTAGCTGGTAACCAACAGTGAACTGAAGGTTGTTGACATGATGTGAAAAGGAGAAGATATCCCAAAATAAAACAGCATAGAGCCTTGAGAATTGTAGCATTTAATGGATGAGCATGAAATGAGGAATCAAGGAAAGAAACAGAATTGAAGAATATGGTATGAGATCATGGGCTTAAAATAAAATAGTGGTAAGAGCATAGAATTTATAGGCCAGCAGAAACAGATTCGAATTTGTTGGATAATGACTATAAGCCAGGCACTGTGTGAGTGCTTTATAGGCATTATTTCATTTAATCCTCCCACATAATCCTACAAGGAAACC
Source organism: Budorcas taxicolor (assembly GCF_023091745.1). Lineage (NCBI taxonomy): Eukaryota > Metazoa > Chordata > Mammalia > Artiodactyla > Bovidae > Budorcas > Budorcas taxicolor. The sequence goes on along the minus strand of NC_068912.1, from coordinate 62,875,985 downwards.
ACAATTACCAGTTTCATCTCACTGACAGGGGAATAATTCTTAGAGAGGAATTTGTTCAAGGTTGCTTAACCAGTTAATGATGAAACTAGGTTTCCACTTCTTCCCCAGAGCTAAACTCATAATCATATGTTAACTCACCATACTTCAAATGCAAGGACATGAATATTTTAACCATCAAATTTCTTTGTACATAACACACTACCAGTAGATTCTCAATAAATGCTGATTGAATGAAAGAACAAGGGTTGAAGTATAACTGTTTTCTTTCCTCTCATCAGCTCATCTCCTCCCAGAAGGCCTCCCTATTAACCTTATTTGAAACCAGCGCATCACATATCTCACATTTACACTGAAAACTTTTCCTGTCAGGATTATCCAGAGATGGACCACCTTCTCCTGTACTCATACAGCATTTGTCTGTTCCACTTCCCTACAATCTATTCTATCTTGTTTTATACAGTCAGTTCCCTTTTTGGATTCATTTTACTTCAAAGCCAGGCTGCAAGGACATTTATGTATGTCTGTATTCCTTAGGTCAACTAGCTCATGCCTTTTAGCTGGAAGGTGTTAGTAATTGCTTGCTGACTGATTTAACTAGCTAAAGTCAGAATATTAAATGACATTTAATCCATGACTGTATCACAACCTCCCCTTTATCTTTTCAGAAAGATGTTAAAAGTTATAAAATGTAGATTTTAGTAAAAAATCTACATTTAGTAAAAGCAACTATGGGCTTCCCAGGTGGTGCTAGTGGTAAAGAACCCACCTGTCAATGCAAGAGACAAAGGAGACATGCTTTTGATCCCTGGGTCAGGAAGATCCCCTGGAGGAGCATATGGCAACCCATCCCAGCATTGTTGCCTAGAGAATCCCATGGACAGAGGAGCCTGGCCAGCTACAGTCCATGGGGTAGCAAAGAGGCAGACACTACTGAAGCAACCTAGCACACACACACATGAAAAAGCAACTGTAGAGGGAAAAGATACATGCCAGATATTCACAGTGACTCTCTCAAGGTTCTTTGCTACTTACAATCATAGCCAACAGGCTTTGTCTATGCTTTAATAAATCCCAATTTTCATAGCTTTTATGTTTTTTGCATTTCAAATTATATTCATTTGAAGTACGGCATACCATATATTTCTGTATATATGTATACATACATATATATGGCTTCCCTGATCGGTCAGTGTAAAAAATCTGCCTGCATTGTAGGAGACATGGGAGACACAGGTTTGATCCCTGGGTCAGGAAGATCCCCTGGGAAAGGAAACGGTAACCTACTTCAACATTCTCACCTGGGGAATCACATGGACAGAGGAGCCTGATGATCTACAGTCTATGGGGTCACGAAGAGTCAGATATGACTTAGTGACTAACCAACAACAATAGCACACACACACACACACACACACACACACACACACACACACACACACACGTGCACTTTTAATCTATAGACTTGCTTGGATGTATGGCCCAAAAAGTAAATTACTAAGTAATACTTCAGGTGCCTAGATGGATAAGATAAAAGTGAAGGGATATAGCTGTCCATAAAGGGAACATATAACATCTGCTGGTATTTGGGAAAGAAAGCATTCCTGTCTTGAAAAATGTGCTGCAGACCACAACACACGGAACCTTTCAGGGAGAGGAGAGAGCTGATTAGAATCAGGTTCACTCTGAGCCCACACTTTGCCTGCTCTCACTTACACAGCAGCTTCTGAATCTCACAAGCATTTTGTGGGTAATAAGGACCACTTTTCATCTGCTATTACCCAATGAAGGGTGACCTACTCCCTCTTGGGCTGATCTTGTTGCTCTCTTTGTAACCCCTGGATAAGATGGGTTTTTTTACATTTATACAGATAATACTGCCGGAGAACTACCTGAGAACTTCATCATGTGCAAAATTCAGAAAAATGTTTTCTTATTGTCACCTTTACATATTATCCCTTCCTGGTGTTATTCTTTTCATCTTGGGTAGGATATGCACACTGTTTGCTTAGGAACCCTAACCAAATACTCACCAGTGACTTGCAATTATTCTATTGGGTAATGATTTGCCAGTAGGTAGAAAAAAAAAGGAACTGAGATAGCATTCAAGGACAATTCTCAAATGCTTCTCTCATTCCCACCCCTAATATTTATACAATTGCTCTTCTCAATTAGATTTAAAATGAACTAAGGGAAATGGTGTCATCTCTAACAGGAATATTAGGAAATTAAACATGCTAAAGTCAACCTAAAATTTCACTGAGGCTTAAGTTCTACTTTGCAAAATGCTAGCTCCTTTTAAGAGGAAATAAAAGATTCTCAAATCACATCAAAAAGGTGTATTAATCAATGAAAACAATATGATATTTTGCTAGGCATGTTTTCACCTTCAGTTTCCTTGCTTACTATATAATCCTGGGCACATAGTTTGAAACTGATTTTTGTTAGGGGAGGTGGGGCTTCAAAAATTAGAAGGCAAAAAAGAATAAGGAGAAAGAGAGGATTACATCTTATTCTTTGTGAAGGAATGCCTGGTTATTTTCTCAGCTACTGAATGATGTGTGCTGGAGTCTCTTCTGACAGAAGCCTTCTAAAGGTGTTCTGAGTGAGATAGTTTACTCTGTCTTCAGGGAACATTAAGAAGGTGCTTTTGTTTTGTTTTGTTTTGAAGCCCCTTAAGAGACAGATTTCCTTTCATCTAAGGTACTACTTAAAGCTCATCTGTCCAAGAGATATAGATAATGGCCACTCACATTCATAGACCCTATGAAAAAGAGCACAAGTGTACCAAGACTTGTCTTCCTGGGTTGTCCTCCTCTTCAGCCTAGAGAGGTAACTCTGAAGGAGGATCGCTGAGGCTTTGGGAACTGTATGTGTTTTGCCTAATCCTTTGCCTCACAGATTTATATTCATAGGCTATGAAAAACTAATATTTTGTCATCAGGTTCCCAAATTCCCTCTCTTTTCAGCTTTTGGGTTGTAAACATCCTACAGTTGAAAATATAGCATCTGGCTCCCCAACCCCCTAAATTTTAATTCTAGGATTCTTTACATTCAGTTGATTGTTTTGCAAAGCCCTAGGTCTATTAAACTCATCCATCTTTACTCTTTTCCTGGCTGTTTCTATTAAAGTTTCCAGCAAATTTGTTATGATATAACTCGAGTATTTTATCCCTTTAATTATTTTTATATAGCATGACATTATTTTTAAAAAATCACTGGGCTTGGTAAAAAAAAAATCAACACTATTTTGGATATTTTTTAAACGTATAGAAATGTCTTGTCATTTAATCTATGTAACAGTGCTGCTGCTGCTGCTTAGTCACTATCCGACTCTGTGTGACCCTATGGACTGCAGCCTGCCAGGCTCCTCTGTCCATGGGATTCTCTAGGCAGGAGTACTAGAGTGGATTGCCATGCCCTCCTTCAGGGCATCTTCCCGACTCAGGGATCAAACTGAGGTCTCCTGCATTGCAGAGTTTTTACCACTGAGCCACCAGGGAAGCCCCCTGTGCAACAATGGTGTGAAATAAACAACACCACCATGATTTTACAGATGAAATAAATGAAGCAGGGAGGGAGGAAGTGGATGAGGATGAGGGTTCAGGAGGTTAATGATCATTTGCCTAAGTTCCTATAGTCAGTAACTAATAAAATCCATGGCTTAACTCGTTTCTCCTAACTTTAATATGCATACTCTTTTCACTAAACTATTATGCCTCTGAAGTTATTTAAACTCCTTAAGCCTTAATTTATTCATTTACAAAATGAGAGTATTAATCACTGGATAGCTCAGAATGCTCTTGTGAAAATCAAATAAAGGAAAGTGCTTGATAAACATTAAAATATTATAGAAATATGGGGTAATAATAAGGTAAATTAACAAATGCTGGGTAACAATCATTTTCCTATAAGTTATTATACATATTAAGCTAAAAGGCTCTTAATATTAGCCATTTATACTTAGAAGAATGAAGCCCCCAAGTGTGGAAATTAGATGTCTAATTCCCTTCTCAACATAATTTAAAAAATAACAATCACAAAAACTAATTTATGGAAACAGGGTAAACTTTACACTTTTAAAACTGTGTGACAGAGGGTGAATTTCCAAGGCAATGTGGGAAAATACAGATTTTTCATAAGCAGGTATGAGAATATTTTCCCCACACCGTATGAATAAGGTACAGTGAGAGAAAGTGGTGACCTCTCCTCCCTTGAAATGAATGTGCTTTGATGACTAAGTCAAGGATGCAATGCCATGCCATGTGTGCTAGGGTAAAATGCAAGCATTGAATCTAGATTTTCTGAAAGTTAATGATGTCCTAGATTTTTGTGGTATTAAATTCAGTCTGAATCTCTAATAATCCCAATTTTAAAACAGGTATGTGTGCAGTAGAATGCTGCTTTGTGCTCATTTCTTCAAAGATGCAGTATACATGAAAGTTTATTTTTGGTGAAAATGTCATTGATAGTTTTATTCATTCCAATTAAGAGTCTTAAAAATCAGCCTAAATAAAATCATCTTGTATTTTTCTTGTATTCAGAAATTCCATAATTCTTGTCACTTTAAGAATCATGAAGATACTTGATTTCTATTGAGCACCTACTGTTGCCTTTGTCTGGATATAATCATGAGCAAAACAGACCTGTTTAAACTATAATGGAATGTAAGTTATTAACCAGGCTTTCTTGGTGGCTCAGTGGTAAAAAAAAAAAAATCCACCTACCAATGCAAGAGATGCAGGTTCAAACCCTGGTTCATGAAGATCCCCTGGTGAAGGAAATGGCAGCCCACTCCAGTATTTTTGCCAGGGAAATCCCATGCACTGAGGAATCTGGTGGGCTATAGTCTATGGTGTCATAAAAGAGTCAGAAATGACTTAACAACTAAAACAACAAAAGCAATATATTAACCAAGCAACTGCACAAGTATATAATTAGAAATTTAAATGAGTGTTACACAGGAGAATTATCAAATGATAGGAAGGAGATCTGCTCAATCGGATCAAGAAAAGCCCCCTGAAGAAGTGATGCTTGAGCTGAAATCTGAGAAATGGGCAGGAATTAATTAGAGGAAGAGGATGATGGTGCAGGAAGAGAGAAAGGAATTCAAAGAAAGCAAAATAGTGTATTTAAGTCCTGGTGTTCAGTGGCCTTTGGTTCTCCCCAAAAGATGAAGAACAAACTGGAAGGTGAGGGCAGTGGGATGTTGACATGTACAAATGGAAGCCAGATCATCCTTAAGCATAGATATTTCCTTGACTACAAACAGTAACTATGTAGGCTTTCAACATGTTGTATTTAACAGACTCACAGACTAGGGAATGAATTTATGGTTGCCAGGAAGAAAGGACATGGGGAAGGGATAGTTAGGGAGCTTGGGATTGCATGTACACACTGCTATATCTAAAATGGATAACCAATAATAAACTATTGTATAGCTCAAGGACCCTGTTCAATGTTATGTGGCAGCCTGGGTGAGAGGGGAGTTTGGGGAAGAATGGATACACGGTTATGTATGGCTGAGTCACTCTAAGACTGCAAGTATATCACCACCCCAAGCTGTGTATGGGAGGAAGGATTAACCTCATCCTTATGAGAGGCTTATCATTAAGTTTTTATTGTCAGCCTTTATCTTGCTCCTGAGCTCCAGCATTATATATCCAACTGCATAGCTATCATCTCTACCTAAATATCTAATAGGAATCTCAAACTGAACATACTAAGGAGAACTTATTGCCCACAAATCCCCTTACCCAACCTGTTTCTCTCCTAGTCTTCCACACTCAGTGAGAGCCAAAATTAAGTCATACGAGATTCCTCTGTTTCCCTCATCCTTCCACATCCAATCCAGCAACAAATCTTCTCAGCTCTACCTCAAAACTTTATTCAGAACTTATCTTTGCAGCCATCCCTCACTACTACAGTAGATACAAGCCTTTTCCCACACAGCTTCCAGGTGATTATTTTATAGTAATAATCAAATGGTGTCACATCTTAACTTAAAAGCTCTCTAATTGCTTTCTATTTGAATAAAATCTTGACATTCAACAAGGCCGCCCACTAAGAATCCGTATTATCTATCCTTTGTCTAGTTCCCCCATATTCCCTCCTTTCATGCTTTCCTTTAGAGCTATTAGCTTCACTCACAATAGTTTTTTTTTTTTTTTAATTCCTTGAGCAAGCCAAACAGGGCCTTTGAACCAGCTGTTTCCTGTGCTTGGAGCTCTCTGCCCTTGGATCTTTGACTATTTTCTTCTCTGGTATCATGTAGTTGTCAGTTTTAGCATTTGCTCATCCAAATCATTATTTATAATTTTATCTAGTTTTATATTCTACATTATTCTTATTATATATTGTAAACATGCTATTCCAAGAAAAATGTAAATTTCATAAGAACAGAAACCATATCTATCTTTTTTATGACTATATTTTTCATACCAGGGAAAGTGATCCATAAATATTTATTAAAAGGAAGAAAGAAAAGAAAGGAAGAAACAAAGGAACAAATGAAGAAACAAAAAGAAAATACACAGCAAGTGTGTCCAATAAAACAAATCAACATCCCTTATCATTTATATTCACTCTTCAATCTAGAAGTTATATAAGAAAAAAATATTTTGCCCAAAGCACTCCAAAAACATTTTTAATGCACCCTGAGGATAAAGTCTACTTACCTAATATCTATATGGAAAAAATTGAATAGTAAATCTATGGATAAAACAGGAATGCAAACGGCAAGATAAACTGTAAAAGAATTCTAATTTTTATACTTTTGAGCAGTGTTAGTTGCATTATCTTGCTTTCTTTTTAGTTGTATTTAAAAAAAGATAGAAAAGAAATTGGAAAGAAAGACAGCAAGCCACAATGAAAACTCAAATGCATCTTTATTCTGGGAGGGATCATTCATTAGATGATGCACTGGGCTATTTTCGCAGTACATATTGTTCCCTCTGAGTGGAGCTCCATTGATTTCAAAGTCTCTAAGCTGCCATTTTGGAGGCTGCTGAGTGCAAATATTATAATGCCATTTGGGATACTCTAATGTGCTTTTTACAAAAGTAGTCTCTCAGTAATACTCAAACTTACCCTGATTGGGGTTTGGACTACATTCTTGCTGAGAAAAGATGGCTCTGCTAGCTCTTTTGGTTTATTTTCAGTACTTAAAAATTGCAAACCATATTACAATTTTGCCCCACACTTTGTTGATTCTACACAGAGTGGCCCAAACCCTTGAAGAAGTCTGTGGGTATGTGCTCCCTAAGAACAAAGACTCTATGCTATAAAACACTGTATCACAAAAAGACTGGAATATTAAAGACAATAAATGCTTGTTGAGTGAATAAATAAATCAATATTAATTTCTACTTTCTTAGTAAGACAAATGAGCAATCTGCCCTGTCAATCTGACTTTCTACTTCAGGCATCTGAGAGTGAAATATTTAACAGAAATTTCCTTTAGATTTCCAAAAGGTATAAACACTTTCTTTCCCCTGATTTTTTTTTAATGCATTCAACATTTATTAACCATATATTATATGCAAAGCATTGGAATGAATGCAAAGCAATTAAGGATTTTTCCGCCTTCAAACAACATTAAGAGAAAACACCATGAAGACCTCTATCTAACCTTAGAACTTTTTCCTGCTTTCCCTACAGTAATTCCCTCCTCTACTAAAGTTCACAAACCATTCCTGGGAGGCCCATGGTCCTTCTGGCTTATGTCTACTTAGTGATGTAGAGTCTATTCTTCCTTCAAGCTTTAATAGACATTGTAGCCCAAAAGCTAAACATTAAATACCACTCTTTAGGCCCTTCACAGCATTGCTTTCTCAAAGTACTTTGGTATGGCATCCAAAGTTTTCATTAAGCCTTCCTATAGTAAAACAATATAGAAGTCTTAACTTAACATTTAATATAGGAAACATTTTTCAGCATGATATTTTTAATTATATCACTTTGTGTCCCCTCTCTCTTTGAAGTGTCATGTGAGAATATTTTTCTAAACTAAGAACTGAATAAATCTTTGCTTTTCTGAAATAATTATTTTTGTTGTGTTCAAGGATAACCTTATAACTTTTCCAGTTGTATTTTTAAATTTTTTCTTGATTATCAAGAAAGCTTAGAGTCAGGTGCAACCAAATTTTAGTCATTAGATGGGATTATATTGTCCTACTATCATTTCACTAACTTCTCCACAAGATGAGAAAATAGGGATCTTCAAATTTATGTTGTATATTTTAAAAAATGGAAACTAATTTCTCTCTCTCTCTCTCCCTCTCTCTCTCTCTCTCTCTCTATATATATATATATATACATTTCATTGTTTCAAGGATTAGAATAGCAATCAGTAAAGATTAAAAAATGCCTATCTTCATGGAATTTTTATTCTTTATATTTCTCCATACTATTTTTTAACTAAAAGAAGAGAAAGATCACATATGGCTACTATTTTATTTTATTTCCTTAAACATATTTAAATATATAACCTTTTCCATGTTACTAAAAACCTCTTTTCAAATTATCCAGTTGGGCTTCCCAGGTGACTCAATGGTAAAGAAGCCACCTAACAAGGCAGGTGATGTAGGAGAAATGGATTCAATCCCTGGGTCCAGTAGATCCCCTGGAGGAGGAAATCACAACCCACTCCAGCGTTCTTGCCTGGAAAATTCCATGGACAGAGAAGCCTGGTGTGCTGCAGTCCATGGGGTCACAAAGAGTTGGACACGGCTTTGTGACTGAGTACTCAAGTATTCAATTTCTTCAAGTGGATATACCAGTTTTATTTAATCTATCCTAACATCTTAAATATACAGGTTGTTTCCTACAGTTTAATCATTGTAACCCTGTTATGTTTGGGGATTATCGACCTGAAGGACCACTCCACCAGTTTTCCTATTAGATTATTCCAAATACACATATATATCACTTTATTTTGTTCACTATAGTGCATTTTTCCTTCACTCATCAGCATTTACATACTTGCTATGTGCACTTACATATTGCTAAAGATTTATTAAACCAAAATATACTAAGTCATATAAGTATTTGAATGTAATATTGATTTGAAAAATACATTACATACAAAGGCAAAATTTAGCGCTGTGTAGTATTCCTGACAATCATAAATGTCAAGAGTAGGAAACTTCGATTTAATCTTAGAAATAAGAACCTTCCTGTGATATTTCAATAATCCCTTTGCAACAATCAAGTATGCTAAACAGTAACTCAATTATTATTCAAATTAGGCTATTAATGAGTCAATCCTATGATAATCCAGCTGAATATTTTTTTCTCTAGAGATGTCTATACATAACTGATTTTCCATACAGTTTGACAATTTAAAAAAAAAAATGTGTTCTATGGCAGAATTACCCTCCCTCTGGTCAGAACGCAGGACTACCAACTATGTAGAACTCTCACTTAAGAGCAGTCAGAAGAGAGACCACAAATCTATCTTAACCTAAACCTAAATCATTGGTTCATTTGGTCAAATAAAATGATAAAAGTTGTCCTACAGTATACTGCTAACCAATCAAATCACTTAAGTGTTATCTCTATATATCAACAATTGTAGAAGAGTTGTGTTTTATTTTTCTCAATTCAGAGAGGTTAACTTTCTTACTTGCCAGGTTAAGAGATTTTTTTGAAATACATATTGGAAGATATATTAATGTCTATATATTGTACCGAGGAAACAGAAGTGTAATAGTAGAAGCCTACAGATACTTATACCATGTTATTTTCTTGAGACTCTTGTAGAAGTATCTGTTTCATTAATGCATTCCTATTTCTAATATGAAGTTACACACTAGTTAAACTGCATCCAATGACTTTTCTAAGAGCATTTAATGTTATTGAATACTTAGTTTCTTTGTGATAGTGAATAATCTTTACATTCTGTGTCTGTAGAGAATATAAGCCATTCCTCAGCACTTATCTCTGCTATGCTTTTGCTTATTTTTCTGTTTTTGTTCTAAACCAACTATTATTTCAGTCCTCTTTTTCCTCTCACTGAAAAAGTCAACAGAAAGTCAGACTGTAGGACAAAGGAAGAAAGAGCCTTGAAATTTTTTTCTTTTTATTTTTTTATGGTTTTGCCTTGGTCCAGGATTGTACCTTCTTTCATTCAACCTAGAGTAGAAACTCATCATTCATATTTTGACCTATTCCCATTTTCCAAATGTAGCTCCGCATAGGTCTATCTGAAACTAAAAATGAACTTACTAAGTGGACAAAAGGTAAAGATGCAAAAGATTCTAAAGAGAAAAAATTGATCATTTTTAATGTGATGAACCTCTGTGTAGTATGATTAAATTGGCAAATGTGGATGTTTAACTTTACTGTTCAGACCTAATCTTTCATAACAAAAAAATGCAGTAAAACAATTGAGTGCTCAAAAAGTTAAAAATATACCTTTTATTATCTTTATTACTGTGAGAAAAGAGGAGTGAAACAATTGGTAAAAACTACAGAATTCTAAACAGTACTTTTGTAATCAGTCCCCAGTATTTTTCACTACCTCTGGAGTATGGAACAATAGAACACTGTAATAAATATTTCAAATCTCTGACTCACCTAAGACTTGAGTTGAAATAACCCATTATTCCCTGCATTTATTTGCTTCTATTTCTTTCTCCATTCTACCTTGCAGTTGATTCACCTAAGGTTGGCATTCTGGTGGAAAGTACACTGGACCAAGATTAACTGGGCTTCCCACTGAAACAGTCTGCCAAGACGGGTACAAAATTTGAACAGAGTCCATTTCTGTGTGGTCAGTTAAACAGGGTAAAGCCAAAAGAGAGGGAGGAAATCATGAATTGGAAGAAACAGTGGTGGTTTAGACAGTAAGTCAAACTGAACCAAGATGGCAGCTAAAGCCAGGACTGGTGACATGGAGAGCAGAGGAGGAAAAAAGTTGTTAACATGAAGAGGAAAATGGATTAATGGAATTTATGAATGCTATTTTTATTTGCACTTCTGTTCAACTATAGTAAATAACTTACACTCTCCTTCAAACTGGATACAATTAGTTATATATGCCACTCTTCCTCTTTACATCATGATTATCTCCACCTCTATTATGTTTATTTCTAAAAGAAAATCAAATGGTTTTTTCTTCTTTCTTGTATCAAAGGAAGTGAAAGAATCCAGCTTTGTGACATAAAACACATCCCTTCATGGCACTGAAAAATCTTCATTTGATGATCACAATATATACAGACTGGTTACAGCATTTACATTTTACTGCCTTGATTCAACTTTTGCACTTATTCAACCTTACTTGAAATCTATTTGATTTCAAGCCATATTATTGACTTTAGGTCATTTAGCTTTGAATGACATTTCTGACTAAACTATCTGATTTTCAACACATTACCTCATTTTCCAGGTTTGGTTTCTTCATTGGTAAACGAAGTAAACTATCTTAAAGAATGGTTTTAAAGGTCAAATGTGTCTATTAATGTATATTAAAGTGACTCTCCTTAGGTTCTTGAGTCATAGTTTCTTTCTATTCTCTACAACTCCAGTGAATTTCCTTCTCTTTCGAATAAGGATTGTACGTTGCTTTTCAACAGATATTTTCACACCTTCCTTTTGAAAATATCTATGGAAATCTTTAGAGGCTGTCTCTTTTAGTCATCATAAACCTCCCATGTTTCCCAAGTTTTGAATAACAAATGAACTTATTACTACAGTCATTTAAGAGTAAGTCATTCAGCCAGAAAGAATCTCAAACACTCTCATCTCCTCATAAGTTCTTTTCTAGGAAATTCAAAAAGTACTATAATATTGTAAAGTAATTAGTCTCCAACTAAAATAAATAAATTTTTAAAAATTAAAATTAAAAAAAAGAAGAAATTCACCTGGACATGATAAGTTTGGCTCCAGACAAATAGTAAATCTAATCTGCAAGATCTGTTCTTTTTAAATCACATTTATTCAAAGAAGCAGTTTCAGTGAACAAATATTTATCGGAACATGCCAGAAATCCTACAAAACCACTGTCAACAGAGAGTAATAAAACAAAAGATAGTAAAATTAAATGCAGGACTTACGTTATACAGATATCACGTTTTCTACCAATTTTCTTGCTTAACTGTTGCTGTCATTATCCTTTTCACTAGCCCAGGATTACATACTCTTTAATACATACCAAGAAGATATTTATCTATCAATCTATTAAAGTCTCTAGCCTTTGATTTGATATAAAAATATTTTGTATTAACCTGAATTTCACACTTGTGCTATAGATTTGACTAATCTTCCTTTAAAATAAAATAATATAAAAATGCTTTAATATATTTAAAGTTTAACTTTATGTATATTGTTAAAGTCTTTAATAAAATTTAGTTAATTCTTTTCAAATCTATGATTCTTCAAAGCCTCCCACACATTAAGGTGAAAGTGAAAGCAGTTCAGTCGTGTCTGACTCTTTGCAACCCTATGGAATAGTCTGTGGATTTCTCTAGGCCAGAATACTGGAGTAAGCAGCCATTCCCTTCTCCAGGGGATCTTCCCAAGCCAGGGATCGAACCCAGGTCTCCCTCATTACACACGGATTCTTTATCAACTGCGCCATCAGGGAAGCCCATTGCGTTTTATCAAATAAGGGTCTCTTCATCCGTCTGCTTCTTTGATTATTTCTCTCTCTCCTCTCTTTTTATCAGCCTTTATGTGTTGTTTTTCCCCCAAGCGGTTCATCCGTAAGCTCTACTCTCTTTCTGTGTTCCATGTTTTCCTGAGATGATCCTAATCTGAATGCCTATGATCTATGCATTCTCCTACCAGAAACTTTCTCCTGAGTTGTAGGGGGCCGTATAATGTCAACTGATTATCTTTCTGTCAAATTCAAATGTCTGGCAACTCTTCTTGTCTAGCCCCATTCTTCCTCATGTATCTCTTATTTTGGTGTCACCAGTTTCTATATACAAGCCTGTAACCAGGTAATAATTTTTAATTGGCCTTTCCTTTCCTCCATCTAATCATTTACCAAATCTAAATAGTTTTGTATCCTTAAAGTTTAGCTATCTCCACCTTAATTGCCAATTCCATAGTTAAGGCTTTAATATTTCTCCTTGTCCCCTTTTCCTTCTATTCACCATATATCTGCTGGAGAGACGGAACTAAGTGTACATCTGGAGATGTCAATCCATTGTTTAATATCATTTAATGACTCTCTGTCATGTATAAATAAAGCTGAAATTACATCAATGGCGTACAAAGACCTTTACCATTCTATCCCTAATGATTTCAACATCTGTCCTTAATGTCTTGCCTTCATATTTTACATTCCTGTAATACTGAATGGCTGACAATCTGTTCACCACCTCTATGCTTCTACTTTCCCATCAACCATTAGTTTGCATCCCTTTATCCCACTGGATGTACTTTCCTATGCATGAAATGTACTTACTGATATCTGCACATGCCCATCTTGAGAAGCTCATACTTACTTTTCTATCCCTCTTTAGGCATATCTCTTTTACAAAACTTTCTCTATTATTATAAAATATCTACAAGATAAATGTCTTTCCTCTGAGAAAATCAGATTCATCTATTTCCCTTATTATATCATATATTATATATATATATATATACATGTATATGTGTATACATATATCTATTAAACAAATGGTTGGCCTTTGCTCTGAATAAAGAGAAAAGGAGTAATAGAAGAAAATTAATCTTGTAGGAATATGTGTGTGTATTTGTGAAAGAGACAAATAGACACAGAGAAAGATAGCAATACATAGAAAAAAAGAATAAATAGAGACAGTTTCCTCACAAGTTTATATTTGGAGATTCAATAAAGAAAATATTTGGCAACAGAACTAAAATTATCATTAATACATTTGCAATTTGGGCTATCATTTTCCCCTGAAACAATACTCCAAGGACTCACCAAAGGAAAGTTCCTAAATAGAAAATTCCTAAGTTTTTCCCTTTAAGTAAATGCTACAGTATATTTAATTGCATACAGCTAAATATGGTGATAGAAAGGCATGTTTATTTTTCTGTCAAACTAGACAAATCATAGATACAAAAAATGTGTGCATCAGTTCAGTTCAGTTCAGTCGCTCAGTCGTGTCCGACTCTTTGCGACCCCATGAATCGCAGCACTCCAGGCCTCCCTGTTCATTACCAGCTCCCGGAGTTCACTCAGACTCACATCCATCGAGTCGGTGATGCCATCCAGCCATCTCATCCTCTGTCGTCCCCTTCTCCTCCTGCCCCCAATCCCTCCCAGCATCAGAGTCTTTTCCAATGAGTCAAACTCTTCGCATGAGGTGGCCAAAGTACTGGAGTTTCAGCTTTAGCATCATTCCTTCCAAAGAACTCCCAGGGCTGATCTCCTTCAAAATGGACTGGTGTGTATTTGCATACTCAGTCACTCAGTTGTGTCCTACTCTTTGCCACTCCATGGACCATAGCCCACCAGGCTTCTCTGTCCGTGGGATTATCCTAGCAAGAAGATGGAGTGAGTTGCTGCTTCCTCTTTCTGGGGATTTTTCTGACCCGGGATTGAACCTGTCTCCTGTGCCTCCTGTATTGCAGGCAGTTTCTCTGCCACTGAGCCGTGAGGGAAGATCCCATGCATTATGTGTATATATACATGTATACGTGTACCTTTTCATATACCTAAAAATGCATATATGTGTGTGTATAAATACACACATACACATTAGCTGTCTAAGGTTAGTAGCCACTTGGCACAATGCAGCATTTCCAGGGTTATTTTTTGTTTGAATTAAGGTTAAAGGATTTTGCACAAAGCATTCAAATATAGTCTACTTCAGGCAAAATGCAAGCCTCTCTATACAGGGCTATTGTTCTGCTTCTAAAAGCAATCTTGCTTCAGCTGAATGAATGGATGACCTTATTCTGAAGTGACTGGCTCATTTGAAAGGGCATGTATACTTTTTTTTTTTCCATGAGCAAAGTAAAGCTAGACTAAACCAATTTATATTTCCTATGGACATGAGGAAAAAAATTCTTTGGCCCAGAAAAGGCATAGCAGAAAAACAAGTCACATAAAACAAAGCATCATTGAACCTGACCATTAATTTCATGAAGCACATGTAATCTTACAGGAAGCACTAGACTACATTTGGTATCAGGACTAGATATTTTTTTTATTTATTAATTTTTTATTATCACTAAGCTTTTTGTTCTGAGGTATTGCAAATTGGATAGCAGCTTGTACTGATTTCCAGAGCCAGTGGAATAGCCTTGAGAGTTTCTTCTTTACAGGGTGATGTCATCAGTTAGCCAGTTTCCGTAGCGCCCCATACACTCCCAAAAAAGTTCCTCCCTGTATTAGTTCTACCTTCACCTGCCAAGAAAAGAAAACATACAGCTTCCTTTATTCTACAGTGAAGCAAAGTGGTTTGGACACAATTTGGAGGAGAACTGCCAGAAAAAACAAAAAAGGCTTTGACTTAATAATGTTTCCATGCATTTAGATGCTTTTCTAGAATATATGACTTTAATTGATTTTTACCTTTTTTATGGAATACAACTAATATAGTAGAAATTGAACCTTGGCATTGACCCAGAATTTTAAAGAAACAATATAAAACTTTATAAAATACAAAACTATTAAATCATTCCTGGAGGGATTTTTTTTTTTTGTCTTTTTGCCTTTCACAAAATAGTACAATGCTTATTGTTAACAGAAAATAATCCTAGTTTTATCTGAGATAATGCTTTTTTCTGTTTTATCTGAGAAAATATTTTGAATAAGTTGATTCATTAAAACCATATTGTATATAAAAGAAACTTAATTACTATTGTTTCTACATGAAAATTATTATATTCACATTATTTTTTCAGCTAAATAGAGGCAGCCTAAAGATATTTGTGTATTTTATTCTCAGAAAATTCTCCCCATTAAAAATTTTTCAGGTATTAAGCTCTGAAGACAGTTAAAATTTATCTTAGAATGCTGAGGGGAGTCTACTTCAGAAATTTTAAATGTTTCCAATCCTTTGAGGAACATCCTATATAGCACTTAAAATCACCTCATCCCTTATCAAATATGATTTTGCCCCTTTGTGCTTTAAAGCAAAAAAAAATGACTTTATGTAATAAATTTTCACATGGAGATATCAAAAGAATTAAGTTACATTAAATATAATAGAGTCATTGATATTAGAGATAAGAAAAAATGTATCAGCCCTATCCTCTGAAATCTCATGAGGACAGTTTTTAATATACTGTGTGACTTAGTGAGTTTTCCAGTCTAGTATTTAATGGGAATTTTCAGTATGCTAATAAATTGCTTTTAAAAATCTATCTATTCTGGGCCATATGTAGCCAAGTGAGGCAGATGTTACTGAAAAGTAGAATAAATTTTCATTTTCTGTACTTCATCTATCTTGAGTAGAAAAGCATCATCTTTAGGGTTTCCACCACCCACAGATTCATTAAATGAATCAGGAAACTAGAGTCAACCACCTTTCTATTTTATGCTTATTTGGACCATAGTCACAGGGATAAAACTTTAGTATTCTGTGTAATTGGGGTAACTATTTCCTCAAATTCTATTTTCATATACCAAGGTAGGTTGAAATAATATAAAGCATAAAAATAAACTAGAGCTGAAGAAAGACAATTAAAAGATGGTGATTAGGACGATGGGAAAGAAAAAGTATAAGTGAAAAGGATGAGTTTGTGGAATGACACATGTATTTCCCAAACAAATATTTCTGTCAAAAATATTAAGCATGTCTACCAATATTTTCACTTACAAACACTTGTTTTTTAAATATAAAGTGAGAGAATAAATGTAAAGCATTTAGTGCAGAGAACACATATTCCATCATTAACCACTTTTGGTTTTCATAAATGAAACGTTCTATCAAAAACAAGAAGTAACCTGAAATAGAATGTAAAGGTATAGCCTTAAATCTCCATGATAGTTTCTAAGTAAAATTGCTTACTAGTAAATACAGAGATTATTTTTCAGGAAGCATGACGTAATTTTGAACAAGAAAAATCATGCACTTCATCATCCAACCATTCTTTCATTTATTTAATAAATACTTAAGGAACAAATCATCTCTCTAGCATTGCATTAATTGCTGGGCACATAGAAATGGACAGAAAACCCAGTACGCTCAAATACCAATGGAGGTTACAGATACATAAACAGATAAACAATGGAATAAGTGCTGGAATGGAGATCTGTTGTAGGTACAGCTGAAGTGTGGTGGTCCGCTTACCTGTACCGCAGACCCCTCCCGCCCAGCTGAGGACTGGTGGCTCGTGGGAGCGCCTCCGTGGGCCCGAAGGCGAGACGGTCCGGGTGAGGGACGGCGCGCCCTCGGTGAGAACGCCTACAGTCAGGTAAGAAGGATCAGCATAGGAGGCCTAGAACACTGAAGTCTCTTTTCCCCCAGTAGTAAGCAATGGCATAAAGATCTTCCACAACACACCAACATGAAACAAACAACCTGTCAATTGTTCATGTAAAATGATAGGTCATCCTTAAATCTGCAATGTCAGTAAGACGTTACACACTCAGCATCAATCAATTAAAAAGAAAAAAAAAACTGAGAATCTATTACAGCAATAGTCCAATTAATGGATCATTTGAGAAAAGAGATGAATAAAGTCAAACTCTGTTAAGAATAAAAAGTGAGCAAAATTCTTCATAAATTATTCAAAGAATTTTAGTGCATCATAGAGCTTGTAACCACGTCTCCATAAAATAAAAAGGTGTTGGGCAAGGTCAAAGACTCACCTTATGTAAGGAGCTCAGAGAGGGTGAATGCAAGGAGGAAGCATCAATGCAATCAGGTTTTCTTTTCTCATTGGTACCCTACTTGCCACCATTTGTAAGTACCTGCACAATCTGGAAAGTGATCTGTTGCTGACTGACTGTCATTTAATTTCAGTAAGCTGCAGTATGTTGTCATATCAGCTTATGGCTTCCTATGCTCATGATTAATTTTTACCCCATCTCATTTCAAAGACATTTTAGTGGTAGCAAATCTTCTGATGGTTTAGTAATAAATTTTGCCCTCTGTTAAAATAACAAATTCAACAGGCAAGTAAAGAGAAGTTTTCTTTCTACCAGGGACTCTGGAAACCAACCTTTTCCTGTCCACCTATACACATGACTAAGGCACACAGATTTATTAT
The DNA here is from genome assembly GCF_023091745.1 of Budorcas taxicolor. Taxonomy (NCBI): domain Eukaryota; kingdom Metazoa; phylum Chordata; class Mammalia; order Artiodactyla; family Bovidae; genus Budorcas; species Budorcas taxicolor. The sequence goes on along the minus strand of NC_068912.1, from coordinate 62,857,838 downwards.
GATGTACTTCCACATTAATTTGGTTAGTTACTCCTCTATTCTCCAGAAAAATGTTGAAAACTAGGATAGTATAACACTATAATGATTTCCTTACATTCAAGGGTTACTGATTCTGTAAGTCTGGAGTGTAGCCCCAAATTTACCTTTCTAACAATTTCCACTTGATATTGTTGCTGCTAATTTGGGGCTCAAACTTTGAGAACTACTATCCTATTACAAAGGTCAGTATAGTCAAAGCTATGATTTTCCCAGTAGTCATGTAACAGCTCTGAGAGCTGGACAATAAAAAAGGCTGAATGCTGAAGAATTGAAGCCTTTGGACTATGGTGCTACAGAAGACTCTTGAGAAGTCCCTTGGACAACAAGAAGATCAAAACAGTTAATCCTAAAGGAAATCAACCCTGAATATTCCCTGGAAGGACTGATGCTGAAGCTGAAGCTCCAACACTTTGACCACCTGATGTGAAGAAATGACTGCTTGGAAAAGACCCTGATGCTAGGAAAGATTGAAGGCAGGAGGAAAAGGGGATAACAGAGGATAAGATGGTTGGATGGCATCACCGACTTGTTGGACATGAGTTTGAGCAAACTCCAGGAGATGGTGAAAGACAGGGAAGCCTGATGTGCTGCAGTCCATGGGGTCACAAAGAGCTGGACATGACTGAGCAACTGAACAACAGTCCCATTCAATGAGCTTCTCTGATGGCTCGGCGGTAAAGAACCCACCTGCCAATGCATGTTCAATCTCTGGGTGGGGAGATCCCCTGGAGAAGGAAATGGCAACCCACTCTGCTATTCTTGCTTGGGAAATCCCATGGAGAGAAAAGCCTTGTGGGCTACAGTCCGTGGAGTCGCAAAAGAGTCAGACGCAACTTTGTGACTGAACAACAACAAGAATCCTATTTATACCTGGTAAATTCCTAAGTAGTAGAAACTGACTCTTACCTCTGAAAAGAACCTTTTAAAAAATGCTCAATAAATACTAAAATCATTGACTAAATGAATAAATAATTGTACCTTATTTATTTTTTCAAGAAGGAGAGAATAAATAGCTCTTTACCACACTTCTCAATGTTGACCCCTGAAAATCCTATGTAAAATGAGCTGAGGGCAAGACCATACAGAGAGCTGAACATCTATGACTGCAAATGTCAAACAATGATTCAGTCTTCAGTTTCCTCAGTGATAGACAGATGAGTTACACATACATTTTCATAAGATTCCAAACATATTTTCAAAGGGATAGGCCATGGAAACGTTGGAAGTGAAGCAGAAATCAGGAGAATCCTAGGGTTTCATGAAGAACAAAGACTAACTGCAGCATTTTTTCTTTTTTTTCTTACTTAGTACATCAGGGACACACAATAGGCTGTACAGCATTGACAAAGATAAGTTATGTGTCCAAGAAATTAGATTAATAAATAAAAGACCTAGATGAATAATATACTGATATCAGCCTGGAGAATGATTGTAGTGGTGAGGCAATTCCCGATAACTCAGTTGGTAAAAAATCTGCCTGCAAAGCAGGAGACCTGGGTTTGGGAAGATCCCTTGGAGAACGGAAAGGCTACCGACTCCAGTATCCTGGCCTGGAGAATTCCATGGACTACATAGCCCATGGGATCTCAAAGAGTTGGACAGACTGAGTGACTTTCACTTCACTTCACTCACTTCACAGATGCGGCACCTCATTACTTTAATTCAAATGCTTATTATCATCGAATTTGGAGGATGACATGCAGGGTGGGCAATCAAAATTATAGAAGATTCAAAATTGGGGGGTGGTGGAGGAGGGAAATGGAAGGTGAATCTGGCCAGATCCAGACAATCTGAAGCAATAAACTGAAGCACAGATTATACTCAATAAATGTGATAATGTGAAAATATAATAGATTCAAAAATTAATCTCATAAACCCCAGATTCAATAAAACCTTGAATGAGAAAGGTTCAACAGTTGTCAACAGTATTTTGTGACCACCTTTAAACATACATGAATATACATGCAAATAACTGTAGTCACACACACAAATAAACATGTATAATATACATATTATATGTACATATATACATAGGGAGAAAGCATCAAAGAAAGTACAGTGATAGGCCCATTCTTTAAGATACTGAGATTAATTAAACCTATTCAGAGTACTTAATTCCATCCTTTAATCCAGTTCTTGATTCAGAAACACTTATTAAAGCACATAATAAAGCCCCAACATAACACAGTGGGTTGGGTAAAAATGTTTAACCCCATAAAATGCAAACTTACTTTGCTAGGATGCTCATGAAACGACTAGGACAAATCTGTCCAACTAAACCTGGGGATCCTGGCATGCAATTCACACATGTACAGGTCCCAGCTGTGGCAGTAATGGCCTACTCTAGCTTACATACATACTGACTTACATACCCATTTAGGGTTCTGGGATATATTGAGAATTTTCAGCACAGCAACAGCTACTTCAGGCATTTCCTGATATGTCAGCATCAATTTCATTGGTCTCTAGTCAGGAAGATGAGATGAGAGAATACTGAAGACTTGAAGACCCGTCCTTCGCCTCTCCCTTCCTGAGTGGAGAATGCCCTTTTTCCAGTCAGCCTTCACTTGAGAGCAGAGGTGGGTGGAAGACCATGCCCACCAGGTGTAATCTGTCTATTTTAGGACTTCCAGATGAAGTCAGTTATCATCAAGGTTTCATTCAAGGTATAATGCTAGGTCTCCAGCCCACAAAGATAATAAGATATCATCTCTGTCCTCAGGAGGCTTGAGGTCAATTGAGATCTGAGTATCTGTGAGCAGATTCAGTTTGATATCTGCTTTTACAAGTATATACAAAATGTAATGGCAGCAACATAGACCACTTAAGTGTGGCTCAGGGAATCAGGGAAGTTTTTATATAACAGGTATCATTCAAGCTCAAAATAGAAGGATGAGGAAGTGTTTGCCAGAAGATAAATGATCAGATATTACCATTGAAAGGACAAATGATGAAGCTAGTGGTGAAGTAAGTCCAAATTATGAAGGGCCTTGAATTTTATTCAAAGGTATTTAAAATAACAAACAGCAGAAATAACTGATCATTTATAATAATATATGTGCATAAAAAAGAGAATTGTTATCAATTAAGAAACTATAAATGAGCTATTACTGCAGCAACAACTATCAGTTGAACATTTGTGTTTCTAGAAACACATTAATATAAATGGAAAGAACATGATACTGCTTATAAACTGAAAATATGATCATCTTTAGATGCTTCTAACATTCTACCTCTTGTTCTGGGATTAAAGCATGTTAAAGTGGAATGTTGCAAGAATATCAGTACTTGAAATGGTGTCACATTATTTGCTCAGTATTCTATCTTGGATGACTCCTTGACTGTTTAAAACAATCTCTTAGTAAATGAAATTTGGGGACACCCCCTTCTGTGAAGGCTTGCACTAGATTCATGCCATAATGTAGTGGTGGCCTCAGGGATAAATTCAGTTCTGCTTCATCACTTGGACTTAATGATCTTTTTTTTTTAAATGCTATCATTGATGCTATTTTTAAAAGCAAGAATACATCTTTGACACACTGATAATTAGAACAAAGAGACTCATATTGGGTCTTATGCTCACTATGTTCAGTAAAATAAATTAATTTGATATTTTATACTATAACAATAAGATCATTATCAAGATAGCAGTAAATACCAGCTTTCACTCTTCAGCGGATTGTCCCTGCCATTCCTGGCATTGGCCCTGTCTCTCTTCCTTTTCTTAGGCTGAATATTATAGCTATCCTTAACCTTACTTCCCAAGTCAATTTGCAAAGTTTTAAAAATCCCATTTTGTTCTATTCAAAACTGTGAAGTCAAAGCTGGACATACTAGTCTATTGCTAACCTATTCCAGAGAACCATTAGGCTTTTTCCCAGCTGCCTATGGGGTCACATTCACTTTCCACATTTTTTTTTTTCAGTTCTGAGAAAGAGAACAGCAGAATTCTGCCAACCAAGAAAAAACTGCCTCATGGCCTAATATTCTGGGATTTTTTCCAGCCTGCTTCGTGGAGGCAGACCAAACACTACAGTGCTCCCAAAATGCCTGATTTAATTGACTAGACCTATAGTAATTTCACAGAATCTTATGTTATAATTGGTTAATAAGAGTCACATCCTTTTCTTCCTCACTCTCTCCCTCCCTCCCCCGTTCTCCTTTCTCCCTCCCTTCCCTCTTCCCTTCTTTCTCTTCCTTCTTCCTGCTCTATCTCCCTTCCTCCCTCCCTACCTGTCTCTTCTTCTCTCATTCTCTCTTTTCACTATCTCCTGTCAATCACCCAGCCAGCCAATATTTTGTGATTTGGTATTAGAGTTGCTTTATTTACTCCTACATGACAGAAGAGGATGAGTGCCTCACGAATAAGCTGGCCACTTCATGTAACCTAACAAGACTGAATATGAGCTGTGACTATTGGAGCCACAGCACATTCAGGCAGAGACTGCCAACACCAATAGCACATCGCTAGGTCAAGAAGATAAATTCATGACTTTTTACGTCTATCGAAAGCAACCAAACTGGAGCCAAGAGATAGATAATACCTTTGAGAAAAAATCAATCAGCAAATGTATGAAACAGATAATAATAATACTGTAAATTTACACTGAGAGCTAGCGTGCAAGAGAAGTATTCAGCATAGTATCTGGCATGTAATAAATGCTCAGTACATGGTGCTATTATCATCACCACCTTCTTCATGCTCAAGTTACTGTCAGTATCAAAATCTTCAGTTAGCACCTATTTTGGTAAAATCATATCCTGATATTGTCTGGATGCTATTTGGTAAATATTTACACTAAGACAGCAGGAAAGGTATTATCCCAGAAGCTGTTTAGGTTGGAGAATCTTCAGATTCTACATGATCTCTGAGATTCCTAAAGGGGATTTTGTAATACTTACAATCATCCTAAGTCCATGTTGACTGTTAGGGTTTCCTGTTCGTGCTACAAATCTCTATGATGTGGAAATAGATGTAAATACTTTTAATTGCCTGACAGATGTTTTTCATTTCAAAAATATCTTACAACTATTGTCCTTTAATTTTTACTTCAAAAAGAGAAAAATGATGAATTGTCTATCCCACCACCTAGCACATCTCTCAGCAGTTTAATGTTTTGAATTTTTATGCACTTTTAGAATCAAAATTATAATGTGCATACTATCTCATGCCACGGTGTTTCACATTGTGTGTAATGTAGTGATTATGAGCAGATTTTGTTGTCAGAATGTCCAGGGCCAAATTGTAGCTCCCTTGTTTATTAGAATGTAAGATTTACAAGTCTCTTAACCTCCCTAAAACCCCATTTCTCCTTATGTAAAAGTGAAGTAATAATAAGAACAATAGCAACATATACCTCATTGTGAGAATTAAATTAAAGAATCCATGTAAAGTGCTTCCTGCAATGCTCAAAACATAGTACTCACTAAACATTAGGCATTTTAATGGTTGAGATTAGTCTCTAATCTTTTAACCATCTCTAACTGCTTGTTAACATTCTATAATACAATATTATAAATGTTATTTTAGATAGTAAAATACCAGGTTCACACCACTACAATATTTTATTTTATTTGTCAATATTTTCCTGTTGTGACCTTTGAAGTGTTAATCACTCAGTCGTGTCCGACTCTTTGTCACCCCATGTACTGTAACCCACCAGGCTCCTCTGTCTATGGAATTCTCCAGGCAAGAATACTGGAGTGCATTGCCATTCCCTTCTCTAGGCAATCTTCCCAACCCAGGGACTGAACCCGAGCCTGTAGCATTGCAGGCAGATTCTTTACCATCTGAGCCACCATAAGGTGATACATGAAAGATGATGCCATATTTCATATTTGTTAATACCACACTTAGCTGTTTATTAAAATTAATTTCAACTTAACTAAAGAAAATAATAGCATCTTTCCCAGAATTCTCCATCCAATCTTCTACACCCCCACCACTCAGTCACTTTTTCCTAGAAAAATTTGGGGGAGAAAACTGCAGGACAGCAATTTTGTATCAGGTCACTATGACACAGTTTTCTCCTGCTAATTGACATCTCATAATTTCTCTAACAAACAGAAATCCCAAGACTCAAACTGCTTCTACTCCCTCATTTTTTTCAGAAGACTGAGCTATGAAAACAAACTATAACCTTTTTTTTTCCCAGTCTAAGTTGAATTTGCATTTCGTTGACTACTAATGAGGTGAATATTTTCCCATAAGTTTGCTTATGAGTTCTATTTCCTCTTTGGTGAATTGTCTATTCATGGCTTTTGCCCAGTACTTAAAAATTTATATTTTTTAATTACAAATATATTAACTCTTTGTTAAATATAGAGTGAGATATTCCTTAAAAATATTTTTGTATTTATGAAACTAAATGTATTGACTTTTATGATTTTTTAATATTTTGTGAATTTATATTCATCTTCTATCTAACAATACACTTTGCTTACGTCTATTTTTTCTAACTTAACAATGTGCTTATCATTTTAACTCACATGGAACTTACTTTGGAAAAAAAGGTGAGGTGAAGAATACCTGTGCATGCTGTGTGCATGCTCAGTTGTGTTCTACTCTTTGTGACTCCATGGACTAGAGTCTGTCAGGCTCCTCTATCTGTGGAATTTTCCAGACAAGAATACTTGACTGGACTACCATTTCCTCCTGCAGGGGATCTTCCTGATCCAGGGATTGAACCTGCATCTCTTGTGTCTCCTGTGAATCCCAGGTGGATTCTTGATCACTGTGATGCCTGAAGGGTCACAAAGAATAAACGACTGTTTCCCAACTGTTTAAGTCTTTATCTTACAAGCCTTTTGACTAAGGCTTCTCCTCCTCATTGTATTGATCCATACTTCCTTTATTATACACTGGGGACTTGCCTGGTAGCTCAGTTGGTAAAGAATCTTCCTGAAGTACAGGAGTCCAGGGTTTGATCCCTGGGTCAGGAAGATTCCCTGGAGAAGGAAATGGCAAATCACTCCATATCCTTGCCTGGAAAATCCTATGGGCAGTGGAGCCTTGCGGGTGGCAGTCCTTAGGGTCACAAACAGTCAGGCACCACTGAGTGACTAACACGTTCTATTATGGATTGCATTGTTTATAAATAATGACAATTATTTCTGGGCTATTTATTATTTTTATTTATCTATTTTTATATCAAAATCATAGGTTTATTTATCAGAAGTTTACAACCTATTCTGTAATGATAATGATGGTGGTAGTGGCAGTAGTAATACTTTTAAAGTCTTGCCTTCTTTCCAAATGAGTGCTATATCAAAATATTTTTAAGTTACCCTAAAAGCTCCAATTTTATTTCATTTACCTTTTCATTTCCCAAGTAGTGTGGGAATTATATTACATATTTAATAAATGAGGTTCAACTATCTTTTCCAGAATCATGTTCCCTTAAAGATCTCAATAAAGTTCTTAACTTTCTTTATATATTATACTTAAATAGTTTGCAACTATATTTGCAATTTTCTTTATAAGATGTAGAGATTGCATTTTATGAGCATCTTGCATTACTAATATCTTTTATTGATGCTTTGACTGGGATTTTTTATTTTACTTACATTTCTAGATTTGCAATAAATATAATTATATTTTAAATCATCAGCTAGTTAGTTCAGTTATTCATTTGTGCCCAAACCTTTGTGACCCCATGGACTACTGTAGCATGCCAAGCTTCCCTATCTATCACTAACTCCTGGAGCTTGCCCAAACTCATGTCCATTGAGTTGGTGGTTCCATCCAACCATCTAATCTTCTGTCATCCCCTTCTCCACCTGCCTTCAATCTTTCCCAGCATCAGGGTCTTTTCTAATGAGTCAGTTCTTAACATCAGGTGGCCAAAGTATTGGAGTTTCAGCTTCAGCATAAGTCCTTCCAATGAATATTCAGGATTGATTTCCTTTAGGATGGACTGGTTGGATCTCCTTGCAGTCCAAGGGACTCTCAAGAATCTTCTCCAACACCACAGTTCAAAAGCATCAGTTCTTCAGTACTCAGCTTTCTTTATGGTCTTGCCATCTCCTGTTTGACTACTTCCTATTTACTTTGATTCATGGACCTAACATTCCATGTTTCTATTTTAAGTCATATGCTTAGTCTTTTGCATAATTTTGGGGGGATTATAATTGCCCAATAATTGTAACCCATATTTGATTTCATGAATATTGCTTTTCAGTTCAGTTCAGTTCAGTGGCTCAGTTGTGTCCGACTTTTTGCAACCCCATGAAATGCAGCACGCCAGGCCTCCCTGTCCATCACCAACTCCCAGGGTTCACTCAAACTCACATCCATTGAGTCAGTGATGCCATCCAGCCATCTCATCCTCTGTCGTCCCCTTCTCCTCCTGCCCCCAATCCCTCCCAGCATCAGAGTCTTTTCCAATGAGTCAGCTCTTCACATGAGGTGGCCCAAGTGTTGGAGTTTCAGCTTTAGCATCAGTCCTTCCAAAGAACACCCAGGACTGACCTCCTTTAGGATGGACTGGTTGGATCTCCTTGCAGTCCAAGGGACTCTCAAGAGTCTTCTCCAACACCACCATTCAAAAGCATCAATTCTTCGGTACTCATCTTTCTTCACAGTCCAACTCTCACAGCCATACATGACTACTGGAAAAACCATAGTCTTGACTAGATGGACTTTTGTTGGCAAAGTAATATCTCTGCTTTTGAATATGCTACCTAGGTTGGTCATAACTTTCCTTCCAAGGAGCAATTAAGTTTAATTTCATGGCTGCAATCACCATCTGCAGTGATTTTGGAGCCCCCCAAATATGAAGTCTGACACTGTTTCCACTGTTTCCCCATCTATTTCCCATGAAGTGTTGGGACCACATGCCATGATCTTAGAAACCCCCAAATAAAAACAAAATTAATGATGGTAATGAGGATCTTCTCTTATTCCTAGATTTCACCATTAAATACAGACTTTTGGTCTTCAATAGTGACTCTTTTCATGTCCAAAAGATAGTCTACTATTACTTTTAGTGCTTTCATAAAGAACGTTTGCAGAAATTTTCAGCCTCCATTTCAGAAAAGTTTGACACAAACATATCATTTCCTTTAAATGTATCAACTTGTTATCCTCTATGAATAGATTTTATAATACTGAATCATGCTTCCATTCCTGAGACTAAACCTCATGTGGTTGTGGTAAATTATTTTTCACAGGACTCCAACAATGGACTTATAGCCCAAGAATTTAAGCTAGCAATAATTGTTCCATCAAACAATTCCTTAAAGTCCTGCGCTTATAACTCCACTTGCTTTGTTTATCCACCAATTTGGTAATCCTATAAAAGCAACAAGTAAGCTTGTCTGGCCTGATATGTACTGACAAAGGTCATGCCCTTCATTGGTCATGATTTCTTTGTCCAACAGTGCCTTAGTTTTTCTTCCTTAGTGTTTGTTCCTATGTTTCACTAATTATTGACATAAAATAATTTTGTAGATGTTCTTCTCAAGTACTGGCCCAATTGCGCCCTTCTGTGCTTTAAAGTTCTAAGTTAATCATCATTATATAAAACTTTCCCTGGGGAATTATTCTGTCATTCAACAAGTTATCAGTTCTTCACCTCTCACATCAAATCACATCAACATATATAACTATAGTGCAGGTTTTGTTCTCCTTGGCATGATTAGAATTTTAAAATTACCCAGATTCAACATATGTGATTTTTCAATATCTCATCTAATCAAGACTTCTATTGCTACTTAAATTTAAGATAATAATGATTTGAATGACTATTAAAGACTAACACCCAATAGGGGTAACTGTTGGGAGCTAACAACTTGCTAGGCAATATTGTGTGCCTGACGACCCACACATGTCTGAGATAGAAATGAATTATTTTCAATTGCATGCCGTTGTCTGGATCATTTGCTCTTTAAAAAGCAACTTTAAGATTGAAAGAAATTGTAAGGCATTGGGTAAAAACAGAGCTAAATAAAGGAGGTAAATCAGCAAAGAATTTTGATCAAAGACAAACCTACATTTAAAGACTCCAGTTCCATTCTGAGTTGAAAGTCTGCCAAAAATAAAAAGGAAAAAAAAAAAAAGAAAAAAATTGGATTGATATAATTCTTCTTAGGATCCCAGAATAATAGAGTAATAGAAAATATGAAAGATTTTATTAAATGTGTTGGGAGATCCTTTTCTGCTAAACTGGTGATTATAAAACTTGAATGTTTCCATGGGAAGTCTAACTAACGTATGTTCTGGGATGTTTCTGTTTATCAAGGAAATTTTGCAGGATTCTTTCTCGAAGGTAACTTTGTAATTACTTTACTTACCTGTTTAGCATTTACAGTTGTCCATGTATTCATTTAATCTATCTGTCTTAAGCACTTAAAACAAATCAGGCATTGTCCTAAGCTTTGAACATACACTAGCAAAGAGAAGTCCTCAAGTTTCCAATATTTTTCTAATTTATACAACATCTGCCCTTTGCATCTATGCCTCCAGCTCTCTCTATTGAACCATTTTGGACAGAAGCTTAGATACTTAGAAAAAGCTTACTCCTTCGGAGTTATTTTAAACTGAAAACTCAACTCTTAATATTTCTTTTAGTTTGATTTTAACAGTAGATCAAAGTGATTAACCCGATCCTGCACCATTGAAACATCTCATACAACAGCTAAAAAAAGTTTTGGGATTCTGAGTGTTCCTTGACAGTGTGGGAGAGAGAGATAAAAAGAGAGAAGGACTGTGTGCATGTGTGTGTGTGTTATTTGAACAACCGCATGTGATGTGTTCTTCAGTATTCAACAAGTTCTCCAGAGAAGAGTTTATCAGAGGTGATCAGCTTCTGGATAATTAAGAAAATTCAAATTAAAACAACTATAAGATATACTCTATAAATATCTAAAGGCTTTATATCACCCAATTTTAACATAAGCTTGGGAAAGCAGATTCTTTGCAAACTGTGTTGAGAAAAAGAACTTTGGTACAATATTTTTGAAGGGAAATTTACCAATGTCTATCAAAGCTAAAAATAAACCCAAAATACACAAGCTCTTTCTCTGAGTATTTTTCAGTATTTTTTCTATGAAAATTCTCATATAAATGTGCAAAGATATATGCAACTGTATAGAGTATAGCTTTTTTATCACAGAAAACAATTAAAAACTTTCAAGATGCCTATCAGTTGGAAATTGAGTAGAAAAATTAGAGTATACCCATACTGTGGCATGTTCAGTTCAGTCACTCAGTCATGTCTGACTCTTTGCGACCCCATGAACTGCAACATACCAAGCCTCCTTGTCCATCACCAACTCCCAGAGTTCACTCATACTCACGTCCATTGAGTCAGTGATTCCATCCAGCCATCTCATCCTCTGTCATTCCCTTCTCCTCCTGTCCCCAATTCCTCGCAGCATCAGAGTCTTTTCCAATGAGTCAACTCTTCACATGAGGTGGCCAAAGTACTGGAGTTTCAGCTTCAGCATCACTCCTTCCAAAAAACACCCAGGACTGATCCCCTTTAGAATGGACTGGTTGGATCTCCTTGCAGTCCAAGGGATTCCCAAGAGTCTTCTCCAACACCACTGTTCAAAAGCATCAGTTCTTCGGCACTCAGCTTTCTTCACAGTCTAATTCTCACAGCCATACATACTGGAAAAACCATAGCCTTGACTAGATGGACCTTTGTTGACAAAGTAATGTCTCTGCTTTTGAATATGCTATCTAGGTTGGTCATAACTTTTCTTCCAAGGAGTAAGCATCTTTTAATTTCATGGCTGCAATCACCATCTGCAGTGATTTTGGAGCCCCAAAAATAAAGTCTGACACTGTTTCTACTGTATCCCCATCTACTTCCCATGAAGTGATGGGACCACATGCCATGATTTTAGTTTTCTGAATGTTGAGCTTTAAGCCAACTTTTTCACTCTCCTCTTTCACTTTCATCAAGGGGGTTTTTAGTTCCTCTTCACTTTCTGCCATAACGGTGGTGTCATCTGCATATCTGAGGTGATTGATATTTCTCTCGGCAATCTTGATTCCAGCTTGTGCTTCTTCCAGCCCAGCATTTCTCATGATGTACTCTGCATATAAGTTAAATAAGCAGGGTGACAATATACAGCCTTGACGTACTCCTTTTCCTATTTGGAACAAGTCTGTTGTTACATGTCTAGTTCTAACTGTTGCTTCCTGACCTGCATATAGGTTTCTCCAGAGGCAGGTCAGGTGGTCTGGTATTCCCATCTCTTTCAAAATTTTCCACAGTTTATTGTGATCCAGACAGTCAAAGGCTTTGGCATAGTCAATAAAGCAGAAGTAGACGTTTTTCTGGAACTCTCTTGCTTTTTCGATGATCCAACAGATGTTGGCAATTTGTTCTCTGGTTCCTCTGCCTTTTCTAAAACGAGCTTGAACATCTGGAAGTTCACAGTTCACGTATTGCTGAAGCCTGGCTTGGAGAATTTTGAGCATTACTTTACTAGCATGTGAGATGAGTGCAATTGTGCGGTAGTTTGAGCATTCTTTGGCATTGCCTTTCTTTGGCATGTTATGCAACTCTTAAAAATGAGACAGATCTATATGGACCCTATACTGGGAAATCTCTTTTTACATTACTAAAAATAGGTTATTAGGAACTTTCCTGGCAGTACAGTGGTTAAGACCCTTCGCTTCCACTGCAGGGCATGAGAGTTCAACCTCAGTTAAGGAACTAAAATCTTACATGCTGAGAGGTGTGGTCCCCCAAAAATAGATTGCTGAAGTACAGTACAATCTTATTTGCATAAAAATGGTAAGTGAGCATGTGTGCTTGTGTGTGTGTGTCTGGTACAAGATTACCAGAAATATTTTTAAGAAATTCTTAAAACTAGCTTCCTGGTTAAAATATGTGGGCAGATTTGAAGCAGTTGGAAAAGCAGCTTTTTACTTTGTTCCTCTTCCCACTGTTTAATAATTTTTTGCACTTTAAATTAAGCTTTAAATAATGAATCATTTCCTGGTTTGAGTAATATAAAATAACATGTTTATAACAGATGTGAAATCAGAATATACTATTTCCATCACTGTCACTATAATTCTATACATTATATGTTTTTTGAGTTTTACTGATAAGTGATCTGAAATATTTGAATGCCCTCTATAATAACCCATTTTGGCTGTCAACAAATACCACAGACTAGGTGGCTTAAACAACAGACGTTTGTTTTCTCACAGTTCTTAAAGTCAAAATTCTGATATCAAGGTAGCCGTGGAACTGGTTTCTAGTGAGACTTATCTTCTTAGCTTGCAAATAGCTATTTTCTTATTGTGCCTTCACATGGCTTTTCCTCTGTGTGGTAGGAAGCAATAGAGATCTCTGGTGCCTGCCTCTTTCTTATAAGGACATTCCAAATGGAGTTAGGACTCTGTTTGAGTCCATCTCATCCATTTGATTTCATTGAACATTAAGTACTTCCTTTAAGGTTCTATCTCCAAATAAAGTTATATTGAGAGTTAGGGCTTCAACATATGAATTTGAAGGGGACATAATTCAGTCCATACACCTGTTCAACATTTAGAACATTATAAGTGACCATGTATTAACGATAACCAACATGGTTGAAAACGTGACTGAGAATGGTTAATTCATAATATCAGTAGTAATAGATCAATGTAAAAGGACAAACCAAGTCATCAATCGTATCCATTCATTTTAAGCACAGGATGTTTTAAAAATTAATTTTTAGATATCTATTATCTTCTCTATCAGTTGGTAATGCTTTTGAAAAACTTGACTTTATCTTCTTCCTATTTACCTTAAACGTCATAACTCAGTAGCTATCATAACCTTCATAATTGGCCAACATGATAATAAGTTGTGATCAGTTCTATATATTATTGCCTATAGTTGGGTAGCTTTTGATAAGTAAATAAAAAGGACATAATATTCCATCCCTTTGTTCTGCTATACCTAAATAAAATACTTAAATTTTATCAAAACTATTTTCACATATTCTTTTATTATATGACCATATAAAAGTAATAGTCTTATAAATTTATCTAGAACTAACTATTTGTCTTTAGTGAGGTACAGCTTTGGGGGCTTGGGTGAGTACTGAAAAATCATAAATCCATGTGAATATAAGCCTAGCATAAAAATATAGCTTTTTAACTGATTTTATTTTCCTGAGTTGAAATGTATTTCAAAGGCTACATAAAATGAGAACTCAAAAAACATCATCTTACTACAGTTGTGAAGTTGAAAATTTGTGAAAATTTGATCTATTCATAATAACTGGTTGATGTCAAGTAAATTAAATAAAAGGGAAAAGGAAGATAAAGTTTCAAACAATAAGAAAGAATAAACACAAGTGATTTAAATAAAGTATATAGAAATGCTGCCTGATACATAAGGCTATCAAACACTGTTTTAGAAAAAGGGGCAAGGAAAAATCCTTAGATACTATTCGGTGAAACTGGAATGTCTGCTCTAGTATTAGAGAAAACTTGTGGATTAGGATAATTAGAAAATGACTTAAATATGTGTTAATAATGAAATATGTTCTATATTTAATTAATAACTAAAATAAAAGCTAAAGAAGACTTGACTCACTTATATCAAGATTGTTCTGTGGCAGAAAACTAAGAAGACAATTCTACCTTTCAAATCTAGACTTGCTGCTAAGTAAATACAAAGATTTACTTGGAAGCCAAAGGAAATGGTACCCAGAATTATCACTAAAGATTTGAAAGGTCATCAGAAACCAGAATAATAAGCGTTAACTTGAAGTCTGAGACCACATAGCTCAGTATGTTTCTGTAATTGTCTAATGTCGTTTAGGAACTTGTGGCTAATTACAAAAAAAAAAAAAAAAAGCTCCAGAGCAATCTTAATTTGTTTTCTGTTTAAATAGCACAATCTATTAGGTTGCAAAGGCTGACTTAAAAGAATTTTATTTTTTTTCCTCAAAAAGTCCTATTCTTTACCATAAAATATGACAAGTACGAGGTCAAATTCAAAGGTAATCTAATGACATGTCTGACTATTCTACCTAAATGTAATAAAACAGACACAGGCTCTTTTATAAGGGACCTAATAGAATGAACCTAGTAAGCAGGAAACCATTTTATTTAGCTTAGTTGTTTGGGCCTTGATATCAAATGTGACCAGCAGTCCTTGGTGGATGGCAAGGTGGTAACTGAACTGGTTCTATTTGCTAGTCCCCACCCTCTCTCACAGTGTTTTTTGTATTGTACATTCAAATATCTTCAAGTTATTTATTTTTCCCTCCTATTTGGTAGCCATGTAATAACAAGTCCCCAGTGAAGACCAAGTAAATGTACCGTTGCTTCTACTGTTAGGTCACTTCAGTTGTGTCCGACTCTGTTCAACCCCATAGACAGCAGCCCACCAGGCTCTCCTGTCCCTGGGATTCTCCAGGCAAGAACACCGGAGTGGGTTGCCATTTCCTTCACCAATACATAAAAGTGAAAAGTGAAAAGTGAAAGTGAAGTCACTCAGTCGTGTCCAACTCTTGGTGACCCCATGGACTGCAGCCTACCAGGCTCCTCCATCCATGGGATTTTTCCAGGCAAGAGTACTGGAGTGGGGTGCCATTGCCTTCTCCATGAAACAAACTTAAGACCCCCCCAAAAGTCATAAATCCAGCTTCAAGAGGGCCCCCCTGCAGCCAAGCTGGGATCTACCCTTGCTTTCCTTGTGGAAGTGGGGAGGCACCTAGTGGAATATGGAGGGCCAGGGATGCTCCAGACTTCACCACTTGCCCTTGCCCTCCCTTGAGAAGCAAGGCCTTTTCTATACTGGGATGTGGAAGGTAAAGATTCTCTACAGGAAGTTAGAGTTACCCGAATTGAGAAGTTACCCAAATGGCAGTTGAGAAACTATCTAAGTTTCAGTGACAGTGCCTGAACCACCAGCTAATGTCAAGGAAGCAAACCCTAACATTCAAAATTCATGTGGGGAAGGGGTGTGTCCCTGCATCTCCCAGCCATATTGTTTTATTTACAGGAAAATTTCTTTTAAAAAATTAAGGATCACAATCTTTACATTAGCTAGGCAAATTTGAAGCCAATGAAGTGGTTTTCCTAGCCAAGGCCCAGTGGAACACAAGTGAAGCCCACTAACTGTTCCACTAAGATATATCAAGGGACCAGTCATGGAAAATATCAACTACCAGAAAGTAGGCCCACACCCTCCTGTCCAAAAGACAGCTCTACACTTCAAGCCAGAGGCACTACTATGTTCCCCAAACCCCCTAGACTAAGTTACCAGTCACTCTCCCCCATGGTTAGCTCTCTCTACCCCCAGATATAAGACCTCATTCTCTGACGGACTGAATCCTTTCTCCTCGATCATCTCTGGAATGAGAAATCACTACTTGGATAAGTACTGTTATCAGGCATGATTTTCTCTGCAATAACCTAGAAGTTTACATTGTCTTGGCACTAGTACCCCTTGTGTTTTGGTCACCATGCTTTACAATAGAATTTATACTGAACTGATAGAAGCACATTAAAATAAATGATGCGCAGCATGTTAGTGTGCACTCAGTCGCTCAGTTCTGCCCAACTCTTTGTAAATCCATGGACAGTAGTCCGCTAGGCCCCTCTGTCCTCTACACTGGCAGACGGATTCTTCATGTATGTGCCACCTATTGTGTATGTACTAGGTTTAAAAAAATCCTTGACCAATTTGATGCAAACAGTTGGTACTAAATAAATGTCTCTTGATCAATGGTCATTGTGGAAATGTGACTGCTGCTACCATTCTTGTGAGTAGAAGTACTCATTTCAGTTGCATTCTGTTAAATCTCCTCTCGTCTCTATGGTCCTTGATATTGTCTTTTCTACTCTGCTGTCCATCAATATCCAATCTATATTGCATGAGGACCACAAGACCAATGTTCTGTCATTACCCCATGGAGTGGTTAGGCAATGCATCACAGTATTAGACAGTCATGGCTTTTAGGAATTGATTTTAATATAGTTCTGATTTTAATAGAAGTTGATCTTTATTTTCAGAATTAACTTCAGCTAGTTTTGCTTGTGATTTACTGTTCCACAGGAAATTACTCATTTTTCAGAAGCTATAGTTTTGAAAGTCAGGCATGAAATGGTGTATACTAAAGCACTTTGAACTTGTAAAGCAATACACCAATATTAATTTTTATCATTATTGATTTTTGAGTCTGTGCCAAATGTTGTAGACTATTTCAGTCACCCACATTTTTTCCAAAATAAATAATCACAGACAGGCAAATTATACTAGCTAAGTGTGTCTATTGCAGAGAGGAACTCAGAAAATAAAGAAAACAAATTAAGAAAATTTTCATTTATAATGCTAAATCATGCAAATAGTTACTTTATTTTTGTATTATAACAACAAAGGAAGATTACACTTAATATGTGTTTTCCATGTGAGGCACTGCTTCATATGCTTTAAGTATTTATTAATCCTTTCTACAATCATGAAGTAAATACCATGGTTACCCTCTTTTACAGAAGAGGAACCAGAGCTTGGAAAAATGAAGTAAACTAGCCTGTTATACGACTGAACACAGCAATCTAACCTCAAAGCCTTCAGTGTTAAGTACAAATTAGTTCATTTATCCCACGTTATGTTAACCAACTGCTATATTTCAGGCACTTTGTTTTTTGCAGTCTAAAGTTTCATGATGATGTAGGTGGTATGCCTTTTTTTCTATATATCCTGCCTGAGAATAGAGGATATTTCAAGCATTTGGATGAGTGTCTTTCTTGAACTGAAAACTTCTCAGCTCTTTTATTCACCAAATAATGTCTGTCTCATCTTCTCTTAGCTCCCCCTGAGAATCTAATATATCCTAAAATCCTTCATTCTATGCTCTATATCTTTACCTTTTCCTCTATATTTTCTTTCGTTTTTTTTCTCTGTGGTTTGTTCTAAATCACTTTTCTGACCTATGTCATTGGTGTTTTATATCCTTTTAAATCTACCTGTTGTATTTTAATCTCAATTTTTGAAGTTTTCTGAAAAAATTTTAAACTAACAGTTTTTTTAAACTCTTCTATATCGTTTTTTATAGCTCTTATTCCCTGCAACTATTTTCAAACGTGCCTTTTAATTCCCTAATAGTGGCAGTAGTAGTTTCAGTACCTCTGACAGAAAATTCCAGTATCTGAGGTCTGTAGATTTTTCCCTTCTGACTGATGTTTCTCCTGGTGTTCATTCGTAGTTTCCTCATATATTTAATCATGGAGATTCCTTGAGGTCTATAACGGAAGTGCCTTCCTCCAGATGAATACATGGTGATTTCTGCCAAACACCTAGAGGCACTATTTAGAACCATCACAATTCAAGTTCATTGATTGAAGAACCCAGGATCGCCAAAGCAGTGTATAGTAGAGGCTGCAAATTCCTAAAAGAATCAGCAATAACTTTTCTAAAACAGGTTGTTTTCCTCCTTCCTTTTCTCATCTGTCTGTGATACGCCACATCAGCCCTCACTGCAGACCTCAGGAAGCGGAGGATGAAAGGAGAAAATCATTGTTATTCTTGACTCACTTGTCTTTTGAGATTTGGGGCGTTTTGGGGACCCAGCGTAACATAAGTAGGCTGTCCTTTTACAGAGCTTCCCAGGTGGTGTTAGTGGTAAAGAACCCACCTGCTGATGCAGGTAGACATAAGAGACATGGGTTCAATCCCTGTGTTGGGAAGATACCCCGGAGGAGGGCACACGAACCCACTCTAGTATTCTTGCCTGGAGAATCCTATGGACAGAGGAGCCTGGTGGGCTAAGGTCCATAGGGTTGCAATGATTAGGACATGACTGAAGTGACTTAGCACACATGCACACATGTCCTTTTACAATCCCTTGCTTGAAGATGCTTGAAGAGTCTGCCAAAACTATAGGTCGAATGTGACAAAATACAAAATACCCATGAGTCAAAGGTAAGTTAAGTGCTCCATGCTTTTATAGAATGTCACATTTCTTCAATTTTATCCTGTAGATCTATCTTGTCACCTCTTAGATGCTTTTAAGAAAATCCTTTTAATGTGAATTTTTGTTGTTGTTTTCAGTGAGATTTCTCTGAATAATGTTATCTTTATTGAATCATTCAGCATTCAATAATGTAGCTATTATTGAACATGCTGCCAAGTCACTTCAGTCGTATCCAACTCTGTGCAACCCCATAGATGGCACCCCACCATTGAACATAGAGGCCCAATAAATGACAGCTGCTGCTGCTGCTGCTAAGTCGCTTCAGTCATGTCCAACTCTGTGTGACCCCATAGATGGCAGCCTACCAGGCTCCTCTGTCCCTAGGATTCTCCAGGGAAGAATACTGGAGTGGGTTGCCATTTCCTTCTCCAATGCATGCATGCATGCTAAGTCGCTTCAGTCATGTCTGACTCTGTGCAACCCTATGGACAGCAGCCCACTAGGCTCCTCTGTCCACAGGATTCTCTAGGCAAGAATATTGGAGTGGGCTGCCATTTCCTTCTCCAATAAATAACAGGGACAAGGTTTTCCTAGTAGAAATTGCATTCTAGTAAGACAATCATATTCAAAAGAAGTAAAAAGACAAATTGATTCTGGGTTGTGATTTAAAACTATGAAGTTAATAGACAAGGAGCTGAGATAGATATTAGTGCAGGGATCCAGGCAATGGGTGCTTCGTGTAATAGCTTACTATTTTTCTTAAATTTAAAGGAAATTGGAAAATCAACAGTAACCTACAAAGGAATTTAAAATTACATATAATTTAAAGTTAAATTAAATACCTTGTGACAAATGGCTTAAGCAATGTAGAATTAGCGTACAATAGTTAAGAGGTCTGAATTGGGAATGGGGTTACATTGATTGATCCCTCCTGTCATTTACCTGCTGAGTTGTCTTGGGGAAGTCATCTAACCTATTCAATTAGATCACTAATTAATTTAGTTAGTTTTTGGTTATCTATAAGCACAAGGTACTCTGGCACTGGATGGAAGTGGTCAGGGGGAGTGAGTGTGAAGGTGGGTGGTCAAAGAGTAGTTCCTGAACTTTCTGCAACATGGAACTCATATATAAGGTTAAAAAGAAACTGTACTCATAAGATTTCATGTCGGTGAAACTGAATTCTAATCTCAATTCTGTAGCTTGTTTGACCTTGAAACAACCAGAAGACCCACTAGCACAGACTGAGGCAATGGCACTGGCTCCCCTGAACATTAAGTGTTCTGTGGCTTTTTCCTTTCACCCTTCCCCCAGACCCACTCACACTTCAGGCCATTACAGAACAAGAGAGGAGGGGAGTTCTGAAACTTCATTCTGAAATCCGTCAGATTTCTGCTTTCATCCATTCTAATAGTGGGATTCCTGTAATGTTTCCTGATCATAAACAATAGTGCAGCTAGCAAGCATTTGAAAACCTGCTGGTTTGTTTGTTTGTCAAAAAAAAAAAAAAAAAAAAAGTTTTTGAATCTGTGTATGACTGGTTTTCATTATGGTGATGAAAGAATGATGGGGGATCAGCAGAATTATTGCAAAGGATTTTCACATGGAGGCACATACTAAACATTAGCCATTGGCAGAGCATAGGTCTTAAGCAAAGGGGGAATATCATACACACACACACCACACACACACACATGCAGTCATCACATGTGTGTATGTTTGTTTATATAGAGAGGGAAAATAGAGAAAAAGACATATAATCCATGCATATTCGTGCTATTTTAATTTGTAAAATACAGATAATTCATGTTCATCCAGGGAAAATTTAAACAGTACAATAGTACTATTAATGCAATAGGTATTAATGTGAAAAATAAATGTCCCCTTCCTATCACATTCATTTCAAGGTATTGTGTATTTTTACGAAATTTTGCATATTCTTTGCAACAGATTTGTGTAGCTTTCTGTACATAAATGGAGTTATACTGTATGTTCCATGGAACAATTTGATGTTTTCTCTTATATCTTGGACATTTTTCCTAACAGTATATATTGATCTACCAGCTTCTTTTTTAGTACTGTAAAGTATCTCATTATGTGAATCTAGTATAATTTATTTAACCAGTCCACCATGGGTGGACATTTATGTTTTCAGAACCTGTCTTCAGTTGTTTGCTATAACAAAGAGGCTATCACACACAGCCATTACACTACCAGTTTTGACTAGATGTGCGAACTGCTTTGGCAGCTGCTGTGTCATGTATTTTCTCAATCAAGAGATAATTCAAGTACAAATACTCATGAAAATTTTTGACACTTAAAGAAGATCCTCATGCTAAAATCTTGTGGTAACTACTAAATTAGAAATTTGTTTTAAGCTTTAGTTTAGCATATGCTGTTTTGAAGTATAACAGGCAATTGAATTTGTTAATAAATGAGATAAATGAATGCCCTTATCTGAGACTCACCAAAATTGATTCACTGATGCAGCAAACTTGTTGTCTGAGCACTGATTCTGTGTTCAGAACTGGTGATACATGAATAAGATCTGGTCCTGTGCTTGTAGCACTTGTGGGAGAGACAGTCATGCCAACATAAATTGCAGTACAACGTAGCAAGTGCTATTACAGGAGAGCTGCCCTATGATTTTGCTGTTTTAATGTAAACACTGAAAATGATGAACCAGAGCCGCTGCTCTCTCTACCAGTGCAATGACTGCAAGTAAGCAGTCATTCTTCAGGCATTTTCAGCAACTGTTCAATGTTTTCTGCAGAAAGAAAAAAAAAATGAGAGAATTTGGCAAACAAGCTTCAGTTTTCACATACTTTCTAATAATTTCCTATCTGTGGCTCACATATCTTTTCCTCTAAAATAAAGGAAGGATTTATCTTTCTACTCTTACCTCTCTAGCAAGTCCTCTGCAACTTTATTTATCTTCATGTGTTCTTTGAATATAGCAGTGTTGATCCTTGCAGAAGTCTGTTTATGAAACAGTCAGACTAACGCTTGACAATTTCACCGCATACTTCACTCTGTCCACATTGAAAGCTATTTAGTGACTTCTCTCTGACCAGAAGATGCCTGTTTGGATACTTTTTCTGGAAAGGAGGAATAGAGACTATCCCGAAACTAGTATTTTATGGTTGTCAATTAAGCTTAGGGATGCATCTAAAATAATAATGATAATATAAACTACAGTACCTATCATTTATTGAATTCTTACCACTGTAGTAAGTGCTTTACTATACTAATCACTCTACATAAATCATCTTATTTAATTTCCATACCACTCATTATCACCAATTTATTCATCAGATGTATGATGCAGGGGAGAAAGTAACTCACAAAGTTGTATAACCTGCAAATACAGAGCCAACCTTTAAATTCAGGTCTGTTTGATTCTATTATGCATACTTTCAACCATTATGCAACAGTTCTACAAATTAGAGGTTGTTTTCAAACCTCAATATTTCTAAACCACGTGTCAAATCACCAAATATATATTTCTTGTCCTTCACAACAACCCACCCCCAGAGCAAAAAAAAAAAAAAAAAAAAAATTCCCTGGACTTAAGAAGAAACTTCCTGCCTGTATTGCAATGAATAAAAAGAAAGTTTATTTTTAGGGAGAGGGTTTTGAATGTATTTGAGATATTTAAGTTTTACACCTACCTTCGCATATAATTTTGCAGCTTTAGGGTCTTTATGGATACTAAAGTCTCATCTATTTTTACCAATTTCTACTAAATTATGCTGGAGGAAGAAGCTAATGCTAGAAAGAATCTAGCTTGACAGATAAAGCCCCAAGGAAGCAAAAAAAAAGTTATCTACATTAGAGGAGTATTAGTCTAATCCTACATCCCAAAATGCCATACTTGGATTAACCAATCTTTCCTAGATAAGCAGGATATAAATTAGCAGTGGAAGACTTGGCCCAACCTCTCTGCTGGAAGCATATTATTAAGAGACCATGCCCAAAAGTATTAGGGAGATACGTGTTAGACTACAGTCTTAAAATCCAGTGGGAAGGAGTGCCAACTGGCACAGTTTCATTTTATTAGTTCAGCCTCTCTTGCTTATATAATGTGGTGGGAGCAAAACGACTTATGTTTCATAAAGTCAGCCATCTAGTATAGATCATGCCTATCCCTGAGTTAGAAACCTTTTGAAAAATCTTGCTATAATAAAATCTATCTCATTGTATCGATCCACATTGTTATTCTGAAAATGTACATGTATAACTTTTTGTGCCCTATCCAACTGAATCATGCTTCTTTGGTAAAATTGCTTTCCTCTTTTATTGTTTGTACACATTTTTTTTTTATTGTCTGATAACATTTGCACATGGGAGTGTAAATTTCAACAATGTTGATGTTTCCATATAGTTATAAGTTCCAGCTGTTAGTCCTTTTCTTTCCAGTGGAGATCTAACATTACAAAGGAAGAAGAGAGGCAGAAAATTATATATATATGTATATAAAATATACTCTCAGAGAGGAGAAAAATTGGTAAAAATTCTATTAACAATAATATTTTTAATAAATCAGAAATTCTCAGCCAGCAATACTTTTAGTTATCTTTATCATTTTGGGGTAGGGAAGGAGATCAGTGATTAAAACCTAATATGAAGAAAGTTCAGATAAAACACAAAACTTCATGCCCCAGAAAATTCACTGTACTTGTGGAAAATTTCATGGAAGTCATTCTCTTCAAGTTTAAGAACAATCATAAAATAAGCATCAACTATTTCATAGGTGAGACCCTTGATAGCTAACCAGTCTCTATTCTTGTGGTTCTCTAAGTGAAATCTATGCCAGCTTAAGTTTTGGGAAGAAAAGAGGATTATACAAGTTGCTTTTACTTTTTTAACTACTCAAGAGTTATGGTCTGTTTTAATTTATTAGAAGAAAGAAACACCAATGAGAGGCCTGTATGATTCAAGAGATAGGAAGATGCTGTTACTTATCTCCAGCATTAAAATCCTTATGAATTCACCTAGCCAAAGTTTAAAATTGAAGAGAGCTGTGCCAACTGGATGCATAAGAATAACAAATAAAAAGTCTACCCATTATAATAGATATAAATCAATTGACCAACTAATATTTATACTATTCCACTATATATATATTTGTACTTTGTATATATATATATATACACACACACACTATATCCTGCTCATTTTGAAATTCTTTATTAGATGACAGTAATTGATTTTTGAGAATTATTTTAACCAACTTCAGGAGATATCTTAGTCGTCCAGTGAAGTAATTAAGTAGCATCATTTTCAGCTACTGGCTCAAATTCACTGTGCATTCATGGATTGTGTGTTTAGGGCAATAAAAGCCACATAATTTTGTTCCATTTTTAACTTTTGAATTTAAAATAAAGTAAACTCAAATATATTTTATGCTTAAATTTCTATAAATACCCACCTACAAAATAATCACTCAATCAACCATAGAGAAAAAATGATAACTAGACTTCCTCTCTAAAGGATTAAGAGCAGATTTCTTTCTTTGTTTGTTTTTTGTTTTCTTTTTTTGCAATTCCAATAGTTGTAAGCTAAACAGATACAATTGGCAACAAAGGACTTAGATGACCCTGTTTCTTTCAAAACAGGTAATTAGATAGGTTTATCTTTCTTCTTACTCAAATGCCATTGAAATCTAGCCTCTTTTTTTAAACTAAGTGAGAAGATGACTATCTCCCTATCAATAGAGTTATGATAGGATCCTCAGTGTTTTTCTTAGTCTGGTGCTTTTCCCATTGAGTGTATCATCCACAAACAGACTACACAGTGTCTTTGGGAAATTGAGGTCAGAAAGGAATATGCCACTCTGCCTGCCAGGCCCACTAGTATGTTATTTCACCTGCTGGGTACAGAAACTTTTCTCCAGAGTTCAACAACAAAAAAAGTGCTCCCTTGATTAATCACATACAAGTTCCTGCACTCAAGGGTCACTGAGTAATGATTCACTGATACACAACAAGGGAATCTACCATATAAAGGTGATATTGCTGCTGCCATCAACCCTCTGGTATACATTGTTCTAACCTACATGTTCTAACCACAGCCAACTTGTTTTAATAAGACTACAAACAGAGACTCAACTCAAAACTGCAAAAACTACTGTAGAAACTTTCCTGTTAAGCTCCCTATGTCCCTTTGAAACAAAATAACTCAGGCTTTTTTTTTTTCAAGTAGATCTTGTTTTCCCCATTTTCTTCAGATGCCTTAGTATTGTCTTTTCATACTACTTGAAACAACCATGACCCATGTTGTCCATAGAGCATTACTAGTCATACAGCTTGCACCATGTCACCAGTATGCTACTGGTGTTTATTTGATTTAATCACTACCACTGCCCCCAAAGAGCTCTTGTCAAAAGCCTGTGACTTTCATTTATTCATTGAAAATCATTTATTGAGTGATTCCCACTCTGTCCTGCATACATTTCTAGGTACGAAAGATAAAAGCTTGAACAAACCAGAAATAATTATTACATTCATAGCATTTTTAGTGGAGTGGAGAAGACACTCTTATTTCAAACAATCATTTTTAAATGTGTAATAAAATTATGACACGTATAAGATACAAAAGTTCACTCAGTTGAGGGAAGATTCAAATAACAGTTTCATCTACTCAGGGGAATCTGGGAAGATGCTCTTGGTAACAAGCAGTTAATTCCAGAATAATAATGATAGAAAATAAAAATTAAAAATCTACTGGGATTTGCATGACCTTTAATGATAATACCTCTAGTTTCCATATCAAATACAGTGTTACCATCAAATAGTTCAATAACTGGTACTCTTGAAAAGGAAAAGTGAACTTCCAGAAAAAAAAAAAAAAGGTTTATGTACATGTTTGCAGTTTTGATTTTGTATTTTGGTAACTTATCTACCACTCCTTCCTAAAATGACAGAGATTGTAGATAGAGAAAGTCTAGGGTCTTTGGTTTTTATCAGAAGATCAGATTAAAGTATCTTATTCAGTAGTTAATAGTTGATAGATAGACCTTGGACCTCATCCTTCTTACTCACTTGAGTACAATGAGGCTTGTGAATCAGGCATATAGAATACCAACCCTTTTCCTACCACCTACTGGATGTATGATTTTAGACAAATTGTAGCAACTTTTGGTCCTACTATTATCTAGGTGGAGGATTAGAATTCTTCTTCCTTTACCTTTATTTCCTCCTCTGACTCTTCCATTAAAATATCATCTGTCTCTCTCTTTTCACTCATGGCACTCTCATTAATTCCCTCTAATGGACAGATTTGTGACATCTTATTTTATTACAATAGACTGGTAGACAAACTAAGATTACTATAAAATACTGTCTTTTATAATGACTGAATTGAAGGTAAACATGGCTTTTAAAAGATTCTACAAGTCCATTGTTATGGTCTATGACAATTTCAGACGTTCTTCAATAGTGTTGAGACTTCTACTTGTTCTAAATTGTTCATTGTCTTCTCGACATAGAAATCACTATATTAGTTTATACCACAGAGTGCACAAATAGCTCTGAATTTTATGATGGTTCAGTAATAAGCCTAAAAGCATATGCAAGTATTTTCTGAAGAATGCCTGTCTGTAATGAGGAGCATGAATGCTCAAAACTAAATTTCACTGAAATATCATCATTTAACACCACAAGAAAGTTGGAAGAAGTCTTCTTTTGGCATTTCCCCATGATTCTGTGTCAACTTAGAATTTGATTATCTATTTTGGATAAGACAAGACCTGGATTCAAATACTTCCACACATTCAGGATACTATTTGAGATACTGAAATGTAGTACAAGATATTGAAGTAAAGTTATATATATATACTTTTAACAAAATATCTCACATTCTCAAAGTAATACTAGAGGTTTTTTCATAAGACTTTTTGCAACTTCCCAATTGGTTAACAAAATCAACTGGGTAATCTCTTCCCCTCCCCACAAAAAAAGTCATTGTGGAGTCATGATTATGGCAGTAAGGGAATTGTTTTTATATATAACACTTTTATTTCGTTTCCTTCTAAAATCCAATAATATGTTATCTCCTCCTGAAATGTTATAAAAGTTTTGTCCTTTTGAAAAAGATTATAATTATTCTGAGGTTTCAGACACATATTTAATCTCTTAGTAGAAAAACTTTCCATATTTACTAAAATTATGTTGAGAAAATTCGAGAGGAGTGTTTAAAAATTTTACTCATACATTAAACAATTTTGAATATTGCTCCCTTCTATGAAGCATAGACCAAGAGGAAACAGACTCTCAACTGCAGTATAAAAGATTTAGGCTAGAGAGAAAGGGCCTCTGGTAGTTTTTACATTATGGAATTTATTTTTATCAGTGTAAATCACAGACCCTCTATGTTAAGGGCTTCACAACAGAATTTTCACCTTTCAAATGCAATTTATGTTTAACACTGTTTTGAGATAAGGCGGGAATTGAGTGACGCCTCAGTGTCTTTTGATCCCTCACCCTGAAGGACTACACGGGACCATAATAACACCAATCTTGAGTGAAGTGGAACCAATTTTGCTAAAACATCTGAAATATACTCTTCCTAAATAGTAACACCTGGTCATACAGAAAGTCCCAAGAAGTCTTTTTTCCCAGGAGATTCTCCAATCCAGGTTTTTGTTACCCTAGAGGCTTAGGTAATACAGTTGGGGTCAGAGAAACACAGCCCAAGGTCCAGCCTCTGGGCTGATCTTAAAATAGAATTGCTTCTCTGACTCTCCTCACTCTCAGGTTTGGAATACAATGCAATTTCAACCATTTCTACCGATGCTTTTCGATTAATTAAAAATAACAAATGACATTGTTGTCTGAGAGGAGTTACACTGTCTGTGGTAGATGCCACTAGAGCCTGAAAATCACTGACTTTGGGGAATGCAGGACTCTGCTCCCCAGTCAGCAACATTGATATAAAAAGGGGGCTCTCGAGGTAAAAATCAATTTAAGCTTGTCAGTCTCTAAGCAAATGTCATGGAATCTTCAGAAATGGCTTGTGATGAGGGCCATGTAAATGAAAATAGGCTCAATCAACCTTCTGCTTTGGATTGTTGAGATCCAAACACTGGAATTTTAAAATTTTTATTTATTTATTACTGTTTTGCTGTGTTTGTTTTTGGTTGCATTTCATGTAAACTCCTTAAGCCTTGCCTGGTGTCATTTAAAAAATTGTGCACGTCTGTGAGATGTGTTTTCCTCCCATTTCAAGAAATCTTCATGGAAGGGAGGTTCATTGCTACCATCTGTACTTAGTTTAAGAGAGCTTTGATTAATAAGGACCACCCTATTGTTCATTTGTTTGACATGTGGAAATATTTGTAATTCGTTCCTAGTGAGAGAGATTTCAGAAAGGACCTGGTTTGACTTTCAAACCCACGTTGCCAATGAAAACCAGCCTCCTGAATCCGAAGGTCAGTGGGGAACAAGCAAAGGTGTTTTATCCTCCCCTCACCCCTCCTGCAAACACCAACACCTGTTAAAAGTGAGGTTGAAACGATCCTGTTGGATCTCAGAGACCCAATTCCAGCCTGAAAGAGGCTCTGATGTATGGTGTATAACGAGAGCTGGAGACTGCCCACTGCTACACATCATTATCATTCAGATCATGAAAGAAAATGAAATGGCTCAAGCAGATAACAGCTGTTTTTATTCTGCTTTTCAAAGATTCTCTTAAACAACCTGATCTCATTGCTTTTATTTAAGGGTGAACACCCAATTGTAAACATAGGAGAGATGCATTCTCATGATGTCAGTAATAAAAGCATGTATAAAGCAGCATGTGTATTCTGGAAAGCTAACTAACCATTAAAGCCAAGAAACATAGTCTGGCACAACTCTTATTATGTGTCCAAGGGACTTGATGGTATGCACATAAGAAAATGTAATGAAACAGCAGGAAGGAGAAGGGAAGGGAAGGGAAGGAGCCAAAGGTTTGGGGTGCACAGTTTTTATATCTATGATATGTTAGCAAAATTACAGAGATCCAAAGCTGCCAAGATCATCTGAGAAAAGCGCTAGCATAGCAGTGGAAACGCAAGTGATTTGGTTTCTGTTTCTATATATAGTATAATACAAAATCATCTCTTTACATTTTTATCTGTTAGTTACAAATAATGAGGCTGCTACACAAGACATACACAGGAAAAAGGAAGAGGCCCAGTCTCCCTTTTATCAGGACTTCACATCTGATTTGGGGCAATGTACATCTATTGTGTTTGTAATTGCTGTGATCATTATCATAAGCATTCAGTGTAGCTTGCTTGAGGAATTCAGCACCATTATTTCTCATCAAAATTTTATAAAAATAAAATTGTTTGCAACTGAATTTTGACAGAGAAAAGCTTATACAAAGCCAATGTGATCAATACTCACCATAATTATTTATCTTTGCAAAAATATAACAAAATTTAGGCAATCCCTCCTAGATGTATGATGACAAGGCTCATTTTTAATGGTTTCTTCTTATTTCAATATATCAGTAGCACCCTTTATGAAATGGATCATATATATTAATTAAAGTAGGAAGAAATTATTCCCATACTCAACTTGATAATAAAAACTTTGTAATTTATAAAATAAAAATTTATGAGAAAAGCATATATATATATATACATATATAAATACATATGTAAAGTTTACACCTAATGTTGGTTTATGAGTCACATAAATTATCACATTAAACCAAAAGATGTGTCCAATAAGAAATTTAAAATTGGGAATCTGCTATTCATGGCTTAAATTCATGCTTCAAAAAAAAATACAAGGCATAAAAATGTCAGCTCCATAGATTTGCTGCTAAAAAATTCCTGTTCACCTGTGAATAAAATACAACTGCCTCTAAGGGTATGCAATTTTACAAAGGCAAATTAATCTCTTACATGCCCAATCCTCAAACTATAATGTATTTCAAAACTGAGCAATATAAACCCCTAAATATGAGATTGTTTTAGATAGCCCTGCTAAAGGAAAACTATAATGCATAGTTTGAGGCTCTAAATTATAGCTGGATTTTCTGCTCCTGGTTGTTCATTAGTCTATGTGGAAGGGGCCAGTGAAATAAAGTAGCAGCATCTTGTACCATTATATGACTTTGTATTTCTTTGAATCAAATAGGAAATGATGTGGAGACTCATGCTGTTTTGAAATGGCATTCTCAGCTCTGCTAGGAACAACGTTCAGACTAAATTGCAAAAAATGTTCATCAGTGTGAAAAATGCTGTTTCTATGGACTTGTGTTTAAATATGCCAGTAGTGTATGTGTGTGTGTGCACACAGGTGATCATTCCTAATGACTTTAATACTCTCTAGGATTCTATTCATTGTGGGCCATGCCTCTGTTAGTTTTCCATTTTTGAATTACCTGAATTCTAAACCTCTGTTCTTTTTCTTTCCTCCTAAGCACCAGAGTAGGGTCATTCTCCTGCTCACTGGTATATCTACAACTCAAATACAAGTGCAAATAAAAGGACAGTATAAAGAAGACACCCACCACCCTGAAGAGAAACACAAAAGAACATAGATTTATACTGACTAGCAGCTCTAGATATCTGATGAATAAGTGGGTTTTTTTTTTAATAATCATATATTTTATTTATTTATTTATTTATTTATTTAAATTTTAAAATCTTTAATTCTTACATGCATTCCCAAACATGAACCCCCCTCCTACCTCCCTCCCCATAACATCTCTCTGGGTCATCCCCATGCACCAGCCCCAAGCATGCTGTATCCTGCGTCAGACATAGACTGGCAATTCGATTCTTACATGATAGTATACATGTTAGAATGCCATTCTCCCAAATCATCCCACCCTCTCCCTCTCCCTCTGAGTCCAAAAGTCCGTTATACACATCTGTGTCTTTTTTGCTGTCTTGAGCAATTGACCAAAATAAATATTTTGAATCTGAAAATATATCCTGAAACACAGAAGCTGCATAAGTTAGGCAGCTTGGACAGACCCAGAGTAGAGCTCTGAAATTCAGAGAAATTTTCTTTTTATGGCACATTAGATAGCTGCATGGCTATGAAACATGAATTTGGATGCCAAACGAATAACAAGTTTGAAGGATGAGCACCGAGTGACTTTAAACATCTGTGAAGTGAAAATATCCCTGAACCAAGGCATGCTACTGTGTTGAAAACAATTACTGTTACAGATCATTTTCTTGCTTTAGATAAAGTATATCTCTTCTCATGGGAGCAGGTGTACTGATGGCTTTGTGAATCATCATTCATCAAATCACAAATGGACATGCACACCCCTTTTCTGGTTAATCCACACAAACAAAAATCACAGCTTCTTAACATCACAGAGAAGAAAACCTGTGATTTGTTACCAAGGAAGGATACATTTTACTTCTTCACTTCTCCAGGATTTGTAGTAGTAATGTGAAATCAAGTGAACAGAGACACTTTGAAAATCTGCCCCTATACCCCTTGCTTTTGGGATATTAATGACTACAAGATGTTGAATGCATATTTGAACAGTAAGAAGAACCTGCTTCCCAAAGGGGAGAAAAAAAAAAAAAAACAACTGAGAGCAGACTCAGAGGAACAGTAAGTTAGTAGACAGGTCTAAAAATCTCCGAACACCAGCATGTCCCAAAGCTTAGGGTATTGCAGGAGCTCTATATCAAAGTCAGCAAAAATCTTTCATTTCATTATGACTTCTAGAACATGACTTATTTTGCAAAGATATTTTTCTTACATTAGAATTCAACAGTGCTAACAATTAGCATTATGTTATTGCTTTTTTGTTGTTCTCATCATAGAATGTTTTACTAGCCAGTTTTTAAAAAATGGTAAAAGAGAGGAAGGGAGATTTGTATTGAGACCAAGCATTGAATGTAGGTTTCTCTTTAAAGGATGGGGTAGAAAATGGCCAGCTTTCACAATGCTTATTTGATTTTGAAGAGCACTCTCACTCAGGTATCATTTTTTCCTCCCTTTACTTGTTTCATTTGTCTCACTTTTCCTCCACATATCCATGATGCAGATTAGCACAGGACTCCAAACCCCAGGCATCAAAGGAATTAGGTCAGGCCCAGAAGAAATCAGGTTGCAGGCAAAAAATTTTTTTAATAAAATAAAAGCTATGGTAGCATGAAACTTTCGTACTCCTTCAGGCAGACTTAGGAGCCTGGACTTAGATATAACAGTATTAAGAAATTGGTATGTGTAGAAAAAGCAGTCAAGATGTTTGTAAGGCCAAAGATTTTAATAGTATTAGCAATATGATATACAAGCTAAATTTATTTAAAGCTAGTCTGCATATGCATTGGTAGGCTGGGTTCTCAATCATAAAGCAGTATTTGCAATTAAAAGTAATTCCAGAAAAGATCTAGTTGCAGTATCTGTTTTCTAATAATTTATGTTTTTTAAGCTGTTTCATATGTCTTTTCCACCTGAGATTAGTGACATTTTAAAACCTATAGTATCTATCTACAGAAAATTCATTTTATGTTAACATGCTTAATGCTTATTTATTCATATAGCTTTATATAATCTGCTTTTGGGTTATTCTATGGGCAAAAAAGAAAGATTTTATTTAAAATGCCCATGCTTAGTTTATTCTCCAGATGACCATTTTAGCTACCATTATTACTCCCTCTGAAATGATTGGAGGAGTAATTCGAATTCCACCTATCATATTATTCAAGGGCATTCTATGAATAGCTGCAAGCCAGAGCAAGTTCTGGCAAAGACACAAAGGCAGCCGATCAGAGTCGGCAATAGCATTCAAGAGTGTTTTCCAGAGCTAGTGAATGCAGATGAGAATATTTATATGTGATCTCTTAAACTGTGGGAAGTATTTTGAGAAAGATATTTTTCACAATTCTTAGATTAGCCATTATATATTTTCTAAGCATTTTAGAGGGTTTTTTCTGGATGATGAAAAAAAAATTCTTTGCATAATGCTAGTCACATTTATATATGTCATCCTATTTGATCCCCTCAGATGCCCAGAAGAAATATGTTGGTGTCATTAGTAGTGCCGTGAGTGATAAAAAATTGAGGCACATGCATTAAGCAACATGACTAAGACTTCAGATTTGGAAAGTAACAAACAAGATCTGAGCTCAGGGCATCTAACTGAAGTGCTAGTAGCTTGTCCACCTTGCTGTCAACAGTTTTAATTTTCAGAAATGGTTAAAATCTCTTTGGATTATGAATGTAATAAATTTCAGTTTGTGATAGCTCTTATCCATCCCTTCAACCTGCTATTATTATCATTACTATTCTCATCAATAAGTGAATTTTAATAAAGGGAAAATATTATCCTAACATAAATTATTTTATGCCAAATATAAGTGAATGTTTCATGTGTAAATAAATTTAATACTCACTAGAAGAAATATAATATTTTCAAATATATTCTTTTATTCAGTAGATTAAATTTTCCTTTTGTCAATGGTTTCCTTTGATGTGTGAAATCTTTTCAGTTAGGTTCTGTTTGTTTATTGATTTTATAGAATATTATAATTTCCTTGTTTTACATGTAGCTGTCCAATTTTCCCAGCACACTTGTGGAAGAAACTAACTTTTCTCAATTGTATATTCTTGCCTCTTTAGTCATAGATTAATTGACCATAAGTGTGTGAATTTATTTCTGCATTCTCTATTATGTTCTACTCTTTTGTGTTTGTTTTTGTGCCAGTATCATACTGTTTTGATTACCATAGCTTTGTAGCATAGTCTGAAGTCAAGGACTGGATCCCTACAGCTCTGTTCTTTTTTTCTCAAGATTGTTTTGGCTCTTTGGGATCTTGTGTTACCATGTCAATTTTAAAATTATTTGTTCTTGCTATGATCAAAAAGAATAAAAACAACAAATGTTAGGAAAGACGTAGAAGAGTGGGGACTCTTACACACCATTGGTGAAGGGCTTCCCACATGGTCGAGTGGTAAAAAATCTACCTGCCAATGCAGGAGATGCAAGAGACTTGGGTTCTATCTGTGGGTCAGGAAGATCCCCTGGAGAAGGGAAGGGCAACCCACTCCAGGATTCTTGCCTGGAAAATCCCATGGACAGAGGAACCTCACAGGCTACAGTTCAGGGTGTCACGAAGAGTTGGACACAAGCGAACATGCATGTGCACACATACACTGTTGGTGGGAATATAAGTTGGTGCAGCCAATGTGTAAAACAGTACAGAAGTTTCCCAGAAAACTAAAAATAGAACTACCATATGACCTAGCAATTCTACTCTTGGGTATATATCTGAAAAAAATTATTAATCTGAAAAGATACATTCATGTCAATGTTTATAGAAGCACTATTTACAATTACCAACGTATGGAAGCCAACCTAAGTGTCTATCAACAGATGAATAGATAGAGAAGATATGGCATATATCTATAATGGAATACTACTGAACCATAAAATAGAATAAAATTTTGCCATTTGCAGCAACATAGATGAACTTGGAAGGCATTACACTAAATAAAATAAGACAGAGAAGGACAAATGCTGCTTAATATCACTTATATGTGTCTTACAAAAATATAACAAACTAGTGAATACAACAAAAAAGAAAAAGACATAGATATAGAGAACAAACTAGTGGTTAATATTGGTGGGGAGGGACAGTATAGGAGTGGAGGAGTGGGAGACACAACCGTACAGTACAAGATAGGCTCAAGGATGTACTGTGCAACACACGGAATATAGCCAATATTTGTAATAACTGTAAATGGAAAGCCAGTCTTTTAAATTGTATAAAAATTTAATTTTTAGAAAAAGAGATGTATTATTCCCAATTTGAATGCAGGAAAATTGAGTCAGAAAAATGTTGACTAATTTCCCCCAAGTTATCTGCTAGAAAGGAGAAGAGCCAGAATTTAGAAGTCTGGTTCAGAGACAGCACGAAAGTGAAAGTAAAAGTTGCTCAGTTGGGTCCAACTCTCTGTGAGTCCATGGACAGTAGTCCATTGAATTCTGCAGGCCAGAATAATGAAGTAGGTAGTCTTTCCCTTCTCTGGGACATCTTCCCAACCCAGGGATTGAACCCAGATCTCCCACTTTGCAGGAGGATTCTTTACCAGCTGAGCCAAAAGGGAAGCCCAAGAATACTGGAGTGGGTCAGTTCGGTTCAGTTCAGTCGCTCAGTCGTGTCCAGCTCTTTGCGACCCAATGGACTGCAGCATGTCAGGCCTCCCTGTCCATCACCAACTCCTGTGGTTGACTCAAACTCATGTCCATTGAGTCAGTGATGCCATTCAACCATCTCATCCTCTGTTGTCCCCTTCTCCTCCCACCTTCAATCTTTCCCAGCATCAAGGTCTTTTCCAATGAATCAGTTCTTCGCATCAGGTGGCCCAAGTATTAAAGTTTCAGCTTCAGCGTCAGTCCTTCCAAAGAATATTCAGGACTGATTCCCTTTAGGATGAACTGGTTCGATCTCCTTGCAATTCAAGGGAGTCTCAAGAGTCTTCTGCAACACCATAGTTCAAAAGCATCAATTCTTCAGCCCTCAGCTTTCTTTATAGTCCAACTCTTACATCCATACATGACTACTGGAAAAACCATAGTTTTGACTAGATGGACCTTTGTTGGCAAAGTAATGTCTCTGCTTTTTAATATGCTGCCTAAGTTGGTCATAACTTTCCTTCCAAGGAGCAAACATCTTTTAATTTCATGGCTGCAATCATCATCTGCAGTGATTTCCTAGCCCCAAAAGATAAAGTCTTCCACTGTTTCCATTGTTTCCCCATCTATTTGCCATGAAGCGATGGGGCTGGATACCATGATCTTAGTTTTCTGAATGTTAGCTTTTGATTTTACTTCTTTTAAGTTTGACATCAAAGATACCTTTGGAGAGAGGTACTGTGTTACACTCGCAGGCTGAAATCTTCCTTTCCCTTCACCATTTGCCTGGCAGGTGCTACTTGAAGGTTTGGCCTCTGTTACCCCTACTAAACTTAGCAATGAAAGCAGCATGAAATCTTAAACTTAACTGCCAATCATGAATCTTCTACTTTAGAGCAGTTATATCATCCTAGTCCTAACAAGGAACAGACCACATATTTCTAATACCTTAATAGAACATACTGGAGTCTGTAGCCTATCCCTTCTCCAGGGGATCTTCCCAACCCAGGAATTGAACCAGGGTCTCCTACATTGCAGGTGTATTCTTTAACAACTGAGCTATGAGGGAAGCCCAAGAGACAGCACATGTAACCACTAAGTTCTGTTGTCTCCCCAGGTAATTGTTAACTGAGTCATTGTGTCCCATATGTATGAAAGTGAAGTGAAAGTGCAGTTGCTCGGTTGTGTCTGATTCTTTGTGACCCCATGGACTGTAGCCTACCAGGCTCCTCCGTCCATGGGATTTTCCAGGCAAGAATACTGGAGTGGGGTGCCATTTCCTTCTCCAGGAGATCTTCCCGACGCAGGGATTGAACCCGGGTGTCCCGCATTGTAGGCAGACACTTTACTGTCTGAGCCACCAGGGAAGTCCATTGGCAGGTCAGTATAAAGCCCTGACACGGTTTCTTCCATAAGCCGTATGAGGTCTCCATGAAACCATAGAGTATGGCTCCTCACTTGCTTCACACAGGGCATGTTATTCATTCACACAAGCATACTGTAGAGTTAGTAAAGTACAGCAGAAAACCTGTTCTCTAGCAGAACAAAGAACTAGATTTCCAAGCATCCTTACCTTGTCCTGAAGAATCTTGGAAGAGCCCCCAAGATGAAAGGTTGCTGCTGAACCACAAAAGGAGCCGGGATTCTTGGCATCCAGAGGAGAAGAATTCAATCTGGGGCCAGTGACGAGGCTTGATCGCTCAGAGCTTTTGAATTTATTTAATGACTACATTGTGATTATAAAAGAATACCAATTATTAGGGACACATTCTGTATACACCATGCCTTTCATCAAAAATTCCTTACCTCTTCATCATCTACCCATTCCTTCTTATTTATTTTTTAAAATTCAGCTTTGATGTTAGTCTACCCAGTCCCACTAGTCTGATTTAGAAGCCCTTCTATTCTCACTGGGTAGTGCTATCCTAGTATCTATCACACTGTGTTGTATTGATATACTTTCTCTTCAACTGAACTCTAAGCTCCTTGAAGGAATGGTCTCTGTTGTCTATGTCTTTCTATCACTAGTAATGGTACTTGTCATGTAGCAGGTACCCAAACCAGTAGGGTCTATGAATGAATGGAAAAAAATAAATGATGTGTAAATACCTTGTTGGGATAGATGGATGACTGGATGAAGGGTGGATGATGGGTGGACAGATGGAAATAAAAGAGATATAATAGCATATGCATACAGGAAATTCATGAGTCAGTCCAATGTATGTGCCAGTTTAAATGGACAGAGCTTCTTGGACATAGTTATTAAAAATGATACTTTTTTAAACTGACTGATTTTCTGAATTTTTCTTTAAATATCATTCTTTCTTCTATTGTTTGCCTGTAGCAGCTGTGAATGGTAACTTGCAAGTTAGTGATAAATTTGCTCCTGGAAATTTTCTCTACTTTTTTGTTATATATACATCAAAGCTTTAATTTTACTCCTTTTAAGTTAAATATCCTAGATACCTATGGATAGAGACACTGTGTTACACCTCTGGGCTGAAAACTTCCTTTCCCTTCACCATTTGCCTGGCAGGTGCTACTTGGAGATTTGGCCTCTGTTATCCCTACTAGATTTAGCAATGAAAGCAGCATGAAATCTTAAACTTAACTGCCAATCATGAATCTTCTACTTCAGAGTAGATATATCTTCTTGGTTCTAACAAGGAACAGACCGCATATTCTAATGCCTTAATAGTATGCCACTCCAAGCACCAAATTTTATTTACCTACATGGCCGAAGAAGAAAAAATAATAGTCTTCTCATTAATAACCACAGTATCATAAGATATATTAATTTCACTTTAAAAAAGACATGGAAACTGTAGGCTACCATCATGGATGCCTTTGTGATAACCATTTATGAATATAATGCTCTGCTAAGAATGTAATTACTGAAGAGATATTTTGCCATGAAAGATTTGGAGTTTTTATAACCAGAGAAAAAATTATCCACTTCTTTGAGTGTTGCATTAGACAATTAGTAGTCAAAGCTTAAAAATATAAAAGAAAGTAAAGGTCGGAGTTTTACTTAAAGCCAGTAGTTCATTGATTTTTGTCAAGAAAAATCATACACTAGATTTTTTTACACTATCAAACAGCTTCTCATTTGTGATGTGACTGACATTATTTTCCACAATATCATTTATCCATTCATTATTTTGTCATGTATTTATAGAAAGTCCACCATTTATCAGGCACTACCTGTAATATAGGGCTTCCCTATTGGCTCAGCAGCAAAGAATCTGCCTGTAACGCAAGAGCCACAGGAGACATGGGTTTGATCCATGGGTCGGGAAGATCCCACGGAGAAGGGTATAGGAACCCACTCCAGTATTGCTGCTGGGAGAACTCCCATGCACAGAGGAGCCTGAAGGGCCACAGTTAATAGGATCTCAAAGAGTCAGACATGACTGAAGTGACTTAGCATGCATGCACGCAAGTGTAATGTAATTTTTGACTAGCAGGTAAATATCTATTTTGTCTATTACTGGATTTTTGCCTCTAATGACCTAGGGTCTGACTCTACAAACTAGCCAGGCAGAATCTTTAAACAAAATAACACTGGTAGCAAAATACACATGTGTGAGAATATGTTAATTAACAACATAGCAATCCCTCAGCTTACATTGTTCTAAATAGTAAAGATTTGAGTCAGCTAAAGAATATATAAATTCAAATTGCTGATGGTTGCTACTGAATGGCATGCCACCTTTTGATGTCAGTTAGAAAATATGCAAAATCTCCATTTGATCCTTGTTTTAATGTCTTAATCTGTCAAATATGCATTTATAAAATTAAGTGCTTCCACAGTAAGGGAGTGTATGGGAGTGTAAGTGTGTATATATGTATAAATTTATATATGTGTGGGCTTCCCTGATGGCTCAGTGGTAAAGAATCCATCTACCAATGCAGAAGTTGCACATTTGATCCCTGGGCTGGGAAGAACCCTTGGAGAAGAAATGGCAACCCATTCTAGTATTCATGCCTGGGAAATCGCGTGGACAGAGGAGCTTGGCAGGCTACAGCTCATGAGGTCAAATCAGACATTATTTAGCTAGTAAACAACAACAAATAAATATATTAACATAGTATACATATATTTAACTATGACATCTTATTTGCCACGGAAGTGTACCAAACCTATTCAGGATGCATCAGCAAGAGGGAAAAGTGGAGCCATGCAGCGATGAATTTTAAGTGGTTTGTGAAAGTGGCCTGAAGACCTATCAATCAATATACAAAAGTCTTTGCAGTTTTTAAGGGCTACCCACACAACATTTAAGCCAAATTTGAAATTACAAGTTGGAAATGTTTGTGGGTTATCAAAACATTCTTTACAGCTGGCTCATTCTGTATTGTCTCATATTTTTTGCAAGTCCCATGGGATGCTTCCTAAACACACTTCACCTTTCTTTATTCAGTTTCAGGGTAGAAAGTGTCCCTTTAGCTCCTGGAGACAGTAAATCACAGTTTGTGTGGTGGTTCTCAAAAGACACTTAAAGGACTGAACTGGATGCTCTACATAGCACCCTTGCCAAAAGAGTTCGGAAATGACTTCCAGCTTCCCACAGTAATAAAATGGCACTGTTTGGCATCTTTAAGGTAATAAAAGTGAATTTTTTCCATTCTAGTAAATGAGAAGAGAGGCTTGGTTGTTTTAAAAACTGATTAAAATTCATGTGTTTTCCTCAAATTATAGAGCATGATATGAGCACACTTACACGTGAACTTCAGACCACCTCAGAGCCTTATTATATCCAGGTCTGCAGGAAGCAGGATGTGCTGGTGGGTGGATGGAAGGGAGCCTGGGAAGGAGCCGGCAGGTGCTGTGAATACTGAGGTCAGGATTCAATAGGTGGCACTCTTCCCTCTGAGTCAGCAGTAGATTGAATTCAGAGTGTGCTCTTTGGAGGATAGTATTTTGCTTGAAGGAAATGTCTTGGAAGTTCATAAGTGTTCCTGGCACTGTTCAACAGCTGCTGAGTCTAATCGCAGACTCGGGTTGTATTTTGGTGATGGGAAAAGCCCTAGAAGACTGGTTTTGTGCCCTTAAG
This sequence comes from Budorcas taxicolor, assembly GCF_023091745.1. Classification (NCBI taxonomy): domain Eukaryota; kingdom Metazoa; phylum Chordata; class Mammalia; order Artiodactyla; family Bovidae; genus Budorcas; species Budorcas taxicolor. The sequence goes on along the minus strand of NC_068912.1, from coordinate 62,817,756 downwards.
AAAGAGGTTTATGTAAGACATTATCTTCATTGGTATACAAGACATTTTAAAATTCAGTTTCACTCTCCTCAGCAGTTCAAAGGAAAATCTTTGGTCATTTCTCTTTGACTCATAGGGTCTAGAAGGAAGTTTGATCATTTTCCATTTCCCATCTGGTTACTCATAAGGCACCTGCATCTCTTGTGGTTTCTTCTAGACTACACAATGCTACCAACTGACAATAAACAGTTCATAAAGGCACCACCTTTCAGAAAAGGCACCTGAGCATTAGCATCTTGCCAGCCAAAGGCACGGGATATAGTATTCCATCTTTATTTCAACTGCACCAACAGGAGAAATTATAATTGCTTTAAACAGGAAACACAGGATGGATACTTTTTACATATAGTCCAATCCATATTTGCCTTTGTTTATATGCTGCAATTAGAAGGCTATTACAAAAAATTAATAGTATTGTGGAAAATTTTTTAATGACTTGCTGATTTCAGTTGTTGTCAAATACCTTCATCTACCCTCATATTTCTAATTAAGAGACACCAGTGTGTGTGTTTTTATTATCACTTTTTTTAAATTATACAAAAGTCACTCAATATTTAGGAGCTAGTCCATTAATTAAGCAGACAAAATTCTTAAAGAGGTTAAACATTATTATAAAAGAAGCAGGATGTAGACCCACCTAGTTTAACAATAGTGAGGAAGGAAGTATCCCTAACAATGATAGAAGAAGAAAGGGAAATACTACTGCTGCTAATGATGGTCTATAAACAATTGAGTACATGTTTATTGAGCCTATGGCAGCTTGCTTCAACAAAAAGAGAATTAGATATAAACGCTAATGCCTTTTGCTCACAAATACTCCCAATGAGTATGACCCAAATTAGAGCATCTGACTTTGGTTGGTAACCATCTGTGATTAAAAGGAAAAGGCTTCCTTCTGGGCTAGCACTGAAATACCAATGGAGGCCGCTTTCCTGCAGCTAGTTCTTGACTTTCACCTTCAAGTACGCATTTACCTGTTAAATTATACGGTCTCCAAGCAGACTAATGAGAGAGATTCATGAAAGAAAAAAGTATAGTCCCTGATACACGATTGATCAGCCACGAAATAAGACATAACATGTTTATAAATCTAGATTTGCCCTTAACCCTTTGTAATGCAATTAGGCCATTTCTCTTGATATTTTAAACTATGAGCTTTCCATGGCCAGGGACCATACTTTATTTAACTATACAGACAGTTGTTGTTGTTGCTAAGTTGCTTTAGTCATGTCCGACTCTGTGAAACCCCATAGAAGGCAGCCCACCAGGCTCCCCCGTCCCTGGGATTCTCCAGGCAAGAACACTGGAGTGGGTTGTCATTTCCTTCTCCAATGCATGAAAGTGAAAAGGGAAAGTGAAGTTGCTCAGTCGTGTCTGATTCTTAGTGACCCCATGGATTGCAGCCTACCAAGGTCCTCCATCCATGGGATTTTCCAGGCAAGAGTACTAGAGTGGGTTGCTATTGCTATACAGACTAGGCAATCTCTATTTGTTGAATAAGTGAACACATGTATAAACATACAAAAATGAGTTTCTCATTTTTCTTATTGCTAAAATGGAAATAATCTTACCTTCAGCAAATATGTAAGGGTAAAAACATTCATGTTCTTGATTTTAAGTGTGCGATTTTATCCATAAATACAGGAACTGTAATGAGCTTAACCTAAACAATTGTTCTACTTAAAAATATCAAAAGTTAAAAAAACTGGTAACAGCTAGCAAATTCGACGTCTCTATTTCTTACATAAGCAGGGACTTGCTAAAGAATTTATGATTATCTTTAATCTTGTCCCCTCCTTGTTACCTTGTCTGTGATTTAAATTATTTATCTTCTATGTTCCAAATATTATTATACACATATAGTAGATAAGTTATTTCCTTTGAAAATTCCTAATCTTTATTCCCTATTCTAAAATGTATATTTTGTGTCCAAATGATATTTGTCTGTGTTACAGAAGAAATTTCTTTATTCATTTATTTAATATATGTTGGATGAATGCCTGCCGTGTAGAAGATAATTCACAAACACAAAAATGCAACAGAAAATATTTAAATTCTCTTTATTATACATGTTTCAGAATTAATCTCACACCACCAGTTACTCTGATTTGGCCTGTGATTCTAAGTGATTATATATAGGCTAAAGATTTGCCTTTAAGAGAGGGATTCTGAAAGTTGTCCGTGTGTAAGATGCACCTGAGACTATCTGTGCAGTAAAACTGGTTCTGAATTTCACTTCCCTGGATTCAGGCTCAGTAGCTCTGGCATAGAGCCCAGGAATTAGTAGCATTTCTAACAAGGTTCCCAGGTGATTCTCAGGGAAGTTGTTCTCAGAACATGAATTAAGAATCAATGCCTTAAGAATTAAAGAGGTTTTTCTTTTCATGCCATGCTTTATACCAGATACAACAAATATCATCTTTTACTTCATTATTTTTTCCTATGAAAATGTCTATAATTGCATTTTTTAGTTAGCAAGGAATCTGTTGTGACCATGAGGAGTATTGTAGGGTTTTTTGTTTCTTTGTTTTTGTCCCTATAAAAGGAGTAGGGACAAATGAGGAATAGTATGATTTTTTTTTTAAGCTCACATTTGGATAAGAAAAAAGTGCTTTAACTTCCTTTATATGATTCTAAATTGATAATTCATTAAGATGAAAGTCATGGATTTTTGACCATTAACTTTGGCTATTATTTTACCAAATAATTCAGAAGTTTCCTCTTAGTGCTTTTCTTTAATGCTTTCTTTTCTGGTTTTCCCTTAAAATATTCTGTTAGGTCCCAGTACAAGTTTTTCCTATGATTTTAGAAGCATTAAGTATTTAAGAGAAGCACAACCTATTTTCCTTCCTATGTCAATATTACCTTACTCCAGCTTCTTTGAATGGATTATTTTTCTCTACAAGAATTTTAGTATTATGGCATCATGTAATGGGATGTGAACAGTGACATTATTTAAGATCACAGGATAGATAGGAAAACTGTAATTAGCCTCTATATGTTGTATTAGAGTCTACCATTCTCCCACAGAAATGTTGGACTATTATTTTATAATTTGACTTCCAAACATGATTTTCTTACTTCTAAGGTTGATAGGTCATTTCTCTAAGAAGATTTGACATATGTCTAACTTTTCTAATTTGAATATTGTCATTGGGAGATCTGGTGATTTAAAAAAAAAAGTAAGTCAATAGTCCTCAAGCTACATTACAAAATTTTCATTGTTATTAACCCTAATGTCTAGCTCCAAAAAAAGTGCCATTATTTAGACACTCTCTTTGTATGATAATGCCACATTTACTTTTATTTTTGTTCCCTTTAAAATATATTTTGAAAGCTTACTTGGAAACAGCTCAGTAATAGATAATTATGAAATGTTTAGTTTCCTTGAGCGCTCTGACCACATTCATATAATATGAATAATCTAACTCACTGAGGACTGAAATCTATTCTGGCTGTCTGTGAAAATGTAGTGTACATCAAGAGCTAACCAAGAAGTATGCCAAGGCTAATGAAAATAGAATCAACCAAAATGCCTTCCCCTTTAAAAACAAACTATAAAAGAATAGATTTTTACTTTGAAAGTTTAAAAGGCTAAATAAATTTGAAACACCATTTTAAAATATATACTTCCACATAATAATGTGCCCTGGGGCCTGGAAACAATTATAATAAATTTTGTGGAGAAAACCCCCACTGTTTCTGCGGTGGCATTTCTGCCATGGTTCAAATTAGAACTCTTATAAATCATGGAATTGAGCAAATGGGGAAATAAAAATCTCATAAAATACCTGTCTGTATTCAGGCTGAAATAATGAATTTGGATAGTATTCTAAATCAAACTTTCTAACTTGTTGAGGTTGATAACATTTACACTTGCTTTCCAATTTGTGGCAACTTATCTAAACAGCTCCAAGTTAAAATAAAATGTACACTTTGATCATTCCTTTTTAAATGAAAGCATGATAATTTTGGCCCAATTCCCTACATTAACATATCCATTTCTTCACATGGATTACTGTTAGATACTACAAATAAATGAACAACTGAAAGGTTTTTCTCCACAAATAATGAGGAGTCTGAGAAGCCAAGACTCCTATGCCTGGGACATAGGACCAGTGGCAAGTCAGGCAGTGGAACTCAGCCCCGAAAGTGGACAAGGAACTTTCTATCAACAACTTTACAGTGATGGTAAAGTATAAGGTAAAGCACATTTACACTTTGACTGTCTCCTTTTCAGCAAAGCCTTTTCCTTGTACAGAAAGTCTCTTTTATCTTTTGAAATGTCATAATTGCATAATGATGTGTTATGCAAATTCTGTATTTACTTGCTGAATGACAAATCCAAAATCATAAGTATCATCAAACTTTGGAAAATGCATAAATATCTCTAGGACACTATTTTCAAATGACATGTGGAGATAAATACAAATGCTTCTGAACCATGAGCAAAGCTTTAAAAACAAATCTTTAAATGGAAAAAATCTCTAGAGGAAAGACCTGACTCTCACTTATGAGCAAAAAATGTTGCAGTGGGATATAAGGGTCCCACACAGTAGTCTTAGTCCATCACGTCCCATCAGAGGGGATACCACTACAGTGTGTTTCTCACAGTGAAAACACCTCACAGAGAAGTTCTAACTGCCTTCACTTTCTTTACGAATATATTCTTGGAAAAGAAAAATATCCTTTGTTTATTGTAAGCAGTCTAGGGATTAGATACAGTTTTAACTAAACAACAGTTGTTGTCTGTATAGCCCTGTAATTGTAATGAAAGTTCATAATCCTCTTCCTTCCTTATAAACCATAATTTACAGATATTTGGATTTTACCAAAGGGCACAGGGGACAGGAAAAAAAGAGAAGCAACCTACATTATAATCTGCTTTTCAATTGCTTACCAGTAATGCCAAAGTGAAAACAGATTATTAAATTAGGCAAAGCTTGGGATAGAAAAAAATGTATTTAAACCAATCTATTTGATAATATTATATAATAATTCTCATCAGCATATTAGGTATCATCCTTCTTCCAAAAATTTTAGATGTCTATCCCTTATGCTTTAGTATTTTGCAAGACTTTTTAAAGTAAGTATTTTATCATCTATCTATCATTTTTCTAACAATTCATCTACCTATCTAAGTATCCATACCTCTACCTATCTAGATATTTTCTAAAATAAGAAAAAGGAACTTTTCAGGAGCCTTGCCAAAAAGTTTTCACACTAATAAAAGCATATCAAAATTAAAAGAAAATGAGTTTATTTTCCAGGTTTGAAACCAGGGACACCTCTACTCTTGTAATAGATTTCAGCTCAGCATGATTTTTTCAAACTCTTTCTGAGCTTTCTCAATGTTGTTTTGATGATGAGACAAAGTGTATTGTTTTGTTCTCCAATGTGGCAGAGTGATGTTGACACAAGGAGTTTTGATTTGAAAATCTTTATCTGGCATAACTATACATTCCATGCGGGTACCCATTGATGGGAAGTAAACTGTTTCTCTCCTTCAGTTGTCGTGGTCAGGGGAAAGGCCAAATGGGTCTAATATCTGAAACTATAAAAGAAGCTCACCTAGGTCATTGGTGGGAAGTTCAATATTATTGCACCCCTAATAGCAGCTGCATCTCTTTGAACTCAGGGTTATGAAAAATGAACAACATTAAATGGTAAATCATTAAATATCAGCTGAGTCAAAACCTGATGGTGTGTTTCCCTGCTTAAATCACCCACATCTGTCGTCTCATAAGCTAAGAGTTGCTCTTTACAATCATGCTGTGAAACACTGACAGAAGGTCTGAAGCTGAAACCACACCAAAAACCTCAAATAGCATCTTTTGGGTTTTCAGTTGGTGAGTAAATGATCATCAGCAAATATTCAGTGCTGGAACTAAAGCACACCATTGCATTTAACCCAGCAATAAAACATTTAGGACTGTGTAATCCCTTTAGACCTTCATTTTTCCTCCTATTATGTGTTTATTCTTCAGAAAAAGAAAAACAACTGTTTAAATTATGTCCACATAATACCTAAGATTTATTGCAAAGCCTACAATTTGCTGGTTTCCTTTTACTATTGATCCTCCTCTTGCTTATGGGGATGTGAACATCAAAACTAGAGATAAAGATCACACTGATTCAAATCTAAAATTGTACAATAATGGATACCATAAAATAAGGCTTTAGAACTGTTCAAAAAATTAGACTCTTCTCACCTACTTAAAGCAGGCAGCAGAAGAATCTCATATAGCAACTATAATGTCCCACTGCTGGCATGGCTTAGATTCATAGTAATATATTCACAACCATAAGCAGTTATTGCAAGAAAATTATCTTTCTTTACCTTTATGCTGCATTTGTTTTCATGGTGTTCTGCTGCATGGTAGGTGTGTCCTGTCCACAAAAGTATTTGAGCTGTCATTCTGGGGTCATACGAGATGTCAATTTTGTGGCAAAGTACTGGAGGTAATCATAAACGATCTCAACTAACATATTTTTCCCCTCCACAGATTGTATAGTCCTGGAATAAAAGACAAATGAAAATCTAGGATTCACTATTAGGTGTACAATTAGTCATCACCCTTTGGCATAAAAAGACAGAGCTTGCTCCTTTCAAAATTCGGAAAGAAAACATGAAGTTTAATTGCATAGATTATATTCTACCAATCATTTTTATGGTATGCTTAGTTTGAAAATGTGTTTTGTTATGTCATTCACACACTTGTCTCAGCTGGAAACATTTTACTTTATATAGACAGCAGAAAGAGGGTCTCTAAAATTTGATTTATATAGTAGTCTTACTAATAGACTTATTTCACTCAACAGATGAAAGGAAGAATTTTAATTTCTATTAATGGATATCATAAAATTGTCTTTATAACAATCATAAAACAAATTGTGAGGACAATAATTACTAATACTCGATTTATTGTAAAAATACCTGGAAACCCCCTGGATATCCAGTGCTTAAGATTCAACTCTTTCACTGCTGTGGCCCAGGGTTCAATACTTGGTAGCAGAACTAAGATCCTGAAAGCTGTGTGTCATGGCCAAATACAAAAAATCTGAATCCTTCAAAAGTTCAGAAGAACACACATTTGTATAGTCATCCAACCTTTGTATAGGAATTGTATTAAAAGCCATATATTTCCATGTTATTATAAAAATCATTCTATTTTTTCATTGTTTTATTAAGTGGCACCTACATCTAGTAGGAATATCATGGAATATCTTATATGTACAAAATTTTGTTTTATTTAGGAGAGAAAAAAATGTATTCTTGCAAGAAATTTTATAAGGATCTGGATGACCATCTTATTCTGTGACCTGATGCCAATTATTTATCAACTCTGTTCTACAATTTTCTCACTAGTATAATAGGAATAATACAGTCAATCTTGCATATGTGTGAGAATAAAATAAAATATAAAAATTACTTAGCATAATACATGTGCAAATAAAATAAAACATAATATATAAAGTACTTATCATAATACCTGTCATATATTAAACTCTTAGAGTAAGTTAAATGTTGCTTTTGTTGCAAAACACATACAATGTATTTCAAAGCTATACTATGCAATTTATCATGTTTCCTACAACCTCTACCCCTGTTCCCTGCTCTGCTATGCATTTACTAAAAGGACTCCTTTCTATAGCTTTTCATTCCATCTATCTTATCCACTAGAAATCTTTCTGACACCAACTAGTAAGACCAAATTGCAAATATATTAACAGAAAGCATATATAGCATGCGTTTACCTCTTCTGGGACACGAATAGATAGACAACGTGTGTCATGTTTTAGGAGAAATATAACTGTGAACTGCTGGACATGATTTTGTAACACAAAAACAGGAGACAAAAATTTGGACAAAATTGAACTTAATGCTGTGGAACATGGTTATCCCCATGCTGGCTGCTTTTAAGATTGTATTTGAGTCAAACCAAAGATGCTTTTCATCACTAAGTTGTGTTTGACTCTTTTGTGAGCCCATGGACTGCAGCACACTAGCTTCCTCTGTCCTCACTATCTCGGAATTTGCTCACATTCATATCCATTGATTTGATGATGCTCTCTAAGCGTCTCATCCTCTGCTGCCCACTTCTCTGGCTTCTCTGCCCATGGGATTTTCCAGGCAAGAACGCTAGAGTGGTTTGCATTTCCTTCTCCAGGGGATTTTCCTGACTCAGGGGTGGAACCCACATCTCCTGCATTGGTAGGAGGATTCTTTACCACTGAGCCACCAGGGAAACCTTCAGACTAAATATAGCCATATATTATTTAGCAGCTTTGGACAGGGGATTGAACAAGCAGACAGGATACTCTCTAGAACATATCAGAACATGGGCCTTTTATTCAACACTATCTTGTCATTGCATTAAAATAAGTATATCCAGACAGCTCACATGTTCACTGGGCAGAAATAAGACTCTAGAACTTGAAAGGGTTTGCATAAACTTGAGAGAAAGAAACATGTCTATCATATGGTATTAGTAACTCAGATTCTGAATACTGAATAATCTAACACAATTACAAGCATCAGTCGGCATGTAGGTCTGTGTCTTTGATGATCAACTTCCTCTTATTTACTTATTCCCATAATAATGTTATACACTCATACGTATTGTATAAATGATAAAGATAGAAGCTTAAGTATTTAATGTTAAAATACTACCTGAAATATAAAAAGAAACCATTTCATTAATTCTTAAACCACTTAATTTCATCTGTGACTATGTCATTCAATGAGTCATGTCATTACTGAAGCCAAGGCTAAATTGCTCTTTTTTAAAAAAATATAAAGCCAATCTTTAAAGAGCTGTACAAAAATGAAAGTACTGATTGATCTCGCCTCACTCTCCTCCTGAAGAGACCTCTCTATCTACCAGTGTCTCAGGCTGTCTTCACAGCCGTTCTTAACTGGAATAGTTGAAAAGTTTCCAAGGACAATACATTTTACTATTATATTGCACATTTCATTTCTTAAGGACATTTCAATTTCTCTTCATTTTGCGGGGAAGATGAATTTTGTCACTGAACATTCCAGACCCACACTGCTTCCAAGGAGTCAGTTGCACACCATCATTTATGGAAGTCCCGATTCGGTGAGTGTCAGAGAGCATCCGAAAAAGGAGGAAGCATCACCTTTCAACTGCCATCTGTTGAGTGTTTTTGCGACAACTGGATCTCTTGACCGTCACAAGTGTACAAATTCACAAGAGGCACAAAGGAAGTGCACAGCCATCAGACACGGAGGAAAATCCCATGTTTCTGTGTGAAACAACATTGCTTTTAATTGCACCATAATGATTTTCTAACAGACACAATGGTAAGTAGTGTACTCTTCGAGCTGATTTAAAGCACACAATAAACCACAGTACAGCTGAAAAACCAATTGAGATTTCTTAGTGCCAGGAAGGTTTTTGTCCTAACATGAATACGTGAGAGCATTTTCACCAGCTACTCTATCCACAGTCCCCTTTGACCAAAAATAACTCCCTCTATCATTGTGCTGGGGCAGTTTTGAAAAGTAAATGAACATTTTTATTTCAAATAACAGTGTAGTTAAACTTGGATTTTATTTTTAATCTTCATGATATACTATCTAAAATAAGACAAGTTTATCATCTTTATTTGTGATGGCCCAAATTCTCACTTTCCTTTTTTTTTTTAAAAAAAAACCCACTTAACATTCTTATTCTTCCCCTTTGCTGTAAAAGTCTGCACAATAGATGTCAGTTTTTGCTTCTTACAAAATGTTCTCTGACATAGCAGTTGAGATAGTATTGAGACAGAGGGGCTGGCTGGTCAGACATTGAAATCCTTGGTTTCTTAATGGGGGCATTAAATAGAAACCACCCTAGAAGGTACCATTAATTGAAGACCCACCGTAGGGGGTCCAACCTCAAAGGCGTGGACCTGAAAGACTCCAGTCAAAATGTCACTTTGTGTGAAAGTTTAAGTGTCTATTTCTGGGAATTCAGTTGTCAAAATATGATGGATGAATAAGCAGAGACTTTCTAGATTCCCTCAGCTCCATTCCATTCCATAGCATAAAAGAATGAGAGAGAGAATGAAGGGAACTTCAAGTGATCTACATGTTTTCAGTTTCTATTGATTCCATCAACATCACTAGAGTAATATATGTTGAGACTATCATAGTGTGCACCACACACACACACACGTACTCTAAACTGTCATTTTCTCCACCAGTTTGCCAGATCTCACTTATCTGTATACTGCGCTATTCCTAGTTGTTAGTCCTACTCAGAAGTATGGCAGCAAGAACAGATATTGGACCCAAATTAAAAAACAAAAGAAGTCTGTGCAAAACTTGCATTAGGTATGTTTGGGCTCATTCTCTGTTTTTTAAGGAGGAAAAAAAAAATAATCTGTGCCAAAATGAGCATGCCTCTAAATTATTTTTCAGGAAAAAAAAATCTCAACCACTTACCCAGGACCACAGATGGCACAAAAATTTGGAATGTACACTTTTGAAACCTACTATCTATATTTGTGAACTACCCATAATCCATTTCGAAAACAGCTTTTTCTATGGTGACCCACTCTTCTTGATAGTAGGATCTGTCCGTGAACCTGACTTCTTGGTTCCACTACTTCACAGCGAATCATTGTGAGAGATTATAGTAAATGCGCTTTTCACCTGGAGGCTGCCACTCCCTTTCTTTCTTTTTTTAAAATCCAATAGATATTTGCACTCTTACAGTGTAAACATTCTCTTTTCATTTTTTAAAACATGTATATATAGCTCAAGAGGTGCTAAGGAGCCATGCCTACTGTATACAATGCAGCAATTTGGGGAGGAAGAGGGTACAGATACAGCCCAAGTCTCTTTCAGAAATATTCCTTATCCTTAAATCAGCAGTCTGGCCAGATCTCAGCCTGTGGTCAGTTTGTTGTCAGTCCTAAGAAACATGACTCTCACTCCTGCTACTCAGAATCAGTCTTGGTAAAGAGTGCCTGCACCCAATGTCTTCCTCCTTCAGTTGTGCCCTGATCTATGCCTGAGGGACTCTTCAGTCTCTTTCTTAAACACTGGCTTCCATATACCAAACAGTGCAGGCACTGTGGACTTTTTACTTGTCCACATTAAATGAGAAATTACACACAAATATAAGCAGAGCAAACCTGTCTTGAGTACCTCACATGTACCAGGCAATGTTTTGGGAGGTGGAGAAAAAGAGGTGAGAAAAACTATGAAACCCATGACTTCATAGATTTTCTACTTTATTGAGGGAGATAGATAACAAGCAAGTGAATAATATATAGTCAGATAGTAAGGAGTACTGAAGCTAAATTACAGCCAAGTAAGGAAATGAGTGGAGAGGAATGCAAGTGGGAAAAGGGAGGGTTTGCCGTCACCGGGTCTGGGAGAGGGGCTTTAAACCCTGTGGTTAGAGAAACCCTGCACCTCACGGTCGGATCTGAATGGAGAGCTCTGCCAATGTCCCAGGGATAGACTTCCAGTCAGAGGAGAGGCTGGCATGAAGGCAGTACAGTGGAAAGGGCCTTGGCTTGTTTCAGGAGCTGGCTGCTTCTGAAGGCCTTTGTGGCATGTTGGTGTAGAGTTGCCAATTCTTCATTCTTGAAAAGCCTGTCTTGTTTTCTAAGATTATGGCTTTCCTCCTTCCTCCCACCCCACACTGATGTTAACACGTCCTTTCTTTAAAGAAATGATGTCAGATTTCAATGTTAGCTGTTTTGCTTTGTTTTAATAGCATAACTTGGTGATATAAAATGTTGGCACCCTTATGTTCTCTTTTTTCCCCCCAAACTAATTCATGAAATACAAAACTGTTAAGTGCTGGCTTAAGAAGATATGGGCTGAAAGAGCCAAATCTCGCTGTGTCTGTGGAGAACTCCATCTTAACCCTCTCCTAAGCATTTTTTATTTGACTAATTTTGGTACTTATGTCTTATTTCCCAGGTTTGTCCTGAAAGGCCAAGACGCACTGCGCTCCAAAAGTTCACATTTTATATGTTTGGTTGATTTTATTTATATTTTATTTTAACATGAAAAGGCAGTAGTAAAGCATATCCCTGATCCTTTCATAAAACAGCATGTCAGCAGAACAGGTACAGGAAATGGGGCCCTCCCAAGATCTTTTATAGTCTGACATCAAAATTAAATTGGGATGTGGAGAACATCTGTGTCTCTCCCTCTTTTCTGTCTCCACCCACCCAGGATTTCCAAGGGATATCTGTGCTTGTTTTGTGTTTGTGTTTGAGGGGGAAGTTTCAGGAGTCTGGAGCCGCCTTTTTTTTTCTCTCTCTCTCTCTTTAAGGAGAAAAGAGAAAACCAGATATTTTCAAGGGAATTGACTAGTAGTGGCCAGTATAACAAAGAAACCCCACTAAGCCTAACCACAACCTGACAGAATGAAAAGTGACTCCAGAGCTGCCACTCACCACAAATCCCCGTGAAACATGCCAGGAAACCAGCTGAAAGCAGCGGAGAGGCTGCCTCTCCAGGGCCACAAACGTGGCCCCCAGAGAGTCTTCTGGTCCTATTCAGATTCAAAGTTGCAAAGAGGGGGAGGGCTGGAAACTGGCGACCAAGAATTTACAGCCCTGTGATCACTTCCAGGGCTATGATGGGACTGATTTCAAATGCAAAACCGCATCCCATTGTACACAGAGAGGCAAACTGGAAGCCAAGCAGAAACAAGATTTCATTTGGTGATTTTCAATTTTAGGATTGAAATGAGGATGGGAAGCAAAACACTATTTTTCCAGGACGGAGATTGCCAGTTCTTCTTCTTCTTCTTCTTCTTTTTTTTTTTTTTTTTTTGTAGGCTAAAGGAATGTGGACTGATACATTATTTCTCTGGGCTTCAATGCTAATAAGGAATATTTCCCACAGAATCTGACAGAAAGGATGAATACCTTGCCCTGTTAATGGTTAATTTGCAGTGGCATGTGTATTTCTTGAATGTTCATGAAGTTTTCTAATTCATCAGCACACAATTGGGCTTTTTTTTTTCTCCCTTAACACAGAATGAAATGCCGAGAGGGCAAGAGGTTCGGGAATTTTGTATTATTCCCTCAGCCAGTGTATTTACTACCCAAAAGTTATTACTAATTTTTTTTTTTTTTTTACCTACCTCAGGAACAAAATTGTTCTTCAGCAAATAATTGAATACTGACCACACTCTAAAATGTTTATTGCTGTTGAATCTGTCACAGATTGCATCAAGCCACAGAGATGCTAATCTATCTCATGTATTTGAAACTCCTCTGGGAAACATATATTTGGGCTTACTGCTGAGTGAACATGACTGTTAGGATTATAGAGACCATACAGGGTGAGGAAAAGCAGCATCGCTTTTCAGACTGGAAAGTAAACAATAGAGTGATTGTCGGCTTACACGATGGGGCCAGCAGCCCTACTGCTGAGGAGATGTATGTAAAAACCCAGATCAGCAAGCAGTCTTGATGTTTTCTTCTTGGAGTTGGATGTTGTCAAGGATTCAGATGAGCCACCCCAGTGAGTATGCAGGAAACAAAACAGGATATTCTTGTTTGAGTACTGCTTTCTGTAATTATGTTGATTTTTTATGCAACACTTGAACTTTTAAAAACTCAAGGATGCATAAGAAGTACTCCGGAGGAGAATAAATGATTGCGATCTTGTCTTAAGTAAAATGTTAGTGTGTATTCTTAACAAAATTAACTTGTTTTCATTTGTGAGTAGGTCTAGGAATTAAGTATACTTAGGCCTCAAATGTTTTGTCTCCTCACCTCTCCCTCCGCCCCACCCCCCCATTTTCAAATAGGAAGTCAAGTTGTCTTTGGAACATCATATTTCCTGCTTGGAAAGGCACTGGATTGTGTCATAGTCTGACAGGAAAGTTTCAAGAGTACCAGGAGTTTCCCTTGGAAGACTTGAGGGGGGAAATTTTACAGCAGCATCTGTAAAATTCTTTCCTTTGAGCTATCAAGAGGTGTTCCATTATTGTGTATACAAAGTCTTCAGAGTGGAAACAGCTAAACTAAACTGTAGATACCCTAAGGAAAAATGTCTTTGGAAACATATACTGTGGGCTGGCTTGGCACATTTTACTTTCATCTGTCCTTCCTAGCTGAGGAAAGAACATCTGGCTCTGCGACTAGTTGGTTAATGCTATCATGCTACAGACATCCGCTTACTCCTTTCCCATCCAAATATCAGTTCTGTGTATTAGACAAAGGATGTGACGGACATATTTGCATGCCAAGGAATTTGATTTGGTGACCATTATTTGCCCTTTTATTTACCTCTTGCTCCTTTCCTTTAATCAAATACCATGCAATTTCTTATTTTTACTTGAATAATTCTCATAATTTTACAACACAATGAAAAGATTAGAGATTAGCCCACGGTCAATATCTTCCATATCCTCTTTTTTTCCTTAAGATTCCAATCCACAAAAGGTCATAGACAACTTAATTCTTCTGGGGCTAAAATCACCACAAGACTACCTTGCAAAAAGCACCCAGACTGGGCAATTATATTCCAATGGCAGTGTGCCCTGAGTTTTAACCAGTGTAGTTCAGTGGAGAAAATTAAATTTAAACTAACCGGCAACTATCATATTTTGTCAAGGGGGTTCCCTGGGAATGCAGATCTCATTCTAGGGGTAAAGTTGTGAAGGGTAGAATTTAAAATGTTGCTTGGGGGTCAGTCTACCTGAGTTTGAATTCAGATTTTACTATTTGGCCAGAAAATTTTTTAACACATTTTTCCCTGGGATACTCTTCTATGTTATGATCTTCTAACATAAGATCGTAATTGTTCTAATTATTCATTGCTATGTAACAAAGCACCCCAAAACTTAGTGGTTCAAAACAACTGTTTATTATTGCATCTCACTTTTCCAGGAATGGACCTGGGGTTTGTCACTCTGATGCAGTCAGATAGCAACTGGAGTCATTTGAAGGATTCAGGGACTGGCAATTCAACATGTTCCATTCCCATGCTGATTGCAGTCTGGGAGTTCTCATGGGGCTCAATTTACACCTGACCTCTCCTTGTGTCTCCAGCTTTGTCACAGCATGGAAGTCTTAGTCTGACTTTTTACACTGCAGAGCGGGGCTCCAAGAGAACAAGACAGAACTTGCCAGTTAACTTAAAAGCGAGGCTCAGACCCAGGCTCTTGTCTTTCCTGTCTCATTCTATTCATCAAGTAAGTTACTAAGGCCAGCTCGGATGCAAGGGGAGAGGCATTAAAGTCCTCCTCTCAATTTGAGGAATAGTTAATAATTTGCTGCCATCTCCAAACCCACTACAAACACAATATTGTGATATGTTTTCAGTAAAAGTTAGTTATTATTATTTTCTAAGTCCTTACTCCCTTTTTATTTTTTTTTTCCTTTGCATTTATCATTTGACCATCCTTGAAATTATGTTTGCCTGTGTGTGCTTATTTTCTCTCTCTCCCAACCAAACATAAACTTCGCAACCATAGGGATTTCATGTTCGTTTCAGGCCTTAAAAAAAAGTCTGGTATAATACAAAAGTACCATAAATATTTTTTCAGTGAAAGAATGAATAGGTGAATGAACCCCTGGTGAATATAGAACTGGAGGAAACAAACATTTCAGATATTTGGTTGTGAAAAACGGGAGTTCTCTTGAGGCTGGTGAAGGATCCTGAGCAATTTGACATTCTGATTTATTTAAAAATATTGCAAATTAGTATCAATATCACCTTTTATCTGTAGCAGTTTTTAACTAAAACTGTCCTAAAGAAGTAAAAAATGCATAAACAAGGACAACTTTGCCTGGAGAATAGCTGTCGACAATTGGCACAATTAGAAAGCTGCACTTTCTTACCCATAGGTCTTAGAATCTGACAGCACTGGGTCTCAGTCCCCACTCTGTTCTTTGCCTGTTGCCTGACAGGAAAAGCTTTTTTAACTTCTCTGAGTTGTAAAAATCTGTAAAATCAGACAACAGGCATACCTCACGGGATTTCTGTAAAAATTATAGAAAGCTGACAAAGGGTTTCAACAAAAAGCCTAGCTATAATTGACAAAAAAAGGTAACAATTTGCCAAAATGATAAGGAAATCTTATTGACATGGATTTTATTATATTTTATATTAGAGTGGATAGATTTTCTATTTTTATTTTTCAAAAATTCATGTTTCAAGCACATTAAAAATATTAAAATAATATTAAGTTCACTTTCTACCAACTCAACATTCAATCTGTGAGGATATTGATCCATAAATTGACCTTTCTACTCCATGAGTATTTGATACAGAAATTGAAACAGAATATTGAATAAGTTTTAACAACTATGCAACTATGTTAAAAATAAATGTTTACTTTTATCAAGAGAAATTGTGACATCAAAGGAAGCAAACATCATGTCCAAAGAACAACTTCCTAGAATTCAAGGGGAATTCCCCCAGCTCCAGCCCCCCTTTTTCAGGATGTCCAAAAGTGAGTTACTTAATCAACAGATGGTGATTGTTAAAGAGTTCAGCAAATTCAAAACACTCAGAACTTTGGGGAATTTTAAAGAAAAACCACACCTTGCTTTAGGCAGCTCTCTATATTTCAGAATACATTAATTGACCAAATTAAACTGATAAACATAAGAGTTTATTTCCTCAAAACACATATCTGTATATATAATCAATTCAAGATAGACAATTTACAGGTACACATATATTTATATAAATTCACAGTGGGTAAATAGGACAGAAATTTTGTCTGTTTTCTTGTTTTGGAGAAGTTGTCAAGTATTTCTTACGTTGAAAGACTGCTCTAGGATGTGGAGGATGAAAGCTAGAGGAAAGAATGATGCAATCGAGAATCATATGTCTTTAAAAGGAAAATACTCAGCACTAATGTTACATACTGCTGGCAGCTAAAGAGTATTGCATATATTCCATTCTCTAAGCGTGAAAACACCAGAATGGGCACATGGCAGACACAGCTCAGGCCCCAGTGTGAAAAACAAATGTATTTGTGAAAGTCACACAGTATACCATAGTAAAATTAAATTGAGTTTTGTTTGGGCTGGAGAGGACATATGAATACCAGACTTACTAACAGGTTTGATATCAGACAGTGGCAACCCTAAAATTACATATATTTATTGTACCAGACAAGTAATAGGTATAAATCCTAGTTTTCTTTCCTTCTTTCTTTTCAACTATGTTCCATGCTCTTTTGTCAATTACCATGTCAGAGCCCTATTCCTAAGAGTATAGCCTCTTCTTGTTCTGGGATCATCTCACGGCTCTCTGATCTCAGATGAAGAAACCTAATCTGGTTAAGCATAAATCAGTGGCCAGTGATTGGCTCTGTCAAGGACCAGCATGGGGAAAGCAGAAGCCAAATGAAATAAATACAAATTAAATTCTTCTGAGCATTTTCATCACTCCATATTTAGTTTCTTCATGATCCATATATTACGAAGGTAAGCATGCCAGAGCTTATCTGCTCTGTGGACTCCATTTAACATGAAAGGAGGAAACCTTTTGTGTTTCTTATCAGTATCTGATTGGATCAGATTATATAAGGCTTCATATAGACAGATATTGACATTCATACTATAGCTATTTTTGTTATACAGATGTGCTGATAAAGTATTTTTTTCTCCTTTCACACCTTACCCCTTCCAGAGAATGTCTATAATTTTACTCTTTAGAATAGTAAATACAAACAGTAAGAATTCTACACAAAAGGTGATCATAAACATTTACCTGTTACTTCCATGTTTGTAGTAATGATAACTAATGCCTATAGACTGGATCATAACTTGTTCAGTTTGTCTAACTAAACCAAAAGCCTTCTGCAGGAATGTCAATGTTCAATCTATTATTTAACCTCATAAATGAAAACATCACATTGACTCACTTAAAAAGATTCATTGCAAGGGTTAAGAACAGATGAGATGGGTGTCTGCAGTCCCTGGAATCACAAATGTACAAACAAGAGAACTAATTTTTCTCTACTGTTTTTACAAAAAAAAGGAAAGCTTTTTTTCACACTAGGCAAACAGCAACTGGTTTAGTCTCATAAATTTACATAAGTTATGTCAGTATTCAGGCAGATTAGATTAACAGGCCTTGTGTTAACATCCAAGGGGAAAAAAGGGAAAATATACCCAAAGTCATCTGGTTAATTCGAGGAGGAGGGGAGAGATGAAGTTGCTTCCATTAAGTTCTTTTGGAACCATTGCAAGATCCACAAAATCTGTTTTTAGCTTGTCATTCATCCTGTTGGATATGTGATGTGTTTTCAGTTTAAATGATAATTGCCCTTTCCATTTCTTTGATAATTGCCCTTTCTATTATCATTTATGGAGATTCAAATTATAAATCAAGAGAAGACAGCCAGAAAAATATTATGATTGTCCCTTCTGAGGCCACAGCAACTCAAGTAACGGTGCCAAAGTCTGAGAGCTTAAGCTATTTTCATTTGCATGATTCTGAACGTTTTATTTTAGGGTCCAGCGGTTTTCCTAAAGAGGAGACTGCACAACAATAATAGGACTGAATGATAATAGATAAGAAGATGTAATTTTAGCTTCAACAGTTACAAATTTATATTTGAAATCAGAAACTTGTTCTCCTAATTTGGAAGCAAAGGTGAGGGGTCAGCCAGAAATATTTGCTATTTGTCACTGGGTGTCCCCTTGAAGGGTTTCCCTTGTGGCTCAGCTGGTAAAGAATCCGCCTGCAATGCAGGAGACCTGAGTTTGATCCCTAGGTTGGGAATATCCCCGGAGAAGGAAAAGGCTACCCACTCCAGTTTTCTGGCCTGGAGAATTCCATGGACTATATAGTTCATGGGATCACCAAGAGTCAGACATGAGGGACATGGCACAGCCCTGCCTCCCAGGAGCTAACCTCTCCCCCTACTCTTGGCTTGTTTGGGAAAAAAAGACCAAAAAACCCCTTCTTTCCACTGAATATGCGCAAAGATCCACACAATGAAGTAAGTGCAAAGACTTGAGTGAGTTTTTATCTAAGATGCCAGGAATAATCTCCCAAAACAAAAACAGGAAAAAAAAATACGCCAAAAATGGCTCTTTGAGGTGATAACTGTGGTGTGCTGGAACCAGGCTGTACCTACTCAGGAGATCTTGTTATTAAATTTTCAGGAATTTGGCAAGCTGTTTGTTTCCCTAGAAAGCCAGTATTAATAATTAATTGTATAAATTTTGAATTAAATATATTACATTAAAAACAAAGGTAATAAATACGCAGAACTCAGACTTCCTAATTATTGTAGTACACTGTATTATAATGTTTTTTGTGTTCTTGAGGATAATTTGGTCCACTGTCTCTGAATGTTAGAAGTACCATATAATGATATGATATGGAGCATCTCTCCCCAGCTCTGCTTCTGTAACTTCCTATTAGTAGTTGGAAATCAGCAATGGTGTTTATATCACTTATATCAGAAAATGCTACAAATCACGAATTTTCCCCAGAGACCTGGTTCATAAACAGTTTGCAGCCTGGTCTAGACAATGGTGCCGTTTTGAGGGAAGAAGAGCTTATCCCTTGGAACTGGGGTGAGCTGGATTTACTTTTGGCTCAGTCAAGCAGTAGCTGTGATTTTGGGCAGTTTACTTAAACTCTCTGTGCTTTCATTTAACACTTTCCTGCCTAATACCTTTCGATATCTTCCCATTACTCTTAGGATAAAGTTCCAAATCTTTAGGGCCTTTTTTTCCATTTTCTCTGCCTTGAATTTCTTTACTCCTTGAATCCGATAAGATTTCCCCCTGCCTGACGGCACTCAAATTTGGAGTGCCCTTCTTTTCCCTCTTTGTGTTGCTAACTTCTACTGAGATTTAAGTCTTGGTTTAAATGTGCCTTTCTTAAGGTAGACTTCCCTGACAGCAATTCCTTGTACCGCCTGTATAATAGGTTAGGATCCCTAACTATGGATTTCCACTGAATCCTATAACTTTCCTCTTGAGCACCTGTTAAAATGTAACATTATTTTGCAAGTAGTCATTTGCTTAGCATCAAAATCCCCTTTCACCTGCCTCTCATGCTTGTTGCTATCTCTCCCAAGTTTGACCCGATGCCTGTGGATGTCCTCTTAGCTAACCTAACCACTTAAGAGTTTCTATTTTAATAAGAACAACCTTCTTTTCAAAAATCACTTCTTCTACCTGAGAGGTGCTACAGGACAGTGGTTAAGGAAGAGGGCTCTGAGACTAAGCTCTCAAGAGTTGAATCTTGACCCTACTATCCATGCACTGTGCAGCTTTACTAACTTCTGTCTAATTTCATTCCCTAATTTATGAAGCAGGGTCAGTAACAAAATCTTCTTCCTAGGGGTTGTTGTGAAAATGAAGTAACCTATGCAAAGTGCTTAGAACAGTATGGATCACAAAGGCATCGAAATTTAAATGTTTGATATCGTTCCTGCTTGCCTTAACTCTAGCTACTCTTTCCTCTGATTATGTCATTTCCCTAGATGCCCATTTCCATGGAGACGCTTCTCTGTCTCCTTTGATAATTCTAGACAGTCCCACAGCCTAACTCTCTCATCCATTTGAATGACAACCAAACCCCTAGCTCTAGTATCTCCCCTAATTTTTAATATAAGTATCTTCCAGCTACTTACTGTCATCTTCATGAGACTTTTTCACACATCAAACACAATGCACCACACCCGAACTCATCATTACCCCATCAAACCCGTTCATTCTTTTGACATTTGTACATCTGTTAATAGCATCCCAATTTCTTCAGAGAGGCTCCAACATTCTAATTTATCCAAGTCTCTTCCCTCTCTTTTACTGTACATCCTAACAGTTGCCAGTCTCTATTGATTGTCTCTGAAATACGTCTTGCATCTTTTTCTTCCTTTTAATTCCCACTGCTCCCACCTAGTCTAGGTTCTCATTAATCTCTTTCTTGTCTGGACTGTAACAACTGCCAGTGTTCACTGCTTTAGACTCAGCTTAATATAACAAGAAGTGTTCTTGCAGAATTAGACACGTTCATAACACAGGCTTCCCTCCTTCCCACTATCTCTCAGTTGTGTGATGCTGTATATGTATCTGTCTTCTGTCCATGAAAGTGGAGACCTTGACCAATTAGTTCACCTCTGGATCTTCAGTAACTAGTAGTACAATAAATGACTATTTACTATTTAGTACTATTATTATTATTAAATATTATTATAATATTTACATGCAATATTATTAATGCATTATTATTTAAAAGTACTGTTAAATGTTGCTTAAAGTATTTCTTGGGTTAATTATTGAATAAATCCATTTTCTGTCCTTACTCTGATTAGATTTCTGGTTAATTCACAACTCTTCTCATCAGCCCTTCCCAGTTGATTGCCTCCTGCCTAATGTCCCCATCCTGGAATATGTGGCTTCAATTAAGAGGCCAGACTAAGCTCCATGAAAGCTCCATTCTGCTCAGAATATTCAAAAGAGTTTCACTACTGTTGTTTTAATTAGGGAAATGGCAATAATAGTTGTGATTTCAAAAGCTTCCTTAGCCTGCATCATGCAGGACAGTAAATGGAATCACCAATCTTTCCTAACCAATTACACTTGCTTCTAAAACTGAAGGCTCAATTAGTTAGGTATTTCCCATTATGCTCCAGGCATGAGGACACCAGTCAGGGAAGAGATGAATATCTTTAAATGACAAGAATATTGAAGCTATGCGGTTTCCTGTAAACTTTCCAAAATAAATTTTCCCTTTTTAGATGCAAAAAACAATGTAAGATGATTCTGGAATTTTCCTCTAATTTATTTAAATTTATTCACTTTAGTTTTTCTCTAGTTGAAATGTCAGTAGATGCACTTGTTCTCTAAACTGGATTCCTTTTATTCTTGAGTTTTTCTTTTTTATATTGAATTATTCACTCTTTCTCAGTATATATTCACAATTTTATTTTCCTAGGGCTTCTCTGGTGGCTCAGAGGTTAAAGTGTCTACCTGCAATGTGGGAGACCTGGGTTTAATCCCTGGGTTGGGAAGATCCCCTGGAGAAGGAAATGGCAACCCACTCCAGTACTCTTGCCTGGAGAATCCCATGGAGGGAGGAGCCTGGTAGGCTACAGTCCATGGGGTCACAAAGAGTCAGACACGACTGAACGACAAACTACTACTACTATTGATCATTAAAATGTTGCTTTTATATTACTTGTAACTTAATTTTTCTTGAGTCTTATAGTCTTTCACTGTAAACTACAGGTTAAATAATACTTTCTTTATTGATTTTTGAAGTCTTGACCTTTCGTTTTTCAGTACTGATACTGTCATTAAGAGACGTGATCCCTGGGTCAGGATTATCCCTTGAAGGAGAAAATGGCAACCTACTCCAGTATTCTTGCTAGGAGAACACCGTGGACAGAGCAGCCTGGTGGGCTACAATCCATGGGGTCACAGAGTTGGACATGACTGAACTGACTTAGCACACATGCACTCACTGTTACCCACCCTTTAGAGCTGGGCCCCAACAAGGGCCTCCTGCCTGGTGTTGCTCCTGCCAATAGATGGAGATTGAGTTCAGTTCTGAAGCAAGGAAAGCTTTATCTCTGATCAAAAAATATACAGGCTCAAGCTGGATGCTTTGAATACACCTCTTCCTAACTAGCTGCGGGCAGAGCTTTACTATAGGGTTCTGTCCTGGGGAAGAGGCACAGTTCTGGCAGCAGGGGCGGGGCAGGTTGAGCTGTGCTACTCAGGCTTCAGATCACAGTGCTGTGTGCAGCATCTCTGCACATGACCCGCCCCCACCATGTTGAACTGCAGAGTCCTGCTGGGCCTTTCTGCACACTGCCAGCTGAGCTGAGGTACTGGGCACTGAGGTTCTCCTTTGGGAACTCTAATCCAACATGTTAGGTGCACAGTCTCTGCACAAGGCCCCCCTCAGGCAAGTGAAACTAGACTAAGCCCAAAGAAGAAGTTAACTTTATCTTATCAACTAGGTTCATTATTATTTTTCCCGGGGACCCTAGTGGGCTTTGTGGTTGACAATACCACCTCTTCATAAGAAAGAGTCACTCAAATATCTGACTTATTTATTTAGTTGCTATTATTTTGAACTTGCAAGTGTTACCAGAGAAACTGACTTCAACATTTGAAGGTATTACTCTAAACCAACTCTCTTCAAAGAGGAGAGGAGTTTTTATTCATCAGTTAAAAAAAAAAAAAAGTAGTATTCAAAGATGACTAGCAAGTCACATTCTAATAAACAAGGCATTCTCAAATTTTAACAAAAATTACTTATTTGTGTTAGTACATTTGACTGCTCTTGGTTAATGCTCCCCTCAGTAGGTTTATTCACAGAGTTAGCGTATATTCTGTTTGTAAAAGATACACATAGGTATTGATTTCTCCATCTATCATTAATTTTATAACATCTAAATTGTCATTTTGCTTGAAACTTTTATCATGTGCCTGAACTCTGAAGAAAATATTGAAAATTCCTCTAACCTGGCATTTTCAAATATGCTGCTGCTGCTGCTAAGTCGCTTCAGTCGTGTCCGACTCTATGTGACCCCATAGATGGCAGCCCATGAGGCTCCCCCGTCCCTGGGATTCTCCAGGCAAGAACACTGGAGTGGGTTACCATTAAAATGTCTACAAACAAACAGAGGTCTGGTTAGCAGTTAATAGCTATACTCATTACTACAAATATTAACAGTTACTCAAATACCTTTGTCTTCTTAAGATGGTATAGTTTGATGTCTCTGTGTGTGTGTGTGTGTGTGTGTGTGTGTGTGTGCAGTCATGTCCAATTCTTTTGCAACCCCATGGACTGTAGTCCATCAGGCTCCTCTCTCCATGGGATTTCCCAGGCCAGAATACTGGAGTGGGTTGCCATTTCCTCCCCCAGGGGAACTTCCCAACCCAGGGACTGAACCCATGTCTCCTGCATCTCCTGCATTGCAAGTGAGTTCTTTTACCACTAAACCATTTTTCTTTTTATTACAAATGAAAATGTCCCTCTTTCACAAAATTTCACAAAATCAAATATCCATCATTTCTATGTTAATCTCATGTCTAATTAAGAATTAAAGATATTGGCAAGAAAAACTCTTAAGCATTACAGGGGTGAGATGGGATTCCTCCCATCACATATATGATACCTAGCTATGTGTTGTATCAGGGGGTTAAAAAAAAGTTGGAAGACCCATTTATAGCTAGAATTGCAAAAGTTGAGGAAAAAAGACAATAGCTGCTAAGGAAAAAGATCCTATTACCAACAGGACAAAAAATAAGTTTCTTCCCTATCAGTGGTAAGCAGGTGCTTGCTTTGTTTTAGAAAATGTATAATTTTTTTTGGACCTTTAAGCATAGGCAGCTGATACTAAAGTAAAATAGGTAAACCATCCCATGTGCTTTTGGAAAAGAATATTGACAAATGAAAAAGAGGCAGTGGTTCTCCCAGACCGCTGATGCAAACAAAAATTTGTATTATCAGTGTATTTCAAATATATGGTCAGTTCAGATCTAAGGGATATAATTACCTAAAGAAAGAAAAAGAAAATCCTCTGAGCCACTGTATTTTTTACATTAAAAATGTTACTTGAGTTCACAATAGTATTAGCTTTATAAACTCCTCATATTATGGTATATTCATTGAAAAGGAAACCATGCACTCTCCCTTCCCCTGGGGAAAGACTTGCTTTCTGATTTGCCCTCACAACTGCATTTACCAGGGGGACAGATGCTTAGCTTCTAAGGGTCATAGTTTGCCTTTTCCATCCTATCACCAGAGCAAAAAGAAACAGGGGTTCACAAGTAAGGTGGCAGCTTTCCAATGGCTGACCTGTGCTTTGACATTTCACATAAGCAGGTAGAATCAATGGGCTGTCTAATGACTAATAAGATAAGAGTGCAATTGATCTACTTATTTACCCATTTCCCCAGGTGGGTGACAGCCTGCTCCTCTATCCTGGGTTCAGTTACATTGTTCAGTTCTAGTAATCATTTTAGACCCTTTAACTTTTTTGTCTAAGCTAACATTTAAAGCACAGAGACACAAACATTGATATTCTGTGTCATCTAAATTCTATCTTCTCTGAACCTCTGAACTGATGTCTTTATAATCTGTCTTTATAATTTGAATCTGACTAAAACAATATTTAACACACATGTGAATCATCTTCAGTCCTATTGATATTCTTCTCATGCTGAATTTGAACTATGAATTTGTTTGTCTTCCTTCTAGGTCTAAACCTCCTAACTAGTTCTGAAGAGTATGGAGCTGACATAGATTTATAAGGTAAATGATTAACTTCAAAATAAGATGTAATGGGGATCTAATTATAATATGAATTCCAGCGTTGTGTAAATGTATTGCCCTGTATTACTCTGTGGTGAGTTTCTAAATTACGATACTGTGTAATCTTTTAGTAGAGGGTAGAATCATAATCCGGGGGGGCGGGGCACTGAGGGAAGAATACAGTACATCTGTGAGTTCCCTCTCTTCAGAGTCAGACTTAACGCTGGCTCCCTACCTCAATTTTCATACAACAGTATCCTTGTGCTTTTAGGAGACTCTTGCCCTGAAGTATGCCAGGACATCACAAATCCCATAGTCAATCGGAGAACAATTAGATTCGTCATTTTCATAAATGAAGCTTGAAATTATTAGGATGCATTCCTCTCTAGATGTAAGAAGAGGTACAAACATCTGGTGAAGGCTGTTTCTACCATAGGAGGTGTCAGATGAGGATGTAAGGAATAAAGGGATTTATAGTGGATGGCCTCAGATTTCTGTTTCTCTGGATCACAACCATCATTTGCTTTCCTGCTTGTTCAATAATTGTATATTCCTAGAAGCTATCAATTCTACACTAAGATAGACTGAAGAGGATTTTTGAATCACTTATAGCAAAATGACTAAAAACCTAGGCTTTAGATCCAGCCTAAATTCAAACTGGGTTTCTATTTACTAGCTATGACACTGTGGTCTTCAAGGTTCTCATCTACAAAGTAGGAGAAAAAATAGTATTCACTTCCAAGAACTGTGACATAGTATAAACAAATGCGTTGATGTAAAGCGCTTAAAATATTTCCTGACACCTACAAAACACTAGATTTACTAATTTAAATGCTTTTATTCTACCTCCTCACTTTGCTTCAGTTTCTCAATTATCCTTTAGTCCAGAAATGCTGTGGTTATGGGAATTATTAAGGAAACCAAACTCCTAATTCTCTTCTATCAGCCTCTCTCCTAAAGGAGAAATAGTATAGCTTTAGTGTAAATGCCAGGAAGGAGAATAATTAGCATTCCATTGCCCTTTGAATGGGTCCCTGGCCAGCCCTAGGGGGTGTGATGTGAAAGTGACCTGACAACAGGGTGCCTGCCAGCTCAGTGCAAGTGTAGTGAAAGGATCAATTAGAAGACTCGCCATTTCAGAAACATGCAAACATCAATTGGCATAGAGTTTCAGGAAGCAGAATAAAAAGGAACCTACAAAACAAAAGCCTTTCGAGGGGATGGAGGCACCATTCTTCCAAATCACAAACTGATGATTGTGATCACCATTACAGCTTAATGAGCCTATATGTGGCTAATGACTTCATCTCTCCAGCAGATTTGCCAATAGTCAGTGTTTCCACTCACATCCTTCCTTTTCTTCTAAGAAGCATAACACGGTGCTTCTTGGTCAGAACAAGTCATTGGATTTCCCCCTCCTCCATTAGCAAAGGAAGTTTCTCAAATCTACCATTTCCCCTCTTTCCTTTCAGGACAGAAGGAAACAGTTTACAAAAAAGAAAACACCAGTGCAGAGCTTGTGTATGTGTGTGTGTGTGAGCTTAGTCACTCAGTCATGACTGATTTTTGTGACCCAATGAACCGTAGTCCACCAGGATCCTCTGTCCATGAGATTTCCTAGGTGAGAGTACTGGAGTGGGTTGTCATTTCCTATTCCAGGGGATCTTCCCAAGCCAGGGATTGAACCCGCATCGCTTGCTTATAGAACCTTGGAAAACCTGGGTTTGATCTGAAAGTAGCTTTTAACTGCTGTCTGACCTAGTGTCTTCATTTCCAAAATGTACTTGATCAGTGTCCTATTTCCAATGATAATTTTAAAGATAAAAATTCATGAAATTATCTTTTAACCCACATAGGGGTTTAGTTTATTTTATTTGTTACTAATACACGTTGGTTATAGCTATATTTTTATTTTAATAACTCAAATGCAGTAAATGGTATTATAAGTTTTAAGCAAGTTATCTGCTGAACCATTAAGAGATGATTAATTTTAATAAGAAGACTTAAACTAGAGTTAGATTTTTTTAAATTAACAACACTATTATAATACTTCCCAGGTGGTGCTAGCAGTATAAAACCCGCCTCCCAGTTCAGGAGACCTAAGAGACGTGGGTTCAATCCCTGAGTCAGCAAGATCCCTGGAGAAGGGAATATCAACCCACTCCAGTATTTTTTCCTGGAGAATCCCCATGGACAGAGGAGCATGTTGGGCTACAGTCCATGGGTCATAGAGTCAGACACAACTGAAGCAGAAAACTCATCCATTATACTACTTAGTCAACAGTGATACTTAGGGTTAAAATCATTTAAAGAGCAAAACTAGACAAAGTTGAAATAATGATGTATCATCTAAAGAATAGGTTTTAACAGTAGGTTAAAGGGAAAAATTTTCATAAAAATAGATACTGGGGAGTGCCCTTCCAGTTGCTAAGGGATGCTGCCTGATTCATGAATTGCCTAATAATAAAGCTAATTAGATCGTCAGATTTAAAAATAAATAAAATAGAAACAATTTACCGTAATGACTCGTACTCAGGTTTCACTGTATTTCTTTCATTTTCCTGTTTTCAAAATATATCTAGTAGATCTTAATATAATCCTGAATAGCATCACATCAATATAGTATTGAAAATGAGACAAGTATCAGTTGGAAGGGATAATGTTAGCTATTAAGACAATTGCTTCAGTGTAATACTTCAGAAATTTAAAATAATATTTCAGTATAATTTTTCTGGGGTCTCTATGCTGTAAGTAAATTTTGATTGCTATGGTAATATAAGAAAGATGAATGGATAGTGTCCACAGATAATGTAACCAGCATTTCTGGGAAGTATCGTTGTAAAAAATACATAGCTGTGACCCCATTTTTGAGTTCTAGTCCCAAATCTGCATCTGAATCTTCTGAGTGAGCTTAATCAATTAGCATGTATCTGACTAAAAATTTTTATCTATAATTTGAAGAAATAAATACAGACATTTCAAAATTAAAGTTCTAATTTTTAGGAAGAACTTTCAAGCAATGAAAATGTTTAGCAGATCTTAACATGCACCAAATCTACATTCTCCTGTCAATCTTTCTTTATACTTATCTGCCCACTCTTACCTCAGTGATCCCATCATTTCAAGAATGGAAGGTTAGTTTAAAAAGGATCCTTTCACATTCATTGGAAACTTTAAAATCACAATAAAGTATAAGCTAGATTTACTTTTTTAGTACCATCAAGTAGATATTTGGAGAACGGCATAAAAAAATTTTACCTAATTTTATTGAGAGTTTATAAAAACTGTTCCACTAAAACTGTTCCACAAAAAACGAAGTGTAAAGAGAATATAAAATGTGACCCCTGCTCTGAAATTTATTTATAAAGGTAAAATCAACATTTGCAAAGTAAATATTAACATCAGAAAAAAATAAATGCATGTACTTATCTCAGTATTATAAATTATGAATTTTGTAGAATTCTGATGGAAGAGACAGGATCCAAGATAGGGGTTTAATAATGATTAAAGCGTGGATATGTTGTGCTTCTCTGGGCTAAATAACCAATGGTCCTATATTTATATTATCCAGGATCTACGTAATAAGCTGTTTGACCACTAAAAGCAAAGCAAATGAGTAGTTAAAGGCACTGGTTAACCCACCATGAAAGCCGGTTAACTGTCAGCAAATAAGCCTTTCACTCTTCTATGCCCAGTGAAAGTGTAAATAGACCTATCACCAAAATTACAGTGTCAGCTGGCATACGGCCTCTCCTCTGACTGCAGCACTGAGGATGCCAGGATGGATGGAAAGAATTCATCTCCCCCAGGGAGAAACACAGCTATTGTTCTAAATTCAGACCCTAAAGATCTAAATGTTGGTCTTGGGTATAAACTTTACTAAGTAACCTTATATCATAAATAGAAATCCAAAATCTCTGAGGTTCATCAGCTGCTTTCTTTGGGTTTCTGACAAACCCTAATGGGAACTAACAGAAAGAGAAAGCTAGTATCATTGACCTTGGAAGAGAAAGATTTGAGAATGTAGAAGATGAGTCTGTTTCATTTCTAGTTCTATGAATTAACCCTTTACTATCTAAGCAAAAAATGAGACCATTCTTATACTAATGATCAGAAGTTTGACTCATGAAAAAAAATTAAAATTAGGTATTGTTCTTGAAGCTCAAAGTTGCATTGCATTGGGAAAGGAAAACACGAGTATACTGAAGACAATGGCAATCATAGCTGCCATTTTTTGAGGGCTTGTTGTATGCCTGGCACTCTATGCTTGAATTTATGTATTTCCTTTACTCCTCACAAAATTTATATTAGAAAAATGTATTGGCCCAGTTTGAAAGTCAAATAAATGACATTTTAAAAAGTCAAAATTTTAATTTAATCAAATTTAACAAGAAGGAGGGCCAGGATTTGAACTTATGACTTTCTGAGGCCAAAGACCATACTCTTTCCATTATGTACACCACATCTAAGATAGTGCTGCCTCACTGTCTAATAATTCTTTTCTTATATACTCAGGTATACCAGGAACATGACTCAGTTGACAGTTTTATTGCATGTATGTACATTAACATCAACCAATACTTATTATTTAGTCCCATGAAGTCAATGAGTGTTTTGCAAATAGATGGACTACAGATTCAGAAAAATCAATGAATATTTGACTAAGCAAGTGAATTATGAAGAGTAAAGTCATTATATGTGCTTTTCCTTGGAAGTAAGGGAAAAGCTATAGTGTTAATAAAACAGATGTAACGCTAATAACTTAGAGCCCACCCACCCCAAAGTAGAAATCAATCTGACTCTAAGATTCATTTCTCTTTCCATAAACTTATTTCCCAACAGAGTTGCTTAATTTTGACGTTGAAAATACAGAATTTTGTCATTGCTCTTACTTTCAGATTCAAGGCCAGATTACTTCCTAATCTCATTTGTTATTCACTTTCATATAAGGCTCATTTTACTTTATTTTCACATCCTTCATATTCTTACATGCTCTCTTGGACTGGTCTCACTGTTTGGAAGATCTTCCATTGATCTTATTTTTTTCTTCCTCCTGTCAATCAAATCTTAACTGCTTTTACCTTCGAGGAACTCTAGTTCTCATTTTGCCCAAAGCTTTCTCAATTAACTAGATATAAAATATCTTTCAATGGAAATCATCTACCCTCTATAGCTAAAAGCTTTACCAGTGGTAAAATGTATCCCTCAGTATATAATAATAATTTCAACAGTTGGATTATACTTTTCATTGAACTACTTTTTCTTAGAGTAGAAATGCTATTGTAGAAAAATTATAAATATCAAAATATACAAGGACTGAAAAGTAATTGTTTATGCCAACACCCTGAGAAAAGTATTGTTAACTTTTTGTTTTAATTCTTTCTATTCTTTTTTAAAGCACATTTACTTGTGTTATAATTTAAACTCTCCCTGACTTACTATATTTTTATCCTGCCTTATTTCTCCTAAAACTTTAAGAATTCAATTCTTTAAGACCCTTTAAGAACTGGATTCACCCAGTTCCCTGGATTCATAGGAGTCAAGTAGTCAGTAGGAAGGCTGACCATGAAGACATCTAGTGAAGCATTGACTCATAGAAGTCTAGAACTAATTCTTATTTCTGAGTTTCCAAAGATATTACTCCAAAATGGCCTGATGTGCAACTTCTGATGTGCACTTCTCTTTGCCTCCATCTTGCATTAATTTCCTATTAATTAAAACCACTTTTTCATTTCATAGAAGCTAGAAAAGTATAATATATTAGATTACATAAGACATGGCATTAAAAAATAATACATGTTTTCTTGATTTCTAAATTAAATTATGGATTTAAAAAACCTTTTGTGTTCATATATTACTATAAATACCCTATGTGGGTTTTCTAACCTTTGTCAGTGCTGTGCTGTGCTTAGTCACATCCAAATCTTTGTGACCACTTTGACTGGAGACTGCCAGGCTCCTCTGTCCATGGGGATTTTCCAGGCAAGAATATTGCTATCCCTCCTCCAGGGGATCTTCCGAACCCAGGGATCGAACCCAGGTCTCCTGCACTGCAGACAGATTCTTTACCATCTGAGCCACCAGGGCAACCCATGAATACTGGCATGGGTAGCCTATCCCTTCTCTAGGGCATGTTTCTGACCCAGGGGTCTCCTGCATTGCACGTGTATTCTTTACCAGTTGAGTTATCAGGGAAACCCTCACCTTTGTCAGGGCACAACTTAACTGTGTGGAAGGTGAAATCTTCTTGTTCACCCTGCCCTTTTTAGATATCAATCCTTTTTATCCCCCCAGCTTATTTTATTAAGACTTCACCAGTTTTTATCCAGGAAAAAACTTTATACCTTGTCTGAAGCCTTAACTTTTTCCATGTGACTTAACCTGCCCAATTTGGAGATCATTTTTTTTATCATTTTGCCTGCTAAGAAGGACTTTGCTCTTAGATATTTGTTATGCATCTCATTTCTTTCACCTGCTAAGAATAATGTTTGCTTACTTAATCCAGGTTTAGACATTTATCCAGTTTAAATTTGTTTGCTAACCAAACTTTTAAACACACTAACAATTTCCCCAAAACTGTAAAGTGTGATCTCACAGGAGAAGCAGCTTCATAGTCTTGATGAATACCCCTTTCACAAGGTCTCCCTTACACAAAGTGTATCCCCAGCGCTGGACACACGGCCATCACTAGCTACTTGTAAATGAATAAATCATATCTTTCAAAACATCAAAAGCCGGTTCTCTAAACAAACAGGACTACTGACTGACAAGGGCTAAAATTTTCATCACTTGAATAAGATGCAACACCTGTGGTGGATTCATGTCAATGTATGGCAAAACCAATACAGTATTGTAAAGTAAAATAAAGTAAAAATAAAAATTAAAAAAAAAAGAAAAAAAAAAAACAAACCTTTCTTTCTACAAAAATGTTTCCTTAAATGCTATGAACCTCTTGCCTATGAGAATCACATCTCTCCAACTGTTTTTTTTTTTTTTTGGTACCACTTAAAAGAGACTATCCAAGTTAACCCCTGAGTCTAGAACTATTGGAAAACTGCTAAGTATACTCATGCATCTGTAGCATAGATTTTACAGATAAAGATAAAGGAGCTAAAGTGTCAGCACCATTGAGGATGAGTCTGAGAACTGAACAGCTGTGAATGTTGAGGTTCTCCAGGCAAAGAAGACTCAAGAGGACAATCTGAGGTGTCAGGACAATCAAAAAACCACAATATTTTAAACTGCAGACTCTCCGCATCAGGGCAGATACAGCCAGCTAGAGATTTGTGTTTTATTGAGGTCTAAACTAATTCCTCTTGTTTTTTGCTCCTGAATTGTCCATTTGCTCTGGGAGCCTCAGTGGTTAAAGGGGAGAGATACAAATTAAGTCAAAACTGCAAAGACTTGCTAAAACTACACAAGGTGTGTCTAGCTCTCTTATTGTTGTCTGATACGTTGGGAGAAAAGAAAAATTGTGGGAATTCCGTGCTGACTTCATAATAACTCAGCTGATTAAGTCAATCTTTGAAACAGGCAGTGAAAGCACAGAGCAAACAAAAGTTAAAATGTGAGAGTATAAACCAATCACTGTTTTGCTTTTTGGGAATTGTGTTGGCACCAGGATGAGAAGTAGATGGAAAAAAAAAAAAAAAATCCAAGAAAAACAACGACATCTCTCCCTAAGCCAGTAAGTTTACTGATTAATGAAAAGCCATACTTTGCTGTTAAGGATCTGATGCAAAGCGATTATGAACATATTCCTCCATAACGGCTGCCACTTAAAAGTTCCAAGGAGGAACTCAAATATGTGCCTAGAGAAAGAAGGAAATAGAAACATTTATAACCACCCAACATACACAAAAACACCCTCATCTAATCCCTGAGTATAAAACTTTACTCATGTAGTTGTAAATCAGGAGATCTCAGGTATAAAACTCTGTGTCCGATAAATATATAATGACTTAATGGACTAGTGGCTGTACCAGACTTGGTTATTTTTGCTTTGGCAGCCAAAGATATAGGATCATAGGGAATCCATATCTCTAAAGCCAGAGAATAGCTCCCATTCATTTGTGGCATCATTAGCAATACCGTGATACTGCTGCTGCTGCTGCTGCTGCTAAGTTACTTCAGTCGTGTCTGACTCTATACGACCCCATAGATGGCAGCCCACCAGGTTCCCCCGTCCC
Organism: Budorcas taxicolor; assembly: GCF_023091745.1. NCBI lineage: Eukaryota > Metazoa > Chordata > Mammalia > Artiodactyla > Bovidae > Budorcas > Budorcas taxicolor. The sequence goes on along the minus strand of NC_068912.1, from coordinate 62,784,285 downwards.
TGGGATTCTCTAGGCAAGAATACTGAAGTGGGTTGCCCTTTCCTTCTCCAATGCATGAAAGTGAAAAGTCAAAGTGAAGTCGCTCAGTCATGCCCAACTCTTAGCGACCCCATGGACTGCAGCCTACCAGGCTCCTCTGTCCATGGGATTTTCCAGGCAAGAGTACTAGAGTGGGGTGCCATTGCCTTCTCCATCGTGATCCTCCTTAAGGACAAAACACATAAGTGTTCTTCTGTCACTTACAATTATGTCAAGGAAAAAAAGCAAAATGAACTTGCAAAGTCACGCACCAGCTCAATTTTGGAAGGAAAAAAATAAATCTTCCTTTGAAGGAAACGAAATCAATCCCCAGTTCAAATTAAATTTGAACTATTCTGTGAAGCTCCAATACATAGCTCCAATAACAATCAGTACTTACAGACTTAAGGTGCAGGCAAGTAATGTTTCATTTAAAAGAAATTGAATGAGGATTACTGACATAGAAAGTTTTGATGCTATTTTGTCATTAGTTAAAGTTAAATCATGCTATTATTGGCTCAGTCGTGAACATCTCAATCCTCATCTTTTTTTTTTTTCTTTTTCATTTCAAATGCGCTAGAAACCCTTTGTATAGTTGGATTTGTGTCTTCATCTTATTAAAACCCTGCTATGCAGATGTATCATAAGTGTAGACTGAAGACGTCTGTCTCATACAAAATTTAGCTTAAATTCTACCGGCATGAAATACTTTGTTATGCACAAACCTTCTGTTTGGTTTGCTGACATTCTTCTTAGTTGGCTCTCATGGTGATTCATTATCTTGTGATATAGATTTCCAAGTATCATCTTTGTATTGATTTTTATATCTTTAATAACCACTCCACAGAAGATGGCTCCACTGGTGTCATTGATCGCATCAAAAATTCAAGGCTTACAGAAATACTAGAGGGCTAATTGGTAGGAGAACTTTTCAGACTTAATCTTAATGCAGTCTTAATCTTCTGCTTTAAACCTGCCTGAAGGTATCCTCTTGGAGTCTACGAGGGAAAGTTTAGTGCTTCATTGAAAAACACCTGGTGAGAGCATGCAACAACATTGTAATTAATGGACTACAAACTCGAAAATGCTGCTTAACAAACGTTCAGAAATTATGAACAATCCTTTCATCTGGAGCCTCCATCTCTAGAAAGCTTCTTGCTTTCCCTTTCTATCACCTCTGGCCCCACAAGAGCCAGATTTGCTTAATACTTTAGAACCAAACCTATGGTGTGGGGGTAAGGCCTCATAATTCTAAAGCATGTACCACCCTGGGACTTGAAGATGTCCCAATTTAACAACAGAATTCTTCTGCAAAAACTCAGAGCAAACATCCTGTTTGTATAAATAACATTAAACTACAAATTTCTGACTGCTGGTGTAGGGCTTGCAAGTCTGGAGGACCAGTACATGACCACATATACCACACTGTAACTTCCTTCCTCCTAGAACCTCATTCGTGGAACATCCAGATCTGTTTTAAGTAATCAGAAACCTAACCAAAAGGGAGAAGTAGGTACTTACTCCAAATCTTAAGAGTCATTTAATTATAAAGTGGAAACCTGGACTTATTGCATCTTTTCCCAAAACTTTTTATCCATCAGCTCTGTGCCAGTCACTGTATCAAAGCACAGATGAATATAACTTGGTATCTTCCCTAGAAAACCTTACTTTCAGAAACCTATGCATGGAAGGTGGAAAGTAGATAACTAACTAGAAGGCAGGATGTACAAGGATGTGGGCTTTGTTTTTCAGTTTGTTTTCATTTTTTGGATACGGCATCCAGTATTCTAGTTCCCTGACCCAGGACTGAACCTGTGCCCCCTGCCGTGGAAGCAGAGTATGAACCACTGGGTTGCCAAGGAAGCCTCAGGATATAGGCTTTGGAATCGGCCAAATCTGAATTCTATCCTACCTCCAACACTGTGCTCTGTGATACTTGGTAGACTGCTACCTCCCTGAAAAATGGCAGCAGTTAAAAGTTTTTTGCTCATAATCATATTATGTGACAGTGCATGCAATGCTGAGTATCGGGCATGTTACTCATGCACCCATACATTCATTATAAAATGTGTGTTACCTCTTAGAAGCTGATGTAGGAGGAAGCCATGTATCTTTTTCCCCTCCCTGTAAAATTTGAAAAATTCATTTAAGAGAATGTGGGCAAGGTAGAACAATTTTTTAAAAAATTTTGTAGCCTATCTACAAACTTTTTCAGACAAGTGGTTAAACATATGTTAGCTCAGCATTATAGATGTAGCATCAAACACTAAAAGGAATTTTGAATTTTTAAGACACTTGGAATTAAAATGAATACATTAGAAAGATTGGAAAGACAAAAAGATGAATCAAAGATGAATGCCATAGAGAGATTTTATAAAGGTCATGGTGAGTATTTTGATGTTTATCCTCTAGGGACTTGAATCTAGATTCAAATAATATTAAAATTACCAGAAATTAGAGTAGAAAATATCAAAGTTTCTCATTTAAAAATTGAGGTATAATAATCTCATAAATAAAGCAACAAATATGTAAGGGTCTAAGCAATTAAGTATCAATTCGCTGTTAGAGTTTATTGCTGAGATTATCTTCAAAGTGTTGCATTTATAATATGTGTGGATTTAAAGTATTTTACCTAGAATATGTGAAGAATATTCTAGAATAATTTACCTAGAATGCTAAGTCAAGTGGGCCTTAGGAAGCATCACTATGAACAAAGCTAGTGGAGGTGATGGAATTCCAGTTGAGCTATTTCAATCCTGAAAGATGATGCTGTGAAAGTGCTGCACTCAATATGCCAGCACATTTGGAAAACTCAGCAGTGGCCACAGGACTGGAAAAGGTCAGTTTTAATTCCAACCCCAAAGAAAGGCAATGCCAAAGAATGATCAAACTACTGCACAATTGCACTCATCTCACATGCTAGTAAAGTAATGCTCAAAATTCTCCAAGCCAGGCTTCAGCAATAAAGAGTTTGGAAAACACCAGACCACCTGACCTGCCTCTTGAGAAATCTGTATGCAGGTCAAGAAGCAACAGTTAGAACTGGACATGGAACAACAGCCTGGTTCCAAATCAGGAAAGGAGTGCATCAAGGCTGTATATTGTCACCCTGCTTATTTAACTTATATGCAGAGTACATCATGAGAAATGCTGGGCTGGAAGAAACACAAGCTGGAATCAAGATTGCCAGGAGAAATATCAATAACCTCAAATATGCAGATGACACTACTCTTATGTCAGAAAGCAAAGAAGGACTAAAGAGCCTCTTGATGAAAGCAATGGCAACCCACTCCAGTACTCTTGCCTGGAAAATCTCATGGACAGAGGAGCCTGGTAGGCTGCAGTCCATGGGGTCACGAAGAGTCGGACACGACTGAGCAACTTCACTTTGACTTTTCACTTTCATGCATTGGAGAAGGAAAGGGCAACCCACTACAGTGTTCTTGCCTGGAGAATCCCAGGGATGGCGGAGCCTGGTGGGCTGCCACCTATGGGGTCGCAAAGAGTCGGACACGACTGAAGTGACTTAGCAGCAGCAGCAGCAGCAGCTTGATGAAAGTGAAAGAGAATGATAAAGTTGGGTTAAAACTCAACATTCAGAAAACTAAGGTCATGGCATCTGGTCCCATCACTTCATGGCAAATAGAGGGGGAAACTATGGAAACAGTGACAGACTTTATTTTGAGGGGCTCCAAAATCACTGCAGATGGTGACTGCAGACATGAAATTAAAAGACGCTTACTCCTTGGGAGAAAAGTTATGACCTAGACAGCATATTAAAATCAGAGACATTACTTTGCAAACAAAGGTCCATCTAGTCAATGCTACGGTTTTTCCAGTAGTCATGTATGAATACGAGAGTTGGACTATAAAGAAAGCTGAGTGCCAAAGAATTGATGCTTTTGAACTGCTGTGTTGGAGAAGACTCTTGAGAGTCCCTTGGATTTCAAGGAGATCCAACCAGTCCATCCTAAAGGAGATCAGTCCTGAATATTCACTGGAAGGACTGATGCTGAAGCTGAAACTCCAATACTTTGGCCACCTGATGTGAACAACTGTCTCATTTGGAAAGACCCTCATACTGAGAAAGGTTGAAGGCAGGAGGAGAAGGGGATGACAGAGTATTAGATGGTTGGATGACATCACCAACTCAATGGACATGAGTTTGAGTCAACTCCAGGATTTGGTGATGGACAGGGAGGCCTGGTGTGCTGCGGTCCATGGGGTCACAAAGAGTCGGACAGGACTGAGCAACTGAACTTAACTGAACCTAGAATGTGATATTTAAATAAATGGCAAATGCCTATATTATACAAATTATTTCTTTCTATTCTAGTCATTATTCTTGCTGCATATTTAGTTGCTTCACATAATTTAGTCATCTATCTGGCCCATAATTACCCAATTATTGATGAAATTCAGTTTGTGCTTTTATTGCATCCTCTTTCCAGAGCTGGTTACAGCTTTCAACTAAGAGAGCAAAGCATTTTCAAGTGGCTTCATCAAAGATGTTTTTATTCCATTGCTCTGTATCTGCCTTATGAGTTGTCTTCCCACTAAATATCTGATTTTACATTTTCTCAAAGAACGCACTATCCCACTTTCTGGCCTCTTCCTTTTGCCTTTTATTTTCTTTCTCCTTTGTTTCCTTCTTACTCTTTCTTTCTTTACTATCTTTGGCCTTTTTTCTAAGTTTCTACTGCTTTTTCTCTATTTCACTTCCATGTCTCTTCTCTTTTCCTGTCTTCCTCTTTCCCTAATTATGTTATTACCTAAACTACAATATAATGCACAGAATTGTAACTCTAATTCAAATCTTACATACCCTTTGGATATTTAAATAGCAATGCAAGGAGTCCCCCAATATAGTGCTAACTTCATTTTCCATCTGTTAGAAGAAAGCACTATGACATGAAAAGTAGCAAAAATCCTACAAAATTAAGAAGCCACATATACAGTAAGGATAGTTTTCCAAGTGTTAAGACTTTTTTTTTCCTTAAGCTTTAACTTTCTTTCTTTTTTTTTCCTGCCGTCTAACTGGAATTTCCCTGATTGAGGGCGAAAGGAGAAGGGTGAACAGAGGATGAGAGCTGGATGACATCACTGACTCAATGGACATGAGTCTGAGCCAACTCCAGGAGATCGTGAAGGACAGGGAAACCTGGAGTACTGCAGTTCATGGTGTTGAAAGAGTCAGACATGACACAGCAACTGAACAACAATAATATCTAACAGAAATTATTAAAGGTCTCTGTAGTCATCAATATAGACAAAATACTTTTACTCAACAGTCAGATAGTATGGAACATGAACATTAACTCCATTTTCTATTTTTAAAATGTTAAAATAATACTGAAAAAGAAAATAGATCTCTACTCTTAATACACTGGAAGAAAAGTTAAACATTCAGTAGCAAGCAGCTATTGTTTATGAAAATGTTTCTTTTAAAAAATAGTATTATCTATTCTTTCAGGGAATTAAGTTTTAATTTACTAACATAACATATATGATAACTGACCAGTAACCAAAGGATTTTAGTAAAATTCCACTAAAAAATATATTTTAATGTTGTCCTCTCTAAATTTCTCTTTAATAAATATAAAAAGTACCAAATATCTGCAAAAGTGAAAGTTAACAAAAATTTCCAGCCAAATTAATTTTTTAATAATAGGTTAATGTATAAATTGGCCTAGAAATAAAATATGGAAGTTTTGACATTTTCAATGTATTTCATCTCAGGGCTTTCTCTGTTCACAGCTCACTTGGTATATTGTCCAAATGGCGGCCCCCATCATTCCACAGTAGGACTCATCTTTGCAATTACTGGTCTCATTCTTGAAGCAAATCACACATGCCTTTTAATTTGCCACTACAAAATTTCAGTTCAGTTCAGTTTAGTCGCTCAGTCATGTCCGACTCTTTGCGACCCCATGAATCCCAGCACGCCAGGCCTCCCTGTCCATCACCAACTCCCGGAGTTCACTCAAACTCACGTCCATCGAGTCGGTGATACCATCCATGCATCTCATTCTCTGTTGTCCCCTTCTCCTCCTGCCCACAATTCCTCCCAGCATCAGAGTCTTTTCCAATGAGTCAACTCTTCGTGTTAGATGGCCAAAGTACTGGAGTTTCAGCTTTAGCATCATTCCTTCCAAAGAACACCCAGGGCTGATCTCCTTTAGAATGGACTGGTTGGATCTCCTTGCAGTCCAAGGGACTCTCAAGAGTCTTCTCCAACACCACACTTCAAAAGCATCAATTCTTCAGTGCTCGGCTTTCTTAAATTAAAAATTGAAGCCCAATGGATAAGACTGGCACCCTAACTTTCAGTCTAGTAATGAGTCACTGCCATGCTTTAAGCAGCTATGATGCTTTTACTGGTATTATCTTGAATTCTTACAAAAGACCCATTATAAGAAAATAATAATATCAGATGAGTAAGCCAATGTTACCTAAAAGCACTAAGTTAATAATTATTCAACACAGACTTTCTGTTCTGTTTGGCAAATAGCACCATTCTGTGAAATAAGTTTCCCAGTGGTTAGTAAATGTTTTTGTTTCACATTGTTTTATTTATTGTACTAAGAACATTTAATAACATGAGATCTAGCTTTAAAATGTTTATAAGTGTACAATTCTATATAGTCAATTATAGGCACAGTGTTCCACAGTAGATTTCTAGAACTTCCTCATCTTGTATAAATGAAACAGCAGAATTGAACATTTAACATGTCTCCCCCCCACAGATTGGATATGCCTCTGGGGATTTGAAGAGTTACCCCTTTTACTTTATCCATGACAAGCAAAATGATCAGAAATAGGACTAGAAAATGTTGATATCTTGATTCCTCTCAATTTGCCTCTGAATGTCATGCCTAGCAAGGAGAAAGACATGTCAGGACTGAGACAAGAAACACTTCCGTGGCCACTTCCTAGCAAAACTGCTGGTGTTTTCTCCGCTTTAGGACCATCTATCTTGTAATGTCTCAGTTTCACATCCAGTTCAAAAGGGAAACAGCAGTACTCATGCAGATGTGTGAAAGCATATGGTCAGGATTTAGATGAGTGAATACTTGCACCTGGAAATCAAATATCAGCACAGCAGACCCCTCCTGCTTGCCCAGGGCAGCATCCACCTCACCGGACATTGAGGGGGCTGCCAGATCAAACACAATCCAGATGTCTCCTCTGCCTCCTCCTCTTCCCATACAACCTTCCATTGTTTTCTTTGTCCTTTGGGAATATTTCTGAGTATTTAAAGGAGCCCTGAAAATCGAACAAAACATGTTTTTAAAGCAGAATAAACACAACACGCATTGAGCAGTTAAAGCTTTTTTGAAAAATTCACTTGTTTCAAACTTTTAAAAAGTTCTATTTTCATTATCTTTTTCAAAAACATATGAAATTTTTGTCATAATCCTTGGTCAGAGGTTTAGAAGAGTGTCCCTCTTAATTTTCAGATTGGCCAAGACAATTTTTGAAATAGTACTGTCTCAGATGTCAGAGTGTCAATAATGTCCCCAACACCTGCAGTGATTCTGACTTTTACATAGTGCCAACTGCCCATTTATTTCCACTTATTGCATTTTACAGTGAAATCTAGTGTTTTGTTTAGAGGGGTACCTCACTAGTAAAGAATCCTGTTTTATCTTTTCAAAACATTTTTTTTTAAGGTTTGTCATGTAACTTCTTTGTACTTTAATATCTATATGTATACTTCAGAGAGATGAAAAGATAAAATGTTGTAAATGTGTTGAGAACTTCTGATCACACTGAAGCAGTAATTAATCTTCCAAATTTCCCATATACAGATAGCTTCATAAAACAGGCCAAAACAAGGTTGGGGGAGAGATCTGCCCAGGAATGAAAGAATGAAATGAAATTTAAAAGTAGTGTGTAAATATGAGTTCCTTAAAGCAGAAATGAATAGTTGGTAGCCCTACAAAAAAAAGAAAAGAAAGAGGAAAAAAGGGAGACAGGGGGAAGGAGAGAGGAAAAGATAGGGCAGGAAGGAGGAAAGGAAAGAAAGAAGGAAGGAAGGAAAGAAGGAAAGGTTACAGTATGTTGACAAAATGCCCACTTGGAAGCAAACTTAAAGTAAAAAGAGATGGAGGCTTCTGGTGATTAATTTTTTTCCTATGTGATCTACATATGTGGCATTTGACTTAAAGTTATCAGGTAGTCTGTCTAATTTTCACTCAATTATGTGTTATAAATGGAGAAGGAAATGGCACCCCACTCCAGTATACTAGCCTGGAAAATCCCATGGACAGAGGAGACTGGTAGGCTGCAGTCCATGGGGTCATGAAGAGTCCGACACGACTGAGTGACTTCACTTTCATTTTTCACTCTCATGCACTGGAGAAGGAAATGGCAACCCCCTCCAGTATTCTCGCCTGGAGAATCCCAGGGACAGAGGAGCCTGGTGGGCTGCCGTCTATGGGGTCGCACAGGATCGGACATGACTGAAGCGACTTAGCAGCAGCAGCAGCAGCATCTGTTATCAGAAATAGAACTTGCTTATATTAGCACCTTCCTCCTGTATTACTGTTTAAATATTTGACTTTTATGACTTTCTGGTTAGTCCAGATCTAAGAAAGCTTTCCATATTTTTTTAAAAAGCAGGCTGTTGTATTTATTTTGTGGAAAATCATTTATCAGTGGGAGGGTAAAGAAAATTAACATAGAAAAATACTACAAGTTGTACAAACTTTATCTAAAAAAAATCTATGTAATTATTGTTTTTAAATGTGTATGTAGCAGAGAAGAGTTGGTGTCAGGCAGACATGACTGAATCTCACTCCCTTCATTATTAGCTACACTCTTCTCTCTGTAATCATTTATGTGACATTTAAATCAAGCAGGAAAACTTAGACAAACAGTGTGGTACTTGGTCAGCTTTTGTTACATGTAATTTCTCCTTACTATTTTTTTCTGTTTAAAATATTTCTACTATCTGTTGTAAGTGATGGTTCCCCAAACCGAAAATTTTTGTTACAAAGTTGTTCCAAAGGCAGCCCTGGAAATCCAAACCTGCAGCTGCTGTCTGATTTCAAACTGAAGAGACATTCTACTCTGTTCTCCCTCCCTCTCTGATTGAACTTGAAAGGTGTTGGGGACAACTGAGTCTTGTTTTTATTTGTCATGGTTTCCCTTTTTTGTGAGATAGTCACCTACATTTGTCAGTGAAATATACAGACAGTAAACGAGCCAGAAATGCAATAATCTCCTGTCCAGTCGGTCCTGAGCTACTTAATTCATGACATAGTGCTGAGACTGAATCAGAAGACTGATGTGTGGGAAAACAGTTTAAATTCTTTACAGGAAAGTATTCTCAGTGTCATTATTTATTATTCATAAGAATGAAAATATCACCACTGTGTTTATTAAAGAAAGTTGTAAGAAAGATAGCTTTAAACCTGTTTCTCAAATTTGTCTGAATAATGTGGCAGAGAGGAAAAAGTTTCTTTTGCCCTCTTTCCTTTCCCTTCCTTTTTTTTTTTCCCAAAGCAAACCAAAATAAGCCCTATTGATGTTCCTATATCTGAAGGAAAAGAATTGTTCATTCACATACTCGTATTAGTAGTACGCCCCATTAGGAAATCTTGAAATGATTGATATTTAAAGTGTTATCATCTCAGGTGGATTCTCCAATCCAGCACAGATTTACAACAGTTGCATTTTTTCCTTCTTTCTCACTCTTTTCTTTTCTTTTTTTTCCTGCACACAAAGACAAAATGTAAACCCAGAAGAATTCTGTTAGCTACTTTTTTTTTTCTTTTCTATTCAGTGCCTTCCTCTTCGCCTTCCTACCTCTTCTCATTATGCAGCTCCAATCTGTACACACACTCCATTCTTCCCTACCCACCCCCATCTCTAGTAGTGTGAAAATAGAAAAGCATCTGAGTATCTGGGCAGCCTATCAGTTTGCTAAGGTTCATTTTAGCTAATCCAGACATCCCGCACAGCAGGGGGAAAACTGCTGTATCTAGTGAAACAAGAGCATGAATAATTAAAACTCTGTTATTAATGAACTTCCAGTCGTTATGTAAATGAAACTGATTTCAAGTCTAATTTGTCAGCCTGAATTCTTTTTCTGTTCTCCCTTTGTCTAGGACAAGAACTCATCATAATGGACTTGATAATAAAACACTAGTAGACATGCTGCGTGCAGTGCCCATCTGAGTTAGAGCTTTTAGTGTGGTTAATTGATACAGTTACTCCAGAACAAGTCTATAAGGCATTTTGTATGGCTCTAAGTTTTAAAAGCCGCTCTTTTCCCCTTTGACAGGGCTGCCTATTCTTCACACATATCTCATTATCATTTACCTTTACATGAGGGGTGGCATATAATTACTGCCTAGAAAATAGTTTCTTTTGCAATATCCATGATGTTCAAAGACAGCAGAGTTCAAAAAGGTCCAAGAGAAGGGAAGTCTGTAGTCTTCTAAGAATGACAAATAGCCACTGGAGAGAGAAAAGAAAAGAAGAGAGAAAGGAATACTTGACAAAGCGCAAGAGCACTAAGTACTGATCACCCACTGTTCTACAATCAAGTGTCACTCATGCCATTGCTGGCATTGTCCAATTGATACACTGATGTCTGTGGTCACATATTTCAGCTACATTGTTTAGATCCACTGTATTGTTTGTGAAATCCTTCACTATTAAGGTGACAGCTTCAAATACTACAATCTGATTTCCTGGAGTTACAAATATTTTACACAACATAAAAGCAATAATTCTTTCAACAGAAAGCTTTTCAGCAGTGTCAACTTTACTGAGCTGAGATCTTTAGATTTGAATTTTGAAAAAGTCTCTTATTTTTAGAGAAATGTATACATTAGATATCAGAAGTTAATATTTTAGATAGTTGGCACATGGTTTTATTTGCATAAGACAATATAACAAAAATGGACTCTTTTTTATATATGTTACATTAAAATGATTGTGCTCCATTTTTAGGAGAAAAAAATGTTTTGCATTTGGAAAACTATTAAATCTTCTAAGGTGTGTATGCTAATAACGTGATTCTTGCTAGTCTAGTAGATTTTTAACGGAGGTATAGTTCACCACAATATTAAGTACTAGAAAATAATTGCTAGTTCCCCCAAGTATGGGTGTACTAGTTATTAGAAGGTTCTAGATTTCTCTATCAGCATCTGCAGTTCCTTTGTATACTGAAATTAGAGAAGGGTTGTAGGCATCCTTTAGCTCTGCTGTCTTTTGTTATTTTGTAATGTTGCTTTGTTTATAGTACCAAAGAATAAATAGCATTTTAATCACTTTTGTCCAAATAAAGCAAAATGGATATCTCAGCATTCATATGAATGATATAATCAATATTTCAGATCAGTCATTATAGACTCCTAACACATTTTCAGTTACTTAAAATGTGCCAGACACTGGGATAAGAAATAGAAATAAAAATTTGAAATGGAAGCAATCATTTTCAAGAAAGAGGTTAATAAAGGTCGGTTAACCAATATTTATGACTCGATATGTAAAGGTACTATATATATAAGGCCTCTTGAGAGTCCCTTGGATTGCAAGGAGATCAAACCAGTCAATACTAAAGGAAATCAACCCTGAATATTGGTTGGAAGGACTGATGCTAAAGTTAAAGCTCCATTACTTTGGCCACCTGATGCTAAAAGCTGATTCACTGGAAGAGATCCTGAAGCTAGGAAAGATTGAAGGCAAAAGAAAAGGGTGGCAGAGTATGAGACATTTAGAGAGATAGCATCACTGACTCAACAGACATGAACTTGAACAAACTCTGGGAGATAGTAGAGGACAGGGAAGCCTGGTAGGCTGCAGTCCATGGGGTTGCAAAGAGTCGGACACAACTGAGTGACTTCTTTCTCTCTCTCTCTATATATATATATATGAATATAAAGTGTACAAAAATGTGTAAAATGTCAGAGAAGCATTCAGAAATAATTTGCAGGAAGCCAAGCGACACAATGCTTCAGAGAAGACCATCTTATGTACTTCATGTAATGGCAAATTGTTACCTAGACCAACCCACTGTCAGTGTTGTCAGGGCAAGGGTCTGGTTTTAATGAATCATTTTCTCCTGGATACACTATGTAACAACACATGCCTCAGTTTCCCAAGCAGGAAAAGGCATACTGTTATTCCAAAATGTGTTTGATTTTCATGATGACAAAGTATAAGTTGAAGATGTAGGTTAAATAAATTTAGTTCCCTGCAATTTCATAAGGAGGACCCATGGCATCACAGCAGGGACAGCACAATCAATGTATGACGGTGCCCAGCTTGACCCTGGTAAGGGACTGTCCCATAAGTATCTGTCAGGCTTGCCTTGAGGAAATTTCATCTCCATTGTGTCCTTGCAAATCTTTGCTAAAATTAAACTGGTCTCTCTCTCTCTCAAACTTGATAAACCTTGAATTCTTTTAAACCAATCTAAACCTGATAACTATTTACACTTAAAGACAAAAGCAATCCAGCAAGATATGAGATGACATATAACGTATATCACACCGTACACCTTGTCTCCCTATCTCCCTGCTTTCTATTGATAATATAGCTCATGGGGCTAGCAATTCTGTTCATTCTAATTCCTAGCCAACTCCAGAAGAAGTCATAAAAATACTTAATCTGAAATTAAAGTCAATTAAACTACATTGCTTCTTTGGAAAGTTAAAAGGAAAACACACATAAGTAATAGAAATCAATTATTGTATATTCCCAGGCCTGTTCTTATAAGCTGGAGAGGTAATCAATCACTCTAGAGACTTCTACAAGGTAATTACTGTTTATTCTTTAATGATAGTACCGTCTTCCTCTTTTTTCCTTCACATCAGCCCCTTGAAGCTGCCACCTCACAGAAAGCAAACAAGCAGCAGTTTAAAAAAAAAAAAAAAAGACTGGAAGAAAGTTGTTGGAGTTCTGCATAACACCAGTTTGGTGGCCCTCAAACTGTTGAACTGCATCTCTTTCTGTGACCTGAGGCTACAATACTTTATGGTCCATGCTGTATATACACATCATAGCTTATTTTCAGTAATAAATGTGGCCATGGCTTTGGGAGGGGGCACTGCAGCTCAGGGAGAATTAATGGGAAATATCTTTCTTGTGGACATTTAGTCATTTAAAAGAATGAAATTTAAAAATAATAAGCAGCTGAAAAAGAACATGGACCAATTAAGAATTTAAAACAACTAGCACACAACTAAGTTTATTTCTGCTCTTTAGAAAGAAGGGAAGAAAGTAGTAAAAATAAATACCACTACTATTACCAAGAGCCAAAAACATTAACCAAGAGATTTCATAGCACTTCAGTCAGAGCTCAGCTAATGCATATATATCACCTTAGCTGGTTTTAGCTGACTTTGAAATTAAAGTTCCAAACCCTGCATGCCGAGAAAGCTGGACTTGAGCAAAATGGACTTAATAAACTTCATTGTGTGTTGAGATCCCTAGTGAGATTTCCTGCCCATCCATGACCAATCGGTATTATTTTTTCAGTGACTGGTACTTTTGTGAGCAAGATTGGGGTTTCTGGGAGTGATTAGCACTTTTCACCATTGATTGACAGGTTCAAACAGAAATGAGACAATAGGAGGAGTCATTAGGAATTCAAATGTAAGGTTAGTGTTTGCAGGCTTTGCCACTGATTTTAATGGAGAGGAACTATATATAAGGAAGGGAATTAATGTTTAAAATGCTAAATTATGAAGTAAAATTAATCTTTCCAACTTGAGCATTTTTTCAGAATTTAAATTAATAAAAAATAATAGAATGAAATAGCAATAGTTCATATCTTTCCTAGAAATTGATCATGGATACTTTTGGTTCTTTGCTTTAGATATTTAAGACCCAAACATTTAAAGTCCTAGAGAAATCCTTGGTAGTAAAGGTTTAGATTTGATTTTCTCATATGTTAAAAATCTTGAAAAAAAAAGAGATGTGTTGTTTTTCTAAGGAAAGAAATATGATGAAGCTCTCCATTAAATCTAAAGAAGATTCCTTAGGGAAATAATTATGGTGAGTGATTTTAGCATTGACCAGTAATTGATAATTGGCCACAAATAATTAGGGTAGAATATCTTTACTGGAGTAAATTATGCTAATAGTTCATCCTTGTCCCTAGGTGCTGAAGTTGGTTTCTTATAAGTAATTTTGTTTTAAATTCACATTATAAATTTAGAGTATTATACTTGAAAATTTAATCTTGTTTGGCATCAAAGTTAAAGCAGATAATACAGAATTAAACAAGCCTAATCAAAGAAGAACAATAAAATGCATGCCATGATTTGTCATATTTTAATGAGTTGATTTCTTGTGGGAAAATAAGTTTTTTGTGACAACAATGCACACAAACTGTGTTTTTTAAACAAGCAAATTCAAAGCAGAGCAAAATGTGTGATTGAAACCACCTCACACACTTGAATAGAAGCATTTTCTATACCTCATAAGTTGTTAATATTTAAAGGATGATAGCATAATCCAATACCCTGTGCACAAAATAATCACCATGTCAGATTTTTATGCATATCTTGTGTCTAACTCAACTTTCAAGCTGTATTTTTTTAATATGTTATGACTAATTTATGCCAAGTTTTCATCAACCTAGCATTTTTCATTTTTTCAATTGACGTACAAAGTTCTGTAATTTGTGTGCTCAGTATGTTAATATACTGAGATAGTAAGGGAAAATCCAATGTATCACTATAACAAAAATAAACTGTCAGGGAGCCTCCATGAAGTCAGAGGTCAAGAAGACAAGTGCAATCCAGTGAGGAGATAGTGTGAGGATTTGTGTGGGTCATTAATAATCCACGCTTCCATATCACGAGACAATTTCTATCCTTCTTTTTTGACCAATTGACCCACCATCTGCTCCTCAATTTCCCTCCAAATTTTTAAGACATGCTCTATGACTGATTCTCACACTTTACAGCAAATTGGAATCACCTGGGGAAATTTTAAAAAGTCTGAGGTTTGGCTCCCACCCTACACATTCTGATTTCTTGGTATAGGGTGCAGCTCAGACATCACAAGACTGTTCTTAGCTCTTTAGGAGATTCTAATGTGCAACAAAAACTGGGAAACAGGACTGTATATGCTTCTGCCTCCGTTTTCTCTAACTAAATCTGAAAAAAACACCAGTGTCTTCTCCTATAAATAGCTGAAAGAAATGTTTCTCTGTCTTGCAGTTGATCTCAGGCACAGGCTCCTTGATTTGCTATCTTTTTCGGAGAAGGATCACATCACCATACACAGTGCTTCTGCCAAACTCACTTACAGCCTCTCATCCACTCTTGACTTCTTTCTTATTTCCCTTTTATACTCTTTCATCCTCTAAATTACTACAGATCAACTGTTATCCTTCTCAGTTTTTAGCTCTTATTCACTTTCCTATCTTTAGCTATCTTTGGTATCTCATTGCCAGTTTAAGCATGAAAAAGTTTCCTTTTCAGTGTTACCTATTTCTTTCCCTTTATCCAAAAACCTACAGGCAGCCTCTAGTCCTTTCTTCAATCTTCATCCAAGAGCTAAGTTAAGACTCTTAGCCATTTTTTATCTCATTATAGTGGTCTTTTCTGTTTCAGACTCTAGTTTTCTACTGTGTCTTCCCAATAGACTCATCGCTTTCCTGTGCAAAATGCTACTGTCAGACTTCTGGTCATTTTACCTGTTCATTATGAACATCTCAACAGTGTGTTTCTTAAATGTATCCTATCTAACTTACCTCCCTATTAACTTTTCCCAGGGTCTCTTTCAGTCCCCAGCTAACCCCTGAATTATAGGTCTGGATGAGAATCTGCCTTAGGATTGAACGCAGTACTTAATGCTTTTGTACCAAAGGGATGCTATTTGGAGGGTTGTTCCACAACATGGATAACCAGGAGCCTCTCTAGATATCATGGAATTACTATAAGCCTTAGAAGCACATTTGTTCCTTATCGTTATTGTTTTTCTTTTCATCAATTTATTTATTCAGACTCACACATCTAACACTGAGCCAGTATCACCATAGAGCCAGGAAAGAAAATATAGAGCTAATAGTTACAACTATCTATGTTTGTGCTCTTATTCTTAAGCAGATTGCAGACTTACTGAAAAATTTTATAAAATAAATAGATGTCCTTTTGCCTTCTACCTCACAGGCCTTTTGCTGCATAAACTGGGATTTGTAAAATCCATCATTATCCCTGTGTCTTTCCACCAGTACTCCCACCCACCATTTCCCTTCTCATCAGATTCTACAATCAACTACTCCTTGCTTTCCCTACTCCTTTTCTTGTCTCAATTACCCACTTTCAAGTTCTATATTCTTTTTACCAAGTCACCATCTTGTATTTTCTCAACTCTGTCTTGTAAATCTACTTCTTTCCATGACACTTTTCTATAATAGCTTTCCAAGTTAAGTCTTTTTTTAAAGGAAAAGAAACAAACCCCACCCCACATTTTTAAAGTCCAATATATACCAGTGAAAGAAAACTAATTTCTTTCTGGATGCATTATATTTCTAAAGTATTTAATAAACATGTATCACATAATTATGTATGTCAAGTTTTGGATGTAGAAATAAAGTCATAATAACATATGAGAAAAATTACTGCTTAAGAATCAGAAAGCAAGATTCAGTTGTAACAAGTTAAAAATGTCACATAATGAGTTTTAATGAGTTTTAAAATGACTTATTTAGGGACTTCCCTGGTGGTCCAGTGGCTAAGACTCCAAGCTCCCAATGCAGGAGGCCTGGGTTCAGTCCCTGGGCAGGGAACTAGATCCCACATGCCCCAGCTAAGACCTGGCACAGACAAATAAAAATAATAAATTATTTAAAATAAATAAAATAAAATGACTTATTTAATTAACTCAAGTAATTGGTAAACTTTAGATGAAGTCAGTAACACACACAGTTACTTGTAGATTTATAGAAAGAAAAGTGTTTTTTCAGCATTTGGACTTGAAACAGGACAGATTTGTTTCAAATCTTGAGTACGGTTTTGCTAGTTGTATATAACCCTCAGCATGTATCTCAGCCACTCACGGTCTGTTTCCTCACTGGTAACAGACAGGTGTAACCAATATCTTATTTGGAGCAAATTTTAAGGTCTAAAAGAGATGAGATCTGTTAAGCACATTGCAAGGCTGGGACATAAGAGGTACTGTATGAATGGCAATTGGCGTTAGTTCTGTTGACATGTCTTAGCAAACCTATAGGGCTTCCCTGGTAGCTCAACTGGTAAAACAATCCGCCTGCAACTCAAGAGACCCTGGTTCGATCCCTGGGTCGGGAAGATCCCCTGGAGAAGGGATAGGCTACCCACTCCAATATTCTTGGGCTTCCCTGGTGGCTCAGATGGTAAAGAAACCATCTCAAATGCAGGAGACCTGGGTTCTTTCCCTGAGTTGGGAAGATTCCCTGTAGAAGGGAAAGGCTACCCACTTCAGTACTCTTACCTGGAGAAGTCCATGGACAGAGGAGCCTGGTGGGCTACAGTCCATGGGGTCACAAAGAGTCAAACACAACTGAGTGACACAGCACAGCACAGTAAACCTGTAACCAAGCGTATCGGTATTTTTCCTATAATTCTTGGGCAGCTCAGATATGATTCTTTTATCAGATCACCCAAATCCATTCTCAACATTTAACATATCAATAGAAACAGATTTTATACTTATCAGTACATTAGCAGTAGTCAGTATTATGTATACTTTGCCCGTTTTTCAGTTAAGAGAATGTTAAATGGAATCATGTCATATTAAGATGCTCCATGTGCTTTTGAAATAATATATCTGTTATCAGCCTTTATAGCCACTAGATGTCAATACAATGTTTATCTGGAAGTTTTAATAAAGATTCATTAATATCCTATTTAATGATTAAATAATCTATTCCCTTTGCAAAGTATTTTAATATTAAAGGATTTCAGAGCATTTTTCTGTAATACTTATGGAACTCACTCCCTTGAAAACTGAAATGATTCACCTCATCTAACTGTGGAGTTGTTGAATAAGAACAGAGATTTATGCCAAAATCAAATTAAAATTGCTAAGAAAAGTTTATATAGGCATAATGTAGTTGCCTTAGTTGGATTTTTCCACATATTTTACTTGCAGAAACACAATTAGATCTTTATTATTCATAACTGAACAAAAACCTAAATTTTAAATATCATTTAATAAATGAAGGTTTTATTATTTATAACTTGATAAAACCAAATTTAAGATTTTAAGCATTTTTTTCATAGTTATACTAGGAATTCTGTGAGAATAAATACTTGAAGGATCGAAGGTATTTCCGGAATGGTTTACTTTGGGATATTGGCTATCTTGTTACTGATTTGGCGAAAGAGAATGGAAATTTTTATCAAAAATAAGTTTTAGAAGGCTTGAGGATTTATTCTTCAATATTTAACCTCAAATTACAGTCAGTAACTTTTCCCAGAACATACTAAATAGCTTCATTTTTGAAGCCCCATACTGATATAAACAAATGTACCTTTCCTTTGACATTAGAATAACATGACCTACACGTAAAATAGAGAGAAAAGAACTTGAAGGAAACAAACAAACAAACAAAAAATCAAATTAAGAAAGGAGAAAAGAAAAAGAGCCATATTATCTATATCTGAGGGAGGTACTAGATATTTTTCCCAATTCAAACTTTACATGTTTTTTCTCTGAATACATGTCAAATAGCTTATCTGTTTATTTTAGCCAAAAAGGTTAACAAGAGAACTCGGAAAAACCACTAGCCTAAAAAAATCTTTTGTCTAAATATCTGTTATGTGTCCTGGTAGTACCCTACAATACTAAGCCCCAATTCTAAACAAAATGGCTGAGGGGGGTGGCTCCCCAGGAGAGCTGGGTTCTTTCCCTGAGTTGGGAAGATTCCCTGTAGAAGGGAAAGGCTACCCACTTCAGTACTCTTACCTGGAGAAGTCCATGGACAGAGGAGCCTGGTGGGCTACAGTCCATGGGGTCACAAAGAGTCAAACACAACTGAGCGACACAGCACAGCACAGTAAACCTATTACCACGTGGCGGTAGTGAGACCCAAGAGAGGTGGGTTCGATCCCTGGGTGGGGAAGAGCCCCTGGAATAGAAAATGGCAACCCATTCCAGTGTTCTTGCCTGGAGAATCTTATAGATAGAGGAACTTGGCATGCTACAGTCCATAGGGTTGCGAAGAGTCAGACACAACTGAGGAACCAAACAGCACAATGAAATTTTAGGAAAGGAAATAAAATTTTAGGACAATATAAGTAAGTTTCTGGTTTTCTTTGCCTGCTTCCTCCAGCCACTTTTCAAGGTGGCAATATTTTATGTAAGATAATTTAACATATTAAATACTTTAGGAAGAAAAGTGAAAGGGAAGTCACTCAGTCATGTCCGACTCTTTGCGATCCCATGGACTGTAGCCTACCAGGCTCCTCCCTCCACAGGATTCTCCAGGCAAGAGTACTGGAGTGGGTTGCCATTTCCTTCTCCAGGGGATCTTCCCAACCCAGGGATTGAACCCGGGTCTCCCTCATTCCAAGCAGATTCTGTAACCTCTGAGCCACCAGGGAAGCCCTTAGGAAGAAAGAGTAAGTAAAAATATTGGGGGAGGGGGCGGGTAGGAAAGAAACTGAGGGCAAGAAGTTCTATTTGAAGACCCACTTATTAGTATCCCAATTATTTTATGGAAATTTTCTTCACAGTTAAGACTCCAGAGACTGTTATGTGTCCTGGCTGGATCATTATCCATCCAGTGCAAACAAATCAGATGTGGGGGTGGGGATAACAGTGATAGGACTGACAGAGGGAATGGGGGCATGCAAGAAAGATTTGTGCAGGTTCAGAGGTTGAATTGATTTATCTAACTGCCCTAGTTTCAGTTAAGATCTAAAAAGTGAGAATAAAAAGTAATAATTACCTTACTTTCAAGAGAGGGACTAGCCCTGGACATTCGAGGGTAGGTATCAGGTACGTGAGTCTATTGAACACATGGAATATGGCTAGTTGATCTGAGATATGCACTAAGTGTATACCAGTTTTCAAAGACTTGATATGAAAAAAATATAAAATATCTTATTAATATTTTTGTTCTCATGCATTGAAGTAATAAAACTTTCAATTAATTTGGATGAATGAAATATATTATTAAAATTAATTTTGCTTCTTTCTTTTGACTTTTTAAATGTGACTGAAAGAAGCTTTTACATTTTATGTATGGATTGCATTATATTTCTATTGGACAGCACAGTAATGTAGCATCCAAGAGGGCCTTGTTTACAGATCTCAAAAATGGTTTTGTGACCCTAATCATATCACCCATTTCTAACTTAATATTGTAAAACAAGAGTGAAGAATGCTTTTAAAGGAAAAATATAGCCTTATTAAATGCAGCACTGTGTCATCTTCCTTCCATTCAACAAGGGATGTGCTTTCTCCCCACTTTAATCAAACAAAGACTTCAGAAGAGAATCCTTTTTTCAGATCGAGCTGCAGATCCAAAGGAAAGACTGACACCTCAGATTATATAGATGCCTACAGAAACCCTTAGGCAAATCTCTCCCCTGTTATATAGAGCTGAAGTTGGAAGAAAGCTTTTAGAAAAACCTAACCTGTGTTTCTTGCCAATAGAAGTCAGAGGCTGGAGTTGGTAAGGGGAAGAGAAGGGCAAGCAAAGAGGTAGAAAGAAGTGACCACTCACCCTTTCCCTATTGGAGGTTTTCTAATGTGAACAGGCTTGGCTGGAGAAAAGAAAGGCTTTAATAGGATTTGAAATGAACATTTTGATTGGGATAGAACTGTACTAAAAATGATACTTCTAATACATAAAAAAATGACCAGAAAATATATGGAATATTTCCAAGTTCAGAGGCTTTAAAATATCTATTACATTTATTGTCTGTCTCTTCCATTAGAATTTAAGCTCCAGGAAGTCTGATTTGTTTTGTCTATGTTGTTTTGTTTCTGCTTGCATACTCTAAGTGGCCTAAAATAGTGCTTGGCACATAGTAGGTATAAAATAAAGGTTGACTGAATGGATGAATAAATGAATCTGACATTGTAAGACTGAAAGCAGTAATTGGAGGGAAAGTGCTTCCTTTTGTATGTATGGACTCTAGCATGTTCAATAAACTCAATACTTCTGTTAGGAAAAGCAATGTCTATGTCATTTAACAAGCATAAAGTGGCTGGTAGATAAGGGGAGGGGTTGCTGGTCAGTTCAGCAAATGCAGTCCATTTTAGAAATTATAGAGTATAGTCAAATCATTGTATGTTACTATACTATCAAAAACTCCTAAATTTTCCCATCCAGTAGTCTCATATTAAGGCTTGTGCTACTTAAAATATTTCCAGTGTTTCAGAGTTATTGAACTTTTTTCCATTAGTAAGATCAACAGTAAAATTTCTTCCATAATTCATGGCCAATTACCTTTGTTTTTTTAATTACTGGTCATTTTGTTTGAGTTTGAGTTTTGAATATGATGAGCACTTTTCAGTATTTCATGTAGATTCAAGTAAAATTGACAAAGGTTGTAACTTTAACAGAAATATAAGTTGCCGCCTGTTTAAAGTCTAACCTTCTCCAGCAAAACACACTGTTAAATAATTTGTGATCCCTGCACTGAGGACCCAGGGCCTGAGAGTCAACGTGATTAGTTATTTAGGTTTCTGTCAATAAGTCTTTGGTGTTCTACTTCTTTTCTAGAGTTCACTGACATCAATATTTGTACTTCAGAATCAACGAAGATTTAATAAAATGTTAAATTTGTATTAATAGTTAAGAAAAAAAATCTGTGGCTGAACATTCTTGAAAAATGTATTCATGCATGCATGCATGCTAAGTTGCTTCAGTTGTATCCGACTCTTTGCGACCCTATGGGCTGTAGCATGCTAGGCTCCTCTATCCATGGGATTCTCCAGGCAAGAACACTGGAGTGGGTTGCCATTCTCTCCTCAAATATACTCATAGGCATAAAAATATATCCATAGCATATTCATGATTGCTGTATTTCAAAATATAAGATGGCACTAGGTCTTTTATCTGGGGATGGGAATTCATCTGAATTGTGTGGATAAACAGTGCTTCCTCGGAGCCCAGGTTGACCCTCACAGCTTCCATAACTCTATTCCGTGTCCCTGCAGCTTTCTTTCTCTTTGCTGCCAGACATCTTTTTTCAAAGATAACTGCTCACCTTTAAGCTAAATTCATGAGATCTTTCTCAAAAAACTTTTAAGGTGACCTAAACCGGAAGGAAATTCAAAAAAGAGGAGATATGTGTATATGTATAGTTGATTCACTTTACTATAGAGCCGAAACTAACACAGTGTTGTAAAACAACTATTCTCCAATAAAAATAAATGGAAAAAAAAGAATTTTGAACATGCATGTTTTAGGCTATTTTATGAAAAGGAATTAGGAACCTCTATTTTTCTACTTTTTGAAATAAAAATGTGGCAAAATTTAATCTAATTTCCATTATTTAATGGATGGTAAAAAAAAAAAGAATGCTGCAAACATTAATAATTTTATAAATGATTTCATCTTTCTAAAGGAGAAAAACAACAGTTTAAAGGGATAATCTTTGAAAGGAGATGAGCAGAGAGGTATAAAAGACAAAGAAAGCAGTAGGGGTAAAAGACTGGGACAAGTGAATCAAATAGATAGAAAAGGAACAAAGTGTAAGGGTATCAAATTGTTGTCAATTCAAGCGTCAACCTGAGTTAATAGCGGCTTCTTGGAGTAAGTTCTTTAGAAAAGGGCTACTACAATCTGTGTAGGAAAGAGTGTCATGATCGTGATGCAAGAATGGGGAAGTAAGATCACAAAAGCTGTGTATTCCCATCTCTATTTTAGAAGGTAAAGTTCTCTGCCAAAACAAACAACCAAATAAGCAGTTGAGTGTTCAGAGGGAGAAAAGTCACCACCAATGTCAGAGAAATCTAGCTATGCCAGCATTGAGGAACTAGTTCTGAATTTATTTTTTAAACTGAGAAAAAAAATTATTTCTACTAGACATTTAAATTTAAAACAAATATGTGGTTTAGAAAGAACATAAACCCAGAGAAGAAAAAGAAAAGGAGATGAATAAGATCATTTGACTATTTCATACTAATTCACATCTTTGAGGTCTTCATTATTGTTCCTTAAACCACGGAGACAACTTGAATACATGATTGATGGGCAACTTTAAGTAAAAACAGAATTGTAGAGAGTACTTAATATTCTATAAATCTAGGTATTAGGCAAATATTCTCCTAGTGCTCAGAAAGAAGAGAAAAAGATGAGTTATCTTTGCTAGGGAAACAACAGCCTTTTTCCTTTCCAAAGTAAAAGCCATCTATGGTCTCTCCCCTCATGCCAAGATCCTTCCTCCTTCTTTTGCACAAGTTTATTGAAAGAACATTGTGCCCACCTACCTTCCATTTTTCTGTTTCCATTAACCTCTCAGCTTCTTACAATGGATGCCATTACATTCTGTTGAAATCTCACTAAGTTTATACCTAAAGATTTGCTACATATCCAGTTTAGAGCTCATGACTGCACATCTTTCACTGTATCTTCTTTCAGGTAACATTATGTTATTTTAAAGTAAGAATCTTTGGGGATTTTTGGTAGTCATACTACATCTTTCTTAAGCTCCTCATCCTGTCCCTCCTACTCTGACAATATTTTCTTAGATTCTGTCCTCAGCTTTCTTATTCCAAATGCTTGGCTTCAGATATGTTAATGAAAACCATGGATTGCCATTACCATTTTCAACCATAGTTTTATATGATGCCCAAATCTATCTGCCTGGTCTAGAGAGCCTAAATGTTGGCCTGTGTTCTAGCTGCCGGTAGAAATACCCATGGTTTTCCTACACACACCTCAGTTCAACTTGCTTCAAATAAAACTGATTTACTCTGTTCATAGACCCACTTTCCCTTCTGTTCTCCAGACTGATTGACAGTTCCTGGCAACTCTTGAACAAATACTCTATACCCACCATACATTTTGCTACACTTTACATGTACGTATCATACAAGGAGCACAACAACCCTCCAAGATGGATTATGGTATCCATTTTAAAATGAGGAATGGAGGTGCTAAGAGGTTAAGTAACTTGCCTAAAAGGACACCAGGCTAATACATCACAGAGCCAGGATTATTACTGATGTCTAAGTATTTTGAAAGAAAATAACATTTTCATGTCAATCTGAGGGAAACATGTATAAGGAGAGGTGGGTTGATTATGTTTCTATAGAGGGAAGAACTGGAACAATGCATTGAGATTATGTGAAGATAAAGTTTCTGTCAGTTTATTAAAAAAATCTTTAAAGGTGACATTATACAGCAAAGAATCAAGTTTCCCAGCGGAGTAAAGGCTCACAACGGCTATAGAGGTCTTTGGGTAGACAAGAAATTTAGACTATACAAACTCCTAAACTTCGCAACAGAATAATATTTCCTGGCATGCCTCATTCGGATGATAGATTCAGTAGTCTGCTTACTAATCATATGAAAAACTGAAGAGACACATAGTGTGTAAATATATTACAGATTTGATCATCAACGCACCATATATTAAACAGTGCGACATCAGGAAAACTTTGATAAAGTATTTTAAATAGGAAAAAAAAGCATGTTTTCTGCATTTTAGTGGTAAGACTGCCTTAGGTCATGTCATGTGCTCTGTTTTGAAGGGCAGTTACCAGGTCTGCTGCAAACATTTCTAAATGATCTGTCACTAAATGTAGTTCATTTGTGCAGTTTCAGTGGGAAGAAGGGTGAAAATGTGATGGAAAAAAACTGACACTGTGCTGCAAAATTAAAGAGAACGTATCTTGTATTTTAGGTGTGATTTTTGCTTTTTTCCCATAGGTATAGTAATCTACGTTATATGCAGCTTGGGTTTTCATTTGTTTTGTTTTGTTTTTTTAATCTAGTAGTTGTCTATATCTCTGCTCTCATAAGGGGTCTGTGCTCAATACTTTGCATCATGTGGTTATTATTTCTTAGGAGGAGTGGTAAATAGGTGCAATGAACAAGAAGAGTCATCATCTCTAACTAAAACCATAGTGGGAAAAATCGGAAAGGTATCAGATAAGAGATGCTGGAATTCATGCTTGGTTCCTGTGGCCAAGGAGGTTGGGCAATATTTCCAAGGTTCTAGCTGGTTCTGTGGAGGCCACTGGCAGGTGCCTACAACAAGACTCTGTTCATCCTCTGTAATTAGCACCTCATCACTTTCAGCTTGGTGTCACCCAGCTGTCTAGAGCAAGGCAACACCTCCAGCTTGAACTGGGCTCCATTCCATTTTCTTGGAGCTCGTGGAGACATGTGATGCTTTCTTTAAGTGCAGCTGGTGCTGGCACTTTCATTGTAAATTTAAATCTCTGTTTAGAAAAAGGTGATAAGAACAGTTTGTTTCAAGTCCCTGGTGTTTAAGCCTTAAGCAATTCCCAGCAAATACATTCAAGGTTCCTTCTAGTTTGATGTGCTACAATTTGTAGTCTTATTAATGGTAGCAGTGTTCAGATTTTTCTTAATAATATGCACCCCAAACAGTCTCTACACGGGCATCAGTGTTCCTCTGGGGTTCAAAGTTTGTGCTGATTGCTCTTAGTGTTTTTGGTGGCATTTGATCATTGCAAGCTATGAGAAAAATACTAGGATCTGCATGCATTTATCTGAGGATTTTTTTCCCCTTGTTTCAATGGGACAAAAAATGGGATTCTTTTTCGATGCATTGTATTTCATTGCAGTTCTCCGTTAATAACATGAGTGCTATTATCTAAAACTGCACGGTGAATTACATGTAAGAGCTTACTGTATTCTGTTTTTCTATACAGTTTTTGTACTGCCAGTATTTAACCTATTTCTTTAAAAATTATCTTGATATGTGTTGTGCTTTAAGGTAATTATATAAATAGCATTTTAATTTATTTTATAACCAAATTGTTTGTATCTTGGCTTTTGCCCCCAATATTAGAGTTTTTGACTAAAATATTTGCCTTTTTAAAAATTTCTTCCTAAGCCCCTTTATCGGAGAAGGCAATGGCAACCCACTCCAGTACTCTTGTCTGAAAAATCCCATGGGCAGAGGAGCCTGGTAGGCTGCAGTCCATGGGGTTGCACAGAGTCGGACACGACTGAAGCAACTTAGCAGCAGCAGCAGCAGCAGAAGCCCATTTATATACTTTCTAGGTATCAAATACCTAAGATTTGGAGACAGAGAATGTAATAGTGCAAATTAAAATTACTTCATGTTTTATAATACTCTATGCAACTTATTATATGTCTGTCTTTATTCTCTCAACTTTGAGATTATTCTTTTAAAATTACCATTACATGTCATAGTTATATCTTAAATTGTATGCAGACTATTTTCTGGACCTTGTCAAATTTTGTTCCCATGACAATTCTGAATTTTATAGGTAAGGAAACTGAAATCCAGACAAGCTGAGTTATGGGCTGATGTCACCCAGCTGATGACAGAGTAGGCAGATCCCAAGCCCAGTCCCTGGTATACAACACAAAGGTGGAAACCTGCTAACTGGTTCTAGACTGACCTACCTACCACCTACCAGAATCTCTCACCTAGTAAACAACCAACAAGGGCAATGAGGAGGCCTTAGGCATTAGTAAGGGCCTCAGACATTTATTGAGCATGGTACTTTGGTCTTATAGATAAACTTTTCAGAGCCTAGTTTTATCATTTATAAAATAGACAAAATCATATTATACTTATATGATTATTATGAAGACTTGAAAAGTAAAAGATCAGGTATTTGGCAGAGTAAATGTTAGTTATCTTCATTTCTTTTTTATATCAAAATTGTAGATGCTTAATCATCTAGTATTGCCAGACAAAACTGAAATATTCTTAGTTGGTCAGTTAGGAACTATATGGTGTTTATCTTGACAATTCACCCTGAAGTAGAGAAATATGTCAAATATAAGTTTTATTTCAGAACATATGATGTAAACCTACCCTACCTCTATATAAAACAGTTGGGAAATATTTTATAAATAGCAGGAAGTGTTGATAAACATATTGGGAAAAATAAGTACATATTTTTTCAGCTTTACTTGTTTCTTGTTCTTCATCATCATTACCATAGACCAAGAGTAATAGCTAGCATTCACTATTTAACTATTGATTTCTTTTTATATATTACTTTTATTCTCACAACAAAATTATCTGATGCATCACTTTTATTAAACCCATTTTGTAGGTACAAAGAGCCTAGGTCAAGCGGTGCAGGAATTCATGCTATTCTGTCTGATAATAGTGCCCACATTCAACCATCACAGTACACTGCCTTAAAACAAGTTAACTACTACTTATAATTTTATCAACATATTTATAGTAATGAAGAGATGCCCTAAACTTTTGTATTCCCGTATTAGATCATATGTATATTTCAGCATTTATGTTATTTCTTTCCTTGCTAAAATCAATCATTATCAATAAAGATACTCAAATACTGTTGACAATAGATACAAATCGGAAAAATTTATTTTGAACTTTGGATAACGCTAATAATATTTGTTCATTAAATATTTTTCAGTTATTTCTATCAGTGTCTAGTGACAATTATTTTAATCATATTAAAAATAACTGTAAATATGGAAAATTATTTGTGAAAATAATAGAGGAGTTAATTGCAGTTTTTGAAATAGGAAACCCAATAAACTGTCAACAGTTAAATAATTCAACAAAATTCAAGCCTTAGGAGACAAAACTTTTGTTTTCAAATGATCTCTGATGCAAAATCACATGGAAAATATTTTTCCCACAAAAGTTATGCATGAATTCCATAAAGAGAGGGAAATGAATTAGAAGAATACAGTATTCAACATCATTTTTAATGCTTTAGTTCTTCTTCTGAGGCTGTTTCCATGGTCTCTGGTAAGGTTGCAGGGAGGAGCTATGGCCCTTAGCTCAGAAGCTCCTGGGCAAATGGGCAGTTGCCTGGGGCTCAACTGGCTATGGGCAGCCAGCAGCCTTCTGCCTCTGTTTTGGAGGAGAACCAAGAGTTGTGTTTTGTTAATCTGGGTTACCTCATTTTCTTCTCATTTAACTAGTGGGAGTTAATTGAACTACCTGCTGAGATCTCTGGCACATAGCTAAATAAGGTGAAATGAGGTTACAATGTTCCCTAACCCACTTTTGGCCCCATTTACAGTATGGTCTTGTTTTCAAGAGGGTCAGATAACACTTTGAAAATGGCAGAGTACATCCAATTACTTTGTAGCTATACCTATGTAGATTCCTTGGTTTCCTACTCCTTATTTCTACCCTCCCTAAATAGTTAGCCCTTCCCTGTTTCTTCCCCTCTATCTCATCCAGATCCACTTCCCCCTTTTCAAGCCAATTACCAGCAAATCCTTAGAACCTTCCCACCCAGATCTATGTATTCCATTGATGTTTCCAGACACATTGTGTTGGCGACTTCTGTTTTCAACAGCTCTTTGTCTCTTAACAGACCTCACTAATCCCTGCTTCAGCCTGAAAAGTCTGTATCTATACAAGGCTAAACATGGCCTTGAAAAAATAAAAGTCCAATACACCAACTGCTTGTATTATTTTAAAATATCAAAATGTTTGATATTTTAGCTCTGCTATGACTGCATTAAGCAGTTATTTGGTCTTTAGTAGAAACACACTAATTATTTCTGACATAGAAAATAGAATACGCTTTGTGGCCTCAAAAAAGTTTGAATAAAGCATTATATGTTTCTACATTGCTTTCCCTTGGAACAGTGCTAGTGGAGGATTCATTTCAGTATCCTCTTTCAAAAATGCATATTATTAATTATCCTTCAATTAAAAATAAATAAATTTTAAAATATGTTTATTATTTTTTACTCCTCAAGTAAAATGTGTGTATTAAAGAAAATTTTTTAATTCAAAAATATAAAATTACTTTCTTCTTTAATCTGAACTCACGCATATAATTTATTATACAGAAATGATGCAAACAACCATTTATATCTTGTTTTGTCTGTATGATTCTTAAGCCAAAGCCAAAATATCTGAATTAGAGGTATGCGCTGATTGCCTTAAGCATCAACTCTACTATAAAATAATTCACTGAATATTTTTCTTTACTATTAAGTTGTATTTCAATCACTATCAGTGCTTTATGCTAGAAGAATAATAGTAAGTATGAAATTGATATGATATATCACAACAGTGACATATCATTACTTCATATTTATGAACACAGCAGACCTTAGATAGGATTTTGTTTGTAGATATAATATAAATAATTCCTTCTTATGGATTGGCTTTTTAAGCCTTATGCCTGCATTATACACAGCCTTACGTTTTACATTAAGTACACAGAGATTAATTGTACATCACTCTACTCTTACTTAAACTGGGCACCATCTTCTCCTTGACTTCTCTTGCTTTCTCCAATATATTAATGTATGAATATACCCAAGCCTGGAGGATAATTTTTCTGATTTGGTTTTTCTTCCGATTTACTCTAGAAAGTTGACTACCATGTGACACCAAGAAAGGGAGCAAACTATAATCCCCAGAGCAAGGACTTACCAATAAAACAATTCTCCATGAGCTGTTTTAGGAAACCTAAACCCAAACCTAACATGAACAACTTAGGATCATTTCTAAAAACTGTATCTGTCTTATGCACCCTCTGATGAAACCCTTTATTCAGATTTTTATGTTTGAGTTAGGAGTGATGAGTGCCTTTCATATTGAATCTTGTTTAACCCACTTCAGAAAAGATCCTTGGTTGGTATATCCTAACAGGATATAGACGAATCAGTCAAGAATATGAACAGCCATGGTGACTGCTCAAACATCTTTGTCCTCGTAGAAGCATAGAAGTGTACTGACAAATTATAGAATATTCCTGGAGTAAATTTTTTAAAAGGCACAGAAAGGTACATAAACAAGCCAAATTATTTTCTGATAATAAGCAACTATTTCTACTCCAGGGTACTTTATTCTTTCAGTGATAACCCAAACTGCATGGGGATGTATATTATTTTTCAGAAGAGAAAAAATCAAAGAGCAACATGTAAACAGAATCAGGAAACTAGACACAGAGAAGTCTTACCCACATCTCCACACATATCGTCAGTCAGAATGATTAGAGAGTAAAAATAGGAGATATGTTGACCAGAGTGCTTTTTAGATTGGATGTGACTTGATGTTTGATTTTAAACAAGGTGTTTTCAACCATATTTCCTTTCATAAAGCTTTTAATAGACATATGGAAATGGAAGACACATGTTTAACAATTATAACATAAGCTCATTTCAACTCTCTGAAATAAGACTGAAATGTTCTCTAAATCAGGGTCTCTCTAATTTTCAAAAGACTAAATCAAGTCCCCAAATGAAAGTAATTGTAATAGAGCAAACTAAGACAACTTTGTGGCTATATTTGATCATTCTTAAAGGGTATAAGTTTCCAAAGAGTATAGATTTTCATGTTTTAAATTGTGTAAGTCTTCAGTATGAAAGGACAAGCTCCCCTCACCAGATGTTTGTGTATACCTGCTGGGGGCTACTTATACACACATAAGGCAGGGGAATAAATTGTCTGTTGATTTGGTTTTTATAAATTCTTTTAAAAAAATTCAAAGATTAAATCACATAATGAAATTAAAAAAACCTCCATATTTTCTAATTAAACCTAATTATTTAAAAAATACCTTCTTAAATGTTAATCAATGTCCTAGTTCAAAAGGCTGATTGGACTATAGGGGAACAAAACAGATTGCCCATGTCAACAGATCACTTTATTGGGGCTCCAGGTTTCTGAATGAACTTCCACACAGACCCTTGTAGACATCTGAACTCCATAAATCCACAGGTGTTTAAGAAGCCCTAAAGGCTGGGTCAGATACCAGTCATGTTCCACTATGACTTTAAAAGGATTTTGTACTGTGTAAACAACACTTGCAAGGATTTGTCTTTACTGCTGAGTAAAACCAGTAGCAGCAAGAGCCACTTTTAGTTTTCTTCTCTAAACTGTGATTCAGTTCAGTTTTGATTCAGTTACAAGTTGTGTATAGAAAGTTATCTTATACACAGTGGAAGTAGGATTTTTGTTTTTTGCTTCATGAACAGGATGATGTGGCATAAAACACAGCCTCTAAAAAGAAAAAAAAAGCCATTTTATAAGGGAAAATGTATTATTACAATAATTTTTCATCTTTCCATGCACTGTATTAAAACACAATTTTGAAATGCCCAAATATTACTTACTAACTTCTCTTCAAAACCAGGAGGTTTGAATATCTCACATACCCTCCTCCAGTAAGGGAAATCTGAGTGAAATTATTAGAAGCAAATGAAAGATTTACCCATAAAATGTCTGGAAAATCTAGTTTTGTCTTCATTTTATTCATTTTTTGTTTTGTTTTAGTAATTGAGACAGAAAGCAGATTCAGAGGGCAATTCAGAAGAAAAACTAAAAAACTTTATAGGATGATAAATGTACCATATGTCTTGAGCACTATGACAAGCTATGATATTTAAATGTCCCTTGATAGAACATTGTTAGTTTCAGCTAGATTGGGAAATTAAGTCTAAAGAAGAAAAGCAAGGAATTTTTTTTTAAATGCTTGAAGAATGAAAACAAGGTTACCCATCTGAGTGGTGTACAATATTTAAGAAGTAAGAAAAGAAATCAAAATCATAAGGATATTATCAAGATTAGAATTAAGAGAGAAAATATAAAGGTCTATAAGGAAGATTGTCTGCCAAGGCAAAATTAGCTCAAATTAAAAGCCTAGAATCTCCATCTTGTTCCTGTTTTAAGATTTAAACTGATTTTAGGAATGTGCTTATGGTAAAAGCTATCTGTCACATACCAAAATGATATACTTTGAAGTATATTTGTTAATGAAGCAGAATAAAAAAATAAACATCAACATGTTCCTTTATATGGTCCAAATGGTACTTCTGTGACTTGGTTTAAATGCAATATTTCCTTTATTAAAAACTGTTTCTAAGATACCTCAAAAACAATGATCACAAGTATCCTAGGGGAATAATAATTTCTTCAGTTCAGTTCAGTCACTCAGTCATGTCAGACTCTTTGTGACCCTATGGACTGCAGCATGCCAGGCCTCCCTGTCCATCAACAACTCCCAGAGTTTACTCAAACTCATGTCCATCGAGTCGGTGATGCCATCCAGCCATCTCATCCTCTGCCGTCCCCTTCTCCTCCCACTTTCAATCTTTCCCAGCATCAGGGTCTTTTCCAATGAGTCAGTTCTTTGCATTAGGTGGCCAAAGGATTGGAGTTTCAGCTTCAGCATCAGTCCTTCCAATGAATATTCAGGACTGATTTCCTTTAGGATGGACTAGTTGGATTGCCTTGCAGTCCTAGAGACACTCAAGAGTCTTCTCTAACACCACATTTCAAAAGCATCAATTCTTCAGCACTCAGGTTTCCTTATAGTCCAACTATCACATCCATACATGATTACTAGACTACTGTCTAGCCTTGACTGACCTTTGTTGGCAAAGTAATGTCTCTGCTGTTCAATATGTTGTCTAGGTTGGACATAACTTTTCTTCCAAGGAGTAAGCATCTTTTAATTTCATGGCTGCAGGCACCACCTGCAGTGATTTTGGAGCCCAAAAAATAACGTCTGCCACTGTTTCCACTGTTTCCCCATCTATCTGCCATGAAGTGATGGGACTGGTTGCCATGATCTTATTTTTCTGAATGTTGAGTTTTATGCCAACTTTTCCACTCTCCTCTTTCACTTTCATCAAGGCTCTTTAGTTCTTCTTCACTTTCTGCAATAAGGATGGTATCATCTGCATATCTGAGGTTACTGTTATTTCTCCTGGCAATCTTGATTCCAGCTTGTGCTTTATCCAGCCCAGTGTTTCTCATGATGTATTCTGCATATAAGTTAGATAAGTAGGGTGACAATATACAGCCTTGGTGTACTTCTTTCCCGATATGGAACCAGTCTGTTGTTCCATGTCCAGTTCTAACTGTTGCTTCCTGACCTGCATACAGATTTCTCAAAAGGAAAGTCAGGTGTTCTGGTATTCTCATCTCTTTCAGAATTTGCCACAGTTTGTTGCTATCCACACAGTCAAAGGCTTTGGCATAGTCAATAAAGCAAAAATGGATGTTTTTCTGGAACTCTCTTCCTTTTTCGCATGATCCAGCGGATGTTGGCAATTTGATCTCTGGTTCCTCTGCCTTTTCTAAATCCACCTTGAACATCTGAAGTTCATGGTTCACATATTGCTGAAGCCTGGCTTGGAGAATTTTGAGCATTACTTTACTAGCGTGTGAAATGAGTGCAATTGTGTGGTAGTTTGAGCATTCTTTGGCATTGCCTTTCTTTGGGATTGGAATGAAAACTGACCTTTTCTAGTCCTGTGGCCACTGCTGAGTTTTACAAATTTGCTGGCCTATTGAGTGCAGCACTTTCACAGCATCATCTTTTAAGATTTGAAATAGCTCAACTGGAATTCCATCACCTCCACTAGCTTTGTTCGTAGTGATGCTTCCTAAGGCCCACTTGACTTTGCATTCCAATATGTCTGGCTCTAGGTGAGTGATCACACCATCGTGATTATCTAGGTCATGAAGGTCTTTTTTGTATAGCTGTTTTGTGTATTCTTGTCACTTCTTCTTAATATTTTCTGCTTCTATTAGATCCATACAATTTCTGTGCTTTATTGTGCCCATCTTTGCATGAAATGTTCCCTTGGTATCTCTAATTTTCTTGAAGAGATCTCTAGTGTTTCCCATTCTATTGTTTTCCTCTATTTCTTTGCACTGACCACTGAGGAAGGCTTTCTTATCTCTCCTTGCTATTCTTTGGAACTCTGCATTCAAATGGGTATGTTTTTCCTTTTCTCCTTTGCTTTTCACTTCTCTTCTTTTCACAGTTATCTGTAAGTTTTTCTTGGGGATGGTCTTGATCCCTGTCTCCTGTCCAATATCATGAACCTACATCCATAGTTCTTCAGGCAATCTATCAGATCTAGTCCCTTAAATATATTTCTCATTTCCACTGTATAATCATAAAGGATTTGATTTAGGTCATACCCTGAGTGGTCTAATGCTTTTCCCTACTTTCTTCAATTCAAGTCTGAATTTGGCAATGAGGAGTTCATGATCTGAGCCATAGTCAGCTCCCGGTCTTATTTTTGCTGACTGTATAGAACTTCTCCATCTTTGGCTGCAAAGAATATAATCAATCTGATTTTGGTGTTGACCATCTGGTAATGTCCAAGTGCGGAGTATTCTCTTGTGTTTTTAGAAGAGGGAGTTTGTTATGACCTGTGCATTCTCTTGGCAAAAGTCTATTATCCTTTGCCTTGCTTCATTCTGTACACCAGTGCCAAATTTGCCTGTTACTCCAGGTGTTTCTTGACTTCCTACTTTTGCATTCCAGTCCCCTATAATGAAAAGGACATCTTTTTTGGGTGTTAGTTCTAGAAGGTTTTGTAGATCTTCATAGAACTATTCAACTTCAGCTTCTACAGCATTACTGGTCGGAGCATAGACTTGGATTACCGTGATGTTGAATTGTTTCCCTTGGAATGAACATAGATCATTCTGTCGTTTTTGAGATTGCATCCAAGCATTGAGTTCAGACTCTTTTGTTGACTATTATGGCTATTCCATTTCTTCTAACAGATTCTTGCCCACATTAGTAGATATAATGGTCATTTGAATTAAATTCATCCATTTCAGTCCATTTTAGTTGCTGATTCCTAAAATGCTGACGTTCACTCTTGCCATCTCCTGTTTGACCACTTCCAAATCGCCTCGATTCATGGACTTGACATTCCAAGTTCCTATGCAATATTGCTCTTTACAGCATTGGACCTTGCTTCTATCACCAGTCACATCCACAACTGGGTCTTTCTTTGGCTCCATCTCTTCATTCTTTCTGGAGTTAGTTCTCCACTGATCTCCAGTAGCATATTGGGCACCTACCAATCTGGGGAGTTCATCTTTCAGTGTCCTGTCTTTTAGCCTTTTAACACTGTTCATGGGGTTCTCAAGGCAAGAATACTGAAGTGGTTTGTCATTCCCTTACCAGTGGACCACATTTTATCAGAACTTTCCACCATGACCCATCCATCTTGTGTGGCCCTACATGGCAGTGCTAATAATTTCTTAGCACTGCGGTAAAGTACACACAAATATCAACAAATATCAAAGAGTTGTGTAACCTTTCTACATTAGAAAGTTTGGTGAAGAACACAGCTCCTGACTCCATGGAGAGTAAATAAGCATTTGGGAAAGAAAATACCAAATATACTCGAGTAAACATTGATTAGCAGTCCGGCCTGATTCACCTATCAATGAATCATGTATAAATGATGAATCAAGTGGACTGAAGATCAAAGACAATCAGCACGTAAAAGACCGACTGAGAGTTAACCTCCACAAGAGATCAGACATCAACAGAGCCAGCGCCTCTGCCTTATGTACGACACGCTCCTCATGCTCCGTGTGCAGGTATAGCTCAATAATCTTTTTGATGCCTTCCACATACAAGCCACAGAGCTAGCTTTCTTATGAAAACATACCTAAATCTTTCCTTTAAACATCCTCAGCAGGAGGAGATTGTAATTTCTGAGAGGAGTTTGGTTTTGAAAACAGAAATAAGATATTTGTAGTCATATTTAGTGTGTCAGATGAGTAAACAAGTCAGACAATGCACATGTGGTCAGAACCTCTATGTGTGCCTCCTTCTCACTGGCCCTTCCACACTTTATTTACATCATGTCTATACGGCTGATGTTGAAGATCAGGAACCAAGTTCCTGTCATCTTTCTGTCTCAACTCCTGACACCATGCCCATTGGTTGAAAAGATCTGACGCTTTTGTGTAGTTCAAAAGTAGTCTCTGAAGGCAATCCAAAAGTAAATCATAAACATCAACATTTTTGCCGAAGGGTTAACTATTTGGTAGAAAAAATACATACATTCTAAGATTTTAAAAGCTAAATCCAATTATTTATAGATTAATGATGAACATTTACTACAAATGGATAAAAAAACAGTAACATGTATAGTGCTAACAAATAGAAGGAAATTGTTGAAATGAATATCAAGTTATACATTATTATTTCAGTTTTTCTCCCAGAAAACATATAGGTTCTGAATTTATCTCTTGCTTCCAGAGTTATAGATATTTCCCCCATGCCCTTTTTTCATTTGGACTGCACTTGGAGATTTATTTCTCATGCTTTGGATATATGAGGAGTTAGTAAACCTATCTCATGATTGGTAGATTGCTAAATGACTGAATACTTTAATCTCTAATTCTAATCTTCAATCTCTAATTTTGTGCCTGTTGATTGAACAGGGAAAAAGTTACTTCAACAAAATGTGTACCTGTTTGACAGTGTTTGTGTGTCTGTGTTTAGTCACTCAGTTGTGTCCAGAGCTTTGTGACCCTTAGGGCTGTAGCCTGCCAGACTCCTCTATCAATGGGAATTTTCAGGCAAGAATACTGGGGTGGGTTGCAATTTCCTCCGGAGATCTTCCCGATCCAGGGATCAAGCTCATATCTCCTATGTCCCCTGTATGTCTTTCACTGAGCCCTCAGGGAGGCCTTGACAGTATTTAAGGCCTTAGAAATATAGCAGGAAGTGATGAGAGGACCAGATACCAATAAGGAACAGGCTAATTGCATGACTTTAAAAGAAAAGAAATATGAAAGGGGCCTTGTCATGCTTGAAGTTCAAGCAGTATAAATACATTTAAAGATACATTTTAAAATGGGCAATATTGCTGAAGTATAAAAGAGCTAAAGTTGTATATCCAATAATACTGTGAACCCACATAACCATTTCAAGTAAATACTCTAAAGTTACATTCAGATAACTTCTTACTTGCTTGAAAAATGAATAGGATGAAGAGAGGGTGCAGAAAAATATGCACATATGTACACATATGTACTAAAGTACATTTTCCTAACAAACAGACGGTACTGGTTTCTTAGCTACACATAGTAATGTTTTTAAACTTAGTGAAATATTTTAATAAAGAATATGCATTAATTATATTTTGTTTGTTTCTAATAGAAAATAAAACTACCTATCTTCAGTGATATTTCTTGTATCCTGCTTCCAATCTATTTTTATTGTCTTTAAGTAATATATTTAAAACTCTTGTGACTCTGCATATTTGGCTTAAATTAATAAAAATGAAGGAAAGACAAATGGTAAATATTAACCATACAAACAAGTTGTTTTTACATAACTATCTTTGTAAAATGAACAAAGAAATGAAGAGTACTTTAAATTCTATTAACTTTTTAAATATAAATTTTCAAGTAGATTTGTGTATGTTTCATAAGTTTAACATTCAGTTAATGTAAAGAACTTTATTGTGATTATGACAGTCTATTGACCGAGATCATATGGGAACAGGAAATGTAACAAAACCAAGAAGTACTGAGATTATTGCTAGGAAAAAAAATGGATTGTGAGAAATATTTGGGCCTAGAAATTCTGTGGTACAAATGTGTTTCTAATCATTGAAAATCATCTCTGTGCAATTTTTAAATCTAGACTAAAAATGCTTCATTTCTAAACTTGGAAAAATTGAATACATATGAATAAGATCATACTCAAAATTGGATATAACATTCAATATTCTGAGTTCAGAAAGACACTTTAAACAGTAAGACAGTACTGCCATCCAGATACCCTTCTGTTGTGCTGATTCAGGGTGGACTACTGACATCTATCGGAAATGTGCTGATGTAGAGATTGATGAATCTATTTCCCTTCTGGATTTCTTCGTCATCCAGAAACAGAACAGGAAAGTCTTATGTTTCAAGAATAGAAGAGTGTGTGAGTAATATATAATGACTTGAATTATTACCTCTTCTGACATCCACTATATAACATATATTTTTTATCTAGAAAAAATATGCAAGTACATGTAAGCGTCAAGGGATAGACAAAAGCTGAAAAAAAAAAAGAAATTACAAAATCCTTTTTAAAAAAATATAGTATCCTAGTAGTATTGAGAAATAATACCCTAATCCAAATGCTATACAGCTCTAACTATCACAAGAGGCAAAGCCATTCAGTCTCAAGGAGATCTCTGAAATATATATCAGAAGCAAACAAACAAAATCCTAAAAAACCAAATGTGATAGCATGATAGCATGATAGCTGAGCAGATGCAATGTCAAGTTGCCCTACAATTCACAGTTACAAGACAATGTATTACAGTAGACAAATGCTGAACTCCTAGTGAAAATGTATTTGTTACTCATAAAACATAGGCCAATGATTACAATAAATATTTTTCTCCATATATCATTGGCTATCTGCTTATCTTTAATTTCATGCCCTTAAAATTTATCTCATGAAATATTAAGATATACTTGTGCTATCCTATTTTTAGTTTTATTTCTCAAAAATGTTCTATTTGTATAATACATCAAAAAAGAAGACAGAATGCCTGTATGTTTCTTTCCTTTGTTGGGATGTGGAAGGAAGGGAGTGGAGGTTATTTTGAGCACATTTTTCTCTGGTCAGCTGAAACACATCAGTGAAGTAATTTCTATTTAAGTTTTGGCTTTACCACTAAGTTTGTAATAAGCCAGAACTATCAAAACAGTCAACCGGACACAAATCAGTAATGGCTGGCAGAGAAAGTGCACAGAATCAGAATATTTACATTTGTAAGGTGAAGGGAGTGGTCAGTGGTCATTCATAGCACAAGCCAGCAGTCTCCTAAGAAGTTTGGCTCAATAGATGCTATATACTTACTTGAAATTCCCAAAACTATTCAAAACATGGGGGCAGCTGTGTTGTTCTCAATCTGATTCTTGATATAAATGAAAGAAGAGAAGTTGTTAAGTGAATAGCACAAGATCCAGGCACTTTCTGAAACAATTTTACGTTAACTCTGTTCACTTTTAAGTGAGCTGAATACCAAGAGTGTCAAAATTCCCAAACTAGCATCTCCTTCATGTTTTGACAATGTTCACTGACCTAATAGCACCAAGTTTTGCAAACTCTCTTGCCTAAATGCCAGTTCTGCATATTAAGTTAGCTCTGCCTTGCTAGGGGTGTCAGAATCTTACTGATTCTCACTCACTGAAGTGGAAGGCTTGCTATCAATCAGCAACATCCTTAGCAATTTATCTGTTGCATGTAAACTGAAACAAGATATGGTGTCCCATTTTTAAAATTTCAACTGTACTCATCATTTTTAAAAGTATAATCAGAAGACTCTGAGTCCCTTTTCTGAAGGTAAATAGCTATTTCTAAATGGCTTTTCCTGGACAATATCAAATGCCCACGCTAAAACCAAATGATAAAGTAACTTTCCCAACATCCAACATCTACAATGTTTTTTCCTGAAATAGATAATACTTTCACACAATTTTGCTGGTGGAGAAAACCTTAAATATCACCTGTGGCATTCATTTCCTGTCACCACAGAGGAAACAGAAGCTCAGAGAAATAAAGTAATTTTTCCAAGAGTATACAATATTTTGGTGGCAGGGTATGGGCTGGCACCCAGAAGTCTTGATTCGTAGTCCAAGATTAGATTCCTGTCAAAATGCCTGCAAATGTTACTCTAAAAACGGTACATCAACACTTTCATTTACACATAGTCTTTCTCTGTCTTGCTCTGTCTCTATCTCTGTCTCTCTCTCTCTCTCTCTTACAGAGCTGCAGGTTTACTTTATTCTTCACCTTGAGGGATTTAGAATCCACAGTTCTTTTCTTGGAATACTTTGGTTTAATATATCACTTTTTTTTTTTTTTTTTTGCATTGTCTGTGCCCAAGGACATTGATAGCTAAAGTGCTCAGAGCTGACACATTCCATATAATGAAGCTGCTAACCTACATTTTTTACTTAACAAAATTAATTTGCCCATGTAAACCCTGGGTAGGTA
Source organism: Budorcas taxicolor (assembly GCF_023091745.1). Taxonomy (NCBI): domain Eukaryota; kingdom Metazoa; phylum Chordata; class Mammalia; order Artiodactyla; family Bovidae; genus Budorcas; species Budorcas taxicolor. The sequence goes on along the minus strand of NC_068912.1, from coordinate 62,744,385 downwards.
AGTTTGCACCTAGAATGTACCAAGAACAACATATGTGACATAGATAGATAACGATTAACCCCTTTTAAAAGCTTTCAAATGCCTTAGAATGTCGGGAGTCAAGAATCTGAAAACTGCAGATCTTATTCAAATAAATCAGGAAAGAGCAGATGGTTGAAGAAGGCACACAAGCAAGAAGGAAATCTCCTGTTCTCCCTTTCTGATTGCTTTGCCCACAGAGGAATAACGATTCAAAGAAAATCAGTAATCATGGCGGATGTCATTAGCATATTCCCAATAAGGGAGCTTACATAAAATTCCCAGAGAAAATGAATGACTGCTTGAAGATCAATGTGCAAAGAGTACATTTCCAGCTGCCTCCCTTCTCCCAAAATGTGAGCTGTTTAAGACTCTTAAAAACTGAACTTTGTAAAAGATATAGGCAAATGCTGAAGGCTGTTTAAATTAATAATGATGTAACTATAAGCAAAATAAAGCAGATACATTTGCAAGTTTGTCAATGATTAGAGTGCTTTAGCATCTCATGTTTCACATTTCTTAATTAAACTCCATTTGCGCTGTAACCAAGTCAAAAGACTTATTAAAATATTGAATACCCCTTTTCTTCTCACTCCTTTGTAATGGAGGATTAAGAAAGTTGTGAGAAAGCACCTTCATTGTTTTTATCATGAATCCATGTGGTCAAATGTGTTTTTTTCTTCCTAATTGATGAGTAGAAATCATTAAAGTAATACATCTATTCTAAAGAAAAACGTGCATGAAGCAATTTTCATAGGGGAAAATTTCTAATTCAGGTAACTATGGACTTAATGTGCATATTTTGAGAAAATGTTTTGGGAAATGTGCTTTTCATTAAATGGTAAGCAAGAAAATAAAAATGCTCACTGAATGTCATATGTCATGCTTTTGATGAGTTTGTCATTATATATGTTTCTCCTTGCTTCCTTGTACACTTTTTAGATTTCTAGTTATTGAGAGGATAAAAGAAATCCACTGTTTTTGTCAAGCTGAATATTTAATCTTCAAATATGAGAATAAAGAACTGAGAACTTCCCTCTTATAGAAAGAACAGCAGTCCCCAAATATGCAAACACCTTTCTCGATAATAAATCTCCCTCATAAGTTAACCATGAGATACAATACTGCCAGTTTTCTTGTTAAGTAGAGAGGACCTAGGTAAAGTTATCATTGATTGGACCAGTAGGAGGCAGATGGTTAAATAACACAATGAGAAATGTCACAATAGTTTTATTACTGAAACCCAAACTTTCCATGGTGGTAGACAGATTGCCTTCATTTCTCATCCATAAAACAACCATCTTGAACATTTCATCAAAAAGAACTTTTTCTTACACTGGCATTGCAACCAATAAAACCTTTTATGCATGGCAAGTTGGCAGAAACTATTAATAAAATGTCTGTCAACTGCACATCTCGGTGTTTCTTTAGCAAAAGAAGAGGGGGTCATTAATTACAGTTTCTGTCACACACAAAAGGCACAATGATTATTCTGGTTTCTTAACAGCCTGAATTCACCTAATGACCACCTCTTCTGTTGAATTTGAAAAGGCATAGGTCCTTATCCATCTAAACAAAAAGCTACAGAGCAATCCGAACACATTGCCTGTGTCTGCCTGGGCAACAAATGTGTTATTTTAGGTTGACTCTGAAAGAGGATTATGAATATGGATAGAATGCAAATACTTCATCTATCTTAATCAGAATACAGGAATTCAAGCTGTTGAGGGGGAAAAAAAAAGACCTTAGAATTCCCATACAAGGAAAGAAATTTTATAGTGCTTATTGAATTTAGAAGACAGAGATTAGAAATGAACTTAATGAATCCGTTCATCAGAAGGCAAGAAACAGACTTAGCAACAAGTGTAGATCAATTACCCTGATGACAAATAAATATAATGAACTTTCAGAATGGGAAACAACTGTTTAACACAATTAAAAAAGAAAGCATTTTTGTTACCCTGTGGCAAATTTGCTTTGTCGTCACCTTCTTACCTGATCAGTTTTTTCCTTCTATTAACTATTTTTAAAACCCTTTCTACCCTCTTAATATGAGCTTTCGTCACACAAGTTTTGCAATGTTACACATGATAGAAAAAAAAAGTACAACTACATAATTCTTTTTTCATCAAACGTAAAAAGAATAAAAGGGGCAGGAGTGATTTGTATAGGTTCCTTCTGAATTTGCAACAAGGTTTTAGCAACAACATTGTGTATAAAACTGCTGATTTTCTTTATTATTTCAATTTATCTTCTCAAAGTAAGTCAACAAAAAGGTCTAGGTAGCCAAGGTGCCCTGGCCTTGATTCCCCCTCTCCTTTTTTTTTTTCATATTTAATGGATGCATTAGTTCCAGGTATTCAAGTGTTGAAGTGTAAGAGCATCCTTTGTTTTTTATTTTAAAAAAGTTTTCAATTTAGTGTACTTCTTAATAGGAACACAAATAATTACTTGTCTCTCATGCTAGAAGTTTTTAAATATATACTATAATTATTTCATAAAATTAATTCAAGGATTTCTTTATTCAGGGTGGGAAATTTGAGGAGTAGCTCTCATCTTAAAGAACAAAACAACTTTATAATAATCTATACATCCAAGAAAATAAGAATAGTTTTAGTGCAGGTTTATTACAAATTAATTTTGTTTTATATCTACATTCAAATTTAACTCCAGTTTTTATTAGCTGTATGACTTTAAGCAGATTGTTTAACCTTTCTGTGCTTGTTTCCTCATCTACAAAAGGATGAAAATACTAGTAGTTACTTCATATAAGAATTAAGTAATTTAAAGGATATTTAAAAATGCCTAAAACACTACTGGGGCATAGTAAGTGCTAGTAATGGTTTCCAATTATTATAAATGTGTCTATTTTTATTTGCTCTAAAGCCAAAAATAAAACAAATTGAGAGCTAAGCTTAACAATCCAAAGATTAATGCATTAAATCTGTACTCCTCCCTGACTACTGACAGAAAAGATATGGTAGAAATTCTAGTAAGAGTTCTACAAAATGAAAGTAGGATCCACTCATTTTGAATGGGATACTCTGAGAGACTGAAGATAACAGAGGACAATAATATCAGTAGTGTTCAATATGTGTTGTTTTTTTCTCAGCTAGAAAAAAATGACTACAAAAATCTAGCCAGTATAAAAACTGATACTGTTTACAAAGTTTAAACCCAAGATAAGAGGCTCCTGTGCTCTTTTTCACTCTGACACATGCCTATGCACATATTATGTATGTATATATATGTCATCTTTATAATCTTTTTTTAAAGACTTCTATTGAACAGAACTTTTTATTACCACTGGTTAAAAATGTCGTATCATAAGAATCTGGCAAGCATTCAGAACCATTTAATCTTTCATCGAGGTTTATGCAGAAGAGGTTTATATCTCTTTTGTGCATTGTGCATTGTCAAGTGCCCACCACAATTTGTCTCCCCCATGCTGGACTGACAGATTGAGCGAATAAGCAAAGAGCTGGAACATTTGAGTATAATTGCAGTGTCAGCACTGTTAACTGTATTTATGAGAAGAGAGTTAACACTATGACATTAATAATTTCATCAGATTACACATGTTTGCTTGACAAACAAGCAAGCTATTCTCTTTAAATTATCTGTGACTAGTGCTGTTTTCAGTTGGAGAACAGCCATGAATTCCAGTTTAAAAAGAAAAATAAACTCACCAAAACACTATTCAACTTAAATTGCTATATTTTGGGGAAGGGGAAAAATTAAGTCTCTAAATATTTGCATTAAACCAGACTTTATAAATCCTGGTTTCCTGCCAATAAGAAAGAAAAAATGATTAGGAATGTACAATAAAAAGGAAAGGCCAGGAAGTATAATAATTGTGTCTAGCTGTACTGTAGTTCAAAAATAGCTTCAGGCAGAGACATGGAGTCTTTTAGTTTGCCTTGACTTTTTAAACCACTAGATGCTCACCTGCAGTGGTTTCTGTGATTTGTGGCAGCTTACCAAAGGCACAGGATAATAAAGACAGTTTGTTACCCTCTAATTTTGGAGGGGCATAACACATGAAGCTTGTACAGCAATCTCTTACCTACATATTTCACTCCATAAGGGGAAACAATAAGAGAGAACATGACATGTATTAGAGAAGTAAATTACAATGTTATACTCTTTGGTCCAATAAACCATTGTGGGCTGTCTTGGTCCTGACTACTGAAGTGTTGTTTTATGCTACAGCTTAATCAGCTGGGTCTAGGCTGTGCTTTCATATGCCAGTACCTGAGGCAGCATAAATGTGATGATTCACACACATGATCACTGGAGCCTGTATGGTGAGGTCCACACAAACTGCCGTGGAGGTTATTGGCCAGGGTGATAGATCTCCTCACCCTTAACTTAGAAGAGGGAATAGGACTTGAGCTTGATTGCTAAAATTATCACAAAACATTGAGCCACTTGTTTGTCTTATTTAATAGGAACATCTTGCTGTTGTTGATTTAACAAAGGTAATGTTTCATCATTGAAGCCTTAAATCTATGCCCTTGTGAAAACCTCACTGGCAGAAAGCATCTGTATTTATGAAGCTTATGCAAGGCAGCATAACCTCACTGCAAAAAGTTAAAAAGAGATATATTGATTCCATCACTGCTGCTGCTGCTGCTAAGTCATTTCAGTCGTGTCCGACTCTGTGCAACCCCATAGACAGCAGCCCACCAGGCCCCCCTGTCCCTGGGATTCTCTAGGCAAGAACACTGGAGTGGGTTGCCCTTTCCTTCTCCAATGCATGAAAGTGAAAACTGAAAGTGAAGTGGCTCAGTCGTGTCCAACTCTTAGCAACCCCGTGGACTGCAGCCTACCAGGCTCCTCAGTCCATGGGATTTTCCAGGCAAGAGTACTGGCGTGGGGTGCCATTGCCTTCTCCACTAGCAAACCCCAAAACAAAAACCTATCACTTCTATAAATACATACAAAATATGTCAAAAGAAATATCTGACCTACATTTTCAGTATGCTCATGGCAGCAGGTATTGATAATATACCAAAAACAAATGGAATGATTGTAACAAATATATATATATACACATACACATGCTTATACAAATAATCTGCAAGTATTATTTGCAGAGTAATTACTGTGCTCTTTTGAAAAAATCTACTAGATCTGATAAAAAAGAAAGAGCAATATATTCTTGCACTGAAAATAATCTCAACTCAATATCAGTAACTTGGAAATCATATCACCAGAGTTTTATGCAGAATAGGAAAGAAAAAAATATTAATGAAGCATAAAAAATAAAGCAAAATTTCCCACTAGGGTAGCTATTAATTTTTTTTAATGCAAAAGAGTGCTGAGGATGTGGAGAAGTTGGAAGTCTTGCACATTTCTAGTGAGACTATAAAATGGTACAGCCACCATGGAAAGAGTGTGCATATATGCACGATAAGTCACTTCAGTACTGTCCCGACTCTTAGCGATGCTATGGCCTGTAGCCCACCAGGTTCCTCTGTCCATGGGGATTCTCCAGGCAAGAATGCTGGAGTGGGTTGTCATTCCCTTCTCCATGGGATCTTCCCAACCCAGGGATTGAACCTGTGTCTCTTACTTCTACCTGTATTGGCAAGCGGGTTCTTTACCACTAGCGCCATCTGGGAAGCCCATGTGCAAACAGTATGGTGGTTCTTAAAAAAGTAAACATAGGATTATTATAGGAGCCAATAGTTCCACTTCTTGGTATATACCCAAAGTAGTTAAAAGCAGAGAAAGCTTTCCATTTGAACAGATATTTATATACCAATATTTATAGTAGTATTATTCACAATAGCCAAAATGTAGAAACAGCCCAAATGTTCATATATGCATATGTGGATGAATAAGATGTGGTATATACATAAAACAAAGGATTATTTAGCCTTCAAAAATAATAAAATTTTGACATATGATACTACATAGATAAACCTTAAAGATACTATGCTAGTGAAATAAGGTATACCAAAAAAAAAAAAAAAAGACAGTTTTGTATGATTCCACTTATACAAGGTACCTGAAATAGTTAAATTCATAGAAACAGAAAGTAGAATAGTGGTTACTGGGGACTAGGGAAAGGGGTGAATGAGGAATTATTGTTTAATAGCTACAGAGCTTCAGTTTGGGATGATGAAAAAGTTCTGGAGGCTATTAGTGGTGAAAGTGAAAGTCAGCCAGTCATGTCCGACTGTATAGTCCATGGAATTCTCCAGGCCAGAATACTAGAGTGGGTAGTCATTCCCTTCTACAGGGGATCTTCCCCAGGTATTGAACCCAGATCGTCCACATTGCAGGCAGATTCTTTACCAGCTGAATCACCAGGGAAGCCCAAGTTAGTGGTGATGGTTGTAAAACAACATGAATGGGACTTCCCTGGCAGTCCAGTGGTTAAGACTCCATGCTTCTCTGGTTGAGGAACTAAGATCCTGCATTGTCAAGTCATGTCTGATTCTTTGTGACCCCATGGACTGTAGCCTGCCAGACCCCTCCCTTCACAGGATTTCCTGGGCAAGAATACTGGAGTGAGTTGCATTTTTTTCTCCAGAGGATCTTCTGAACCTAGAGATCAAACACATGACTCCTGTGTCTCCTGCATCTCCTGCTTTGGCAGGTGGATTCTTTACCAGGGAACCAACTGGAAAGCCCCGTCATATGTGTTTTACCACAATAAAAAAGCAAGTTTCTTAAGGACAAAAATAGGTCCCATCACCCCCAAATATATCTATCTGCCTATGTATATAGGTAGATAGATAAAATCTAGAGTTGTGGGAATCAAATTGGTGATAGTATGCTCCAGCTAGATCACATTATCATGTGTTAGGTTCATATCCCTTTGTCCTAGACACTAGAGGTGCTCACTGGTATCCTTAAGATTACAGTTTTAGGGAAAACGTCCACTGTTGCAATGGATAAATTTGATGCCTGTGTTAGACAAATACATGATTGAAAGTATTTTTATCTATACAATTCACTCAATTCACTTTTCTATACAACCCAGCATTTTAGCCCTCAAATTATAAGTAAATTTTTATAAGTTTTACTGAGGACGTCTAAAGATTTATCTTGAAATAACCCCTCAATAACTTATTGGTATACTATTCTGCAATATTTCTGCTATGTGAATTTGCTAGATCTCTGGGTTAGCCCTCGTGTGTGTTGAGAGTTCAGTGCAAGTTATTTCTGCTCAGAGCTGCTGTAACTTGAAATCTTATTTCAGTAATAGCTCACACTCTGTTTTGTAAATGTACTGTATACTTTATAATGTTTGTATTTTGGCTCCTTCGTCAAGGTACAGAGCCTTCCTTCCTATGTTAATGTCAGCCACAACAATAGGACCCTAAAGCCTGGAATTGAGAAAATGAGTGTTGCTTAGCTGATTAATTAATTATATATATATGTACATATATATATTATTATTATATATATGTGTATGTTTAGTTTTGTCTGCTCTGGATCTTTGCTGCTGAGCTCAAGTTTTCTCTAGTTGCTGGAAGCAGAGGGTTACTCTTTGTTGTGGTTCTCATTGCAGTTGCTTTCTCATGTTGTGGAGCAAGGGCTGTAAGTGCATGGGCTTCAGTAGTTGCAGCACTAAGCTCAGTACTTGTGACACATGGGCTTAGCTGCTCCATGGCACGTGGGATCCTCCCAGACCAGGGATTGAACACATATCCCTTGCATTGGCAGGTGGGTTCCCAACTGGAATCCTGGACCACCAGGAAAGTTCTGAGTAAATGAGTTTATAATTTTGTTTTGTGGCACTTAATGTCAGTTTTTTGTTCTTTAAAGTGGGATGAATGTCATGATATCATTTTAATTAAATTCCTTTAGAAATCACCAGGCTATACATAAGATGGGCCTAAATATTCAGCAAAGATTATTACGTGTAGATCCAGTCCATTCGTTCTTCCTGGAGGAGTTTCTGTTCTTATTCTGAGAAAGACAGACTGGTGAGTAGGCAGAATTAAAGGAATGCAGAGAACAAAAGGGCAGAGTAACCAAAACGGTGGTGTTTTCTTCAAACACAGATCAAGAGTAAACTTATTTTAATGTGAAACCCAAAAATATGATGAGACTAGAAAGAGTAGAACTTGAATTGGTAGTACCTTTCTAATTAGCCCAAAAACAGCTGCCTCATAAAATATTAAAAACCTGAAAGAAAGGAGTGGATTTACTGTGGTAAAAGTTAATTTAAAATTCTTGAGGTCAATAAATTACCACTTAAGATGACATTGGAGAAGGCAATGGCACCCCACTCCACTACTCTTGCCTGGAAAATCCCATGGGCGAAGGAGCCTGGTGGGCTGCTGTCCATGGGGTCGCTAAGAGTCGGACATGACTGAGCGACTTCCCTTTCACTTTTCACTTTCATGCATTGGAGAAGGAAATGGCAACCCACTCCAGTGTTCTTGCCTAGAGAATCCCAAGGATGGGGGAGCCTGGTGGGCTGCCGTCTATGGGGTCGCACAGAGTCGGACACGACTGAAGTGACTTAGCAGCTAAGATGACATTCCCAAAATGTGTTCCAAAGAATACTTGTTCTAAATAGAAAAAAAATTTCCCACAGTCCAACTGGCTTGTACACGATATCTCTATTAGAGATGGACAATGAATATCAAAGGCCCTATTAAGTCTTGAAATAAAGATAGTTCAGTTTTATTTAACCCAGTGTTTCCCAAACTTGTTTGACCTTTAACCCTCCTTCTTTCCCTGACTCTCCTACATTCATCCATCTAACAAATGTTCATAGAGGGCCTACTCCAACTCAAGAACTATTCTAGGCTCTGGGGATATAGCAGTGAAAAAACAAAGACTTTGCCTGGATAGACTATATAATTAGGAGACAGTAAATAAATCAAGTGCTGCACATAACATGTCAGCAATGGAAAAAAAAAACTTTTAAAAATAATAGTGGAGGGAAGAATGGGTGGTCAGGGATAAGATGACACATCAGTCGCAGGTAAGGTACATTGAGTTGATCAATTGCTGGAGGACTGAGGGGACCCCAGGGGAGACCAACACTGTCTGATGAGGGAGCTCCTTGGCAGTTTCATTGTGATAGGAGACTGCTACATGGAGGCACTGGCATTAAACAGTTCAAAGAAGGGATTGATTGTTTATCTTCTAAAAGCAAATGAAGTCTTTTGAGTCCCTGGGGTATGGTTCATTTACTAATTCATTTGCAAATGGTTTGTTCCTTGGCTTCTAATTAGTGACATTCTCCTTGTTGACCATATATTATGAAAGTGTGTTGCTCTCGAGTCCTCCATTGCACATTATGTGGCAGCCATTTATCTTGTTCCTCCAGAGGAAGGCAGCCCGTGGAAGCAACTGGTCATTTACCATTTGTCATAACCAGAAAGATAGCTATCACATTGCTGAGCTGTGTTGAGTGGAACAATGACAGGAGACTGACATGTTTGCTGCCTGAGTTTATTGTTGATACCACAGGAAGGGGCTCCATTTACTATTGTAATCTAGATTGAATAACACTCCATCGAAAACTTCTCCAGTGGCTCAGATGGTAAAGAATCCACCTGCAACACAGGAGACCCAGATTCAGTCCCTGGGTCCGGAAGATCCCTGGAGAAGAGAATGGCTACCCACGTCAGTGTTCTTGCCTGGAGAATCCCATGAACAGAGGAGCCTGGTGGGCTACCATCCATGGGACCACAAAGAGACGTAACCGAATGACTAAGCACACACAAAGATAAACTAATTTAGAAAGGTGGAAAGTTTACCTTATGCTATCTGGGGACACAGCACATTTTCTATTTCTCTGGTAGAAATATTTCCTACTTTTAGAGCCAGCTACATATTTGCAGAGTTCAGTACAAAATTAAAATATGGGGCCTGTTGTATCAAAAAAAAAAAAAAAATGCTGTTAAAAGTTCTAAAATACAGTTTTATTTTCCTCCAAGGTCTTTTTCTCTTGACTTGTGCTATTGTTTATTTGCTACTTAATGTCATTTGTAAGAAGAGTAAAATTTTAAATTATTAGCATTAATTTTATTATTCAATTTTGTATTGAACAATGCCCATTTTAAATGCAAATATAAGAGTGTTTAAGTCACATGGAACTGCTGAAATTGCACAACTCACGTTCTATAACTTGGAGATATATTTGCATTTTATTCTTACCAGAATAGTGAAATTGCTACATGAAACTAACTCAAATGTTTTCATTTCACCTCTCGATACATGCATGTGCTATCATCACTCTCTACCTTAGTGAAGGGTAAGGAAGGATTGAAAGGAAAGAGTCTATGTGTTACCCTGTATTTTAGTTACGTCTATGTCTTAATAATCACCACCACTTCATAACAGACATATCATGCTTACCTTGTACTCATTTTGAGACTTGCTGAACTGCATGCTTACCTTGTACTCATTTTGAGATTTGCTGAACTTTCACACATTATGGATTCACCACAATTTTGTGCCCATGAGGCATCACTGATGTTCTACATGAACAAGAAGGCAAGAAACAATAGACACATACATTGAATGCATGTGCATGTTTCATTGTCCCATTAGACTTACTTATACAGACTGGTTCCAAACAGGAAAAGGAGTATGTCAAGGCTATATATTGTCACCCTGCTTATTTAACTTATATGCAGATTACATCATGAGAAACACTGGGCTGGAAGAAGCACAAGCTGGAATCAAAATTGCCAGGAGAAATATCATTCACCTCAGATATGCAGATGACACCACCCTTATGGCAGAAAGTGAAGAGGAACTAAAAAGCCTCTTGATGAAAGTGAAAGAGGAGAGTGAAAATGTTGGCTTAAAGCTCAACATTCTGAAAACAAAGATCATGGCATCCAGTCCCATCACTTCATGGGAAATAGGTGGGGAAACAGTGGAAACAGTGTCAGACTTTATATTTTTGGGCTCCAAAATCACTGCAGATGGTGACTGCAGCCATGAAATTAAAAGACGCTTACTCCTTGGAAGGAAAGTTATGACCAACCTAGATAGCATATTGAGAAGCAGAGATATTATTTTGCCAACAAAGGTCCGTCTAGTCAAGGCTATGGTTTTTCCAGTGGTCATGTATGGATGTGAGAGTTGGACTGTGAAGAAAGCTGAGCACTGAAGAATTGATGCTTTTGAACTGTGGTGTTGGAGAAGACTCTTGAGAGTCCCTTGGGCTGCATGGAGATCCAACCAGTCCATTCTGAAGGAGATCAGCCCTGGGTGTTTTTTGGAAGGAATGATGCTAAAGCTGAAATTCCAGTACTTTGGCCACCTCATGCAAAGAGCTGACTCATTGGAAAAGACTCTGATGCTGGGGGGGATTGGGGGCAGGAGAAGAAGGGGATGACAGAGGATGAGATGGCTGGATGGCATCACTGACTCGATGGACGTGAATCTGAGTGAACTCCGGGAGATGGTGATGGACAGGGAGGCCTGGCGTGCTGCGATTCATGGGGTCACAAAGAGTCAGACATGACTGAGCACCTGAACTGAACTGATACAAGTTCAAAGATAAAATTATTAAGAATTTCTTATATCAAACTAAAATGCTTCTGTACAGCAAAAGAAATAATTCACAGAATGAGGAGGCAACTTGCAGAATAGAAGAAAATATTTGCAAACCATATATCAGATAAGGGGCTAATATCCAAAATATATAAGGAATTCATATAACTCAATTGCAAATCATCATTAATATTTGACTTAAAAAATGAGCAGAGGACCTGACCAGACAGTTTTCCAAAGAAGATACACAAATGGCCAACAGGTAGATGAAAAAATGCTCAACATTACTAATGATCAGGAAAATGGAAATTAAAACCACAGGAGACGTTATCTCACAAATGTTGGAATCAATTCAGTTCAGTTGCTCAGTCGTGTCCAACTCTTTGCGACTACATGGACTGCAAAACGCCAGGCTTCCCTGTCTATTACCAACTCCTGGAGTTTACTCAAACTCGTCTCTATTGAGTCGGTGATGCCATTCAACAATTTCATTCTCTGTCATCCCCTTCTCCTCCTGCCCTAAATCTTTTCCAGCATCGGGGTCTTTTCAAATGAGTCAGCTCTTTGCATCAGATGGCCAAAGTATTGGAGTTCCAGCTTCAGCATCAGTCCTTCCAATGAATATTTAGGACTGATTTCCTTTAGGATGGACTGGTTGGAAATGTTGGAATGGCTACTATCAAAAAGACAAGGGATAACAAGTTCTGGAAAGGAGGTAAAGAAAAGAAAATCCTTGTGCACTGTTGGTGGAAATGTAAATTAGTTACAACCATTATAGAAAACAGCCATAGGTTCATCAAAAAATTAGAAATCATGAACAGATGTGCCTGTTGGGCTACCATCCATGGTGTCATAAAGAGTTGGACACAAATGAACAACTAAGCACTAAATACCACGTGACTCAGCAATTTTACATCTGGGTTTATAGCCAAAAGGAAAGGAAACCACCATTTCAAAGTGAATTCTGCACCCTTCTATCCATTGCAGTATTATTCATAATAGCCAAGACATGGAAACAACCTAAACGTCCATGGATAAAGAGTAATAGAATGTTGCTGTTGTGTTGTCCAGTCGTCTTTCATGTCCAGCTCTTCTTGATCCCATGAACTGCAGCACACTAGGCTCCCCTGTCCCTCACCATCTCCTGGAGTTTGCCCAAGTTCATATCCATTGAATCAGTGATGCCATCCAACCATCTCATTCTCTGTTGTCCTCTTCTCCTTCTGCTATAAATAAAAGGAAACCCTGCTATTTGTGACAACATAGATGAAACTTGAGTGTGTTATGCTAAGTGAAATTAAGTCAGGCAGAGAAAGGCATATACTACATAATCTAACCTATATGTGGAATCTAAAAGGCCGAACTCATAATAATTAAGAGTAGAATAGTTGCTGCCAGGGGTTGGGGGTAGATGCAATGAGGAAATGATGGTCAAAGGGTATAAGCTTCCACTTGTAAACTGAATAAGGTCTAGGTATCTAGTATTCAGCATGGTGACTACAGTTAATGATATTGTATATTTGAAAGTTGCTAAGAGAGTAGAAGGAGATCAACCCTGGGATTTCTTTGGAAGGAATGATGCTAAAGCTGAAACTCCAGTACTTTGGCCACCTCATGCGAAGAGCTGACTCATTGGAAAAGACTCTGATGCTGGGAGGGATTGGGGGCAGGAGGAGAAGGGGACAACAGAGGATGAGATGGCTGGATGGCATCACTGACTCGATGGGCGCGAGTCTGAGTGAACTCCGGGAGTTGGTGATAGACAGGGAGGCCTGGCGTGCTGTGATTCATGGGGTCGCAAAGAGTCGGACATGACTGAGCGACTGAACTGAACTGAAAGAGAGTAGATCTTAAATTTTCTCACCACAAAAAAGTGTAATTATGAGGTGATGGATGTGTTAACTAACCTTATAGTGATAATCATTTTGCAATGTATATATGTATTAAAGTACCACACTGTACATCGTAAATTTATACAATGTTTTATGTCAGTTATATCTCAAAAAATCTGGGAAAAATGAAATTTAAAGAAGGAGGCTAAAACGAAAATCTCATTAATAGGAAATACATTCTGATAAATCAAATTGATTCCAATATTAATAGTCAGTTTAAATCATGGAATTAGTTAACAGCATCAAATTGGGATTAAAGAAAGGAACAAAAATCTATTCTTCCAAGTTGTTTAAAAACAAGACATTCACTGGCTGATGCCATAGTCTATAAATCCGATTATGCTGTACATAATAAAGCATACCCTATGAGAGAAAAAAAAGGAATTCCAAGCCTATGATAGTAGAGCATTAAAGCAGGTGCCAGGCCCTCCTGATCTGAGGCCTCTGTGCATGAGTTGTACACTCATGATGACTTTAAATAGAGCACACCAAGAAGCAAAGTGGGAAACACAAACGAGGGCATTGCCATCTCACAAGGAATGTTACAAATGCTGTCCCTTCATTTATTCTCCAGATGTACCTCTGACATAACCTTTAGCATGTGAAATACTCACCAATATATACTAAATATTAGTTTGAAAATGGCTTCAGGAGTTAGTTTAAACAACTGAACTAAGAATGTTCCCAGCCCATCTGTCATTTTCTTTAGGCTCAATGCTAGAAACTTTTGATCCATTAATGGAACAGTTCATTCATCTTTTAATGCATGCAGTATCATAGCTCCTCTTCCTCCTTCTCATGCTGAAATCACATTTTGATTCAAGTCATTCTTTGTTGCCTTCTTTCTTTCAACTGCTGCCACATTCTGTGTGTATCAAATCCTTGTCTTTCAGAAAGATTAAAATCTAGAGTAATGGAGTACCCTGACTGCCAAAATCAATTGAAAACTAATGCACAAAAAAGCACAAAGCCAATAAGTCTACTAGTAATTCTGACACCCCATTAGCTATATCTTAGGGTCTGGTTACCTCTACATAATTTCTTGTAGCCAATATAGTCCTTGTTCTGCTCAAGGTGTATTGTTTTCCTTTAGAGCAAAATCACTTAGAAAAAAAATTTTGTAAGTAACATGGCAAAAATGATGCTGTCTTATAGCAGTATACACGCCAAAAAAAGTTGCTTCCAGCACATTCCTTTTACCACCCTACCCTATTTCATTGACTTTCTGCCCTATTCAGATACATGCTTTGTAACTGATGTGGAATATGCAGCATTTTGACAGACAGATCATGTAAGTGTACTGTAAACCTGGTGCCTGCCTGCATTGTAGTAGAAATCGTATTACCAAATGCCTAACAAGAAGCATTATGATGCTGGAAAGTGTTAAAAAAAATGAGTGAAAAAAGACCCCTTTACTCAGAGCCTGAAGAACTAGTTCAAGCAACAAAACCCTTTTTTCTATCTTTTATGTAAAGCAAATGGATTAACAACTGGCACGAAGCTGAACTGACACCCTGACTCTCTGTGCCAGGCAAGCTCTCTATTGAATTGTCTGCACCAGCCACTTCTTGTGTGCAAACAGGAGGAACTTGTTCAGGCAGCAGCCACTCTGAATGGTATGTGAGGATTTAGTGAAATACATGCTTAGGGCAGCTTTCTTAATCCTTGCAAGTCTGTCCAACAGAGGGAATTCCCGGGGAACAGATGAAGGAAGCCTCTGAGTCTTTCAATGCATACAGTCAAGTCCAGGAAAAAATAGTTTGTGGAGCTTTGTTCTATATTCACTTTCTTCTCACCCAACAAACATCACTGTTGGGAGAAAAAGTTCAATGAATGATGGTAATAAACAGGCTAGTACTACCCACTGATTAAAGTATCATGATTCCTCTTTGGAAATCAAAGGAGTTATCCTGCTAATGAACTAAATCAGACTGAACTAACATTCATATTAATAATTATTACTTACAGAGCTAGCTGTGTTAGGAGTTATAATGATCATGTGAGAACTGAATATATTTCTCAGGTGCATATCTTCCCATTTAAAGCAGATTCAACAGAAACATGCAAGTAACCCAGCAGCCCAGTTTTGAAGACTGGAGCAAGTTTTTTCAGAGTAAGGATGGTAGATTAGGTCCTAGGTGAGTAATGAAAAGAGGGGTGAAAAACAAAATTCATTATTAGAACCAGAAGTGTTAACCTGACAAACACATTCATTCAAACTCTTTAATACTATATATGGAGTACATATGGTACTCATTTTCCCTTAAAATGAGCCATGATAAAACACAATTTTATATTCTCAAGGCTAGAACAAGAGAAGATATGCATTGGTGCTAATATTGATTTTTTTTAAAAATTCTACTGAAAGGCCATTATTAGACATAGGTTATAGTTACAGTGAAAACTGAGAGTTGCTTTTAATCCCCTGGGGGGAAAAGTTATGTTGGCTCCTTTTTGTCATTGTCAAGGTGTAGAAAGAATGAAAAATACTTTGGTGTATTTCATTATTAGTACCCATGAACAGTTTGAACTCTCCATTATTGGATTGTCTCTTTTCATAGTCAGTGCCTTTTTCAGGCTCCTTTCAAAAAACTATTTGACAAGGAAAAAATAGCTTTCTTGGTTTGATATGTGAGTATATACAAGTTCACACAAGTTTTCAGAAGAAAGTATATGAAGAGCATGCCCTGTAAGCTTAATCATATTAACTCTGAATATAATCAGAGCTTCAAATTTTGACTGCATATTAGTGCTAAATGTGAATGGTATACAAAGACTATCTGGAGATACTTCTTGATCTTGAACAAAAATGTTTAATAAATAGAAATCTATCCCTACCCCTCAAGGTAAAATTTATATTGTATCTAAAAAAATATGAAACATCTCAGTTACATCCAGATACTATCACTAGACCATTTGAACATGGAATAAACCCTTCCTGAAATAAGTAGTTATAGGCAATCAAAATGCTACCACTACCTTGAGGATACTTTCTCTCTTTTCAGCTAAGACCACAACAAAAGAAGACCACAGACTTTTTAATACCCAGATGATTCAGGAGCTTTAGGATTGTTTCTTTTATATTTCAGTTCTCTAAAATTGTTGCTGTTAATAATTATAGGTAGCTAGCACCTGTATTTTCTTTTAGGGAAAAGGAGGTGACCAGAGGGTTTTTTAAAAATTAATAGTCTCACTTTTCCCACCAAAATTTAGTTATTTTAATATGATTATACTTTCCATATGTTTCTTCTATGCTGCATTGTACTGTAAGATAGGCAAGGTGAGCCAAAACGAAAACATGCTTTATGTGAATATTTGACTTTGGCAATATTTGGGCCAAATTATAGAGAAAAAGATGTCCTAGAAATGACTATTTTTGTTAAAATTATGAAGTGTCAGGATAGACCTTAGCGAATCAAGCAATCATATTTTTCAAATTATTTCAGGAAAGGATAGGCAGTTGGAAAAACTGCTTTTTAGATCTCAACATTTTCTAATAGCTTTTTCCATTTTTTCACAGGTGAATACCATCTCTTTAATATGCAGGTGTTTGTTCATGATGTAAGTCTATGTGAACTTAGTGTGGGTTTTGCTTCATCATGCTAAATGAGCAAACCAAGTGATTTTTAAAAACATCTACATTGTAATTCATGAGCCCACAGCTTGCTGTGTGTAGTCTTCAATGCTTTATAATGTGATGTTTCCACATCAATTAAAGAGATGAGAGAATGGGTTATTTGAAGAGTTTGTTTCCTAGTAATCAACTGTAAAGAGACCAAGGTCATGTAACAGATTTCTTCTTCTTTCTTTCTTAGCCAGGAAGACTATGTGAATGCAAATTGCTTTATTGGTGAAGGGAATTAAAATTATAAAAAGCTAGGCTGAAAGAAGTGCAAAATCAGGGCTGTGTCAGAGCAGGGACAATATAATTGTGGTATGGATTCCCATATGGGCCTAAATTATCTAGATTTTAGTAACATCAGCAGTTCTGTGTAGCTGCTGGAATGCAGCCAATGTGCCATATTTGCTTCATTTTTACGATGGTTCTGATTCTACACAACTTTAAATATGTAGAAAGCTAAAATTGCTCTTGTATTTTGGTGACACTCCTCAGATACATGTCTTCTCATGTCAGGAATTTTTTTGACTATTAAATAGGAAACACTAATGTGGCTTTATTTTTCTAAGCAAAATGCTATTTATTATCATTTCTATCTAGGCTATAAGATCTTCCCACTAAGGAAAAAAATGTGAGTACATATCAAGGTTGTCTTCCTTTACAGTGTACCATTCAGTAATACTGTTTTGTAGCAACTCAATAAAGCTGATAGTTTTTCTGGGTTATTACCCACAGCCCCCTGCAGGACAAATTAGCATTCATGACCTGAATAATGCTTACTAGAAAGAGTTCAATGGAATTTACTTAATCAGAATCATTGCTTTCTCTTGACTAATTTTTTTTTTTTTTTACATAGTCCCCAGTGTCTGCTAATAGCATATATCTTTCAAGGCAGTGTTTAATACCTGATAGAGAAAAAAAAAAAGCATCTTCAAGTTTTGTAATGTCTCTGTGGTCTTGAAAAAGCATACTTTTATACATAGTGAATGAAAATTAAGATGTCTATGTTCCTTAACATTTTCTAATTGTATTTATGTTTTTTCTCTTTTTAATGCTTATTGCTTTTAGAAAGGAAAAGGGAGATTATTCATTTTTTAATTATTCCCCAACAGTTTCTTAATTTGTTGAGGATGAACCTAAACAATTAGTCATGGTTTTGGAGTGGATGCTCTATAACATCTCTGCATTTCTGTACATCAGAAATTAGACAATTTTATAACAGACAAAGGGTGCTCTTTTTGATAATTCATTTTTATTTTGTTTGCTTTTGATGCTTTGTTTGATTATTTGAACCAAAATACCAAGCAATGTACTTGTTAGGTAGGATATTAAAGAAATGAGGAGGAGAAAGTACCATTATTTAGTATGTACAAAACACTTTGCCAAGCAAACTGTTTATTTTATCTCACTAATTTTTGAAATGGTGCAATGAGGGAGGCACTGATGTCTCCATATTTACAGAAGAGGAAAAAAAATTTCAAAATTTAAAGTACTTACTCCAGTTTATATATCCACTAACCAAAATATAATACAAATTCTGCCTGAATAGAAAGCTTACACTTTTTTGTTTCTATGTAATGATTTTACATTTTTAGAAAGGCAAAAAAAGGAAGTCCTAAACCAATTCCACTTATTGAATCTCTAATTTGGAAAACACTTCTAATCTGGAAGAGGAAATATTCCTAAAATGAAGTTGTGAATGAATGAATGTCTTCAAGGAACCATCCAATAGACTATCAATCATAGTCTGATAGCAGAAGGAAATGGCAACCCACTCTAGTATTCTTGCTTGGGAAATCCCATGGACAGAGGAGCCTGGTGGGCTACAGTCCATAGGGTCACAAAGAGTCTGACACAACTGAAGCGACTAAGTTAGCATAGTCTGATAAAAGTAGAGTAGTCCATAGGAATGAAACCTTTCTCTAAAAGGTGTTTTAGCCCATTTCTCCTCCTTCCTGTCATCTTTCGTAAATCCCCACAATCCAGCAGAGTAAAAGACAGGTGTGAATTGCTGGAACAAAGAGTTCCTGAATGGACCTTTAATGAAGGTTGGGAAGTAGTCCAGTCAAATGAAGCTAAAGGGCAAAGGTATGCAATAAGAGTTTACCTATTGTGTTTGCTTATTGTTTATTTATTGCATGTTTTTTGGAGGTGACTTGAGGGGAAGCTGATGTAGTTTATACAGGGTAGTTAGAAACCTCTTGGCTACTTCACTGATTAGATTCTATACTTACAATGCATTAAAATATCACACAACTATAAAGGGGGATTCACTCTTAAAGGCCCCTATGCATGCAGTGCTGAACTCAAATTCATACATAAATTAGGTTTCCTGAGGTCCAAAATGGTTATCTCATTTCTAAATCTAAATAAATCAAAATGTTTTTCCAACTTTGGGGGTTTCAGAAAACCCACACACATTTTTGCACAGATTTTCCTTACAAACAGTAGAATATTGCTAGGAAAATTCAATCCATATGTTTCAGATTTACTTAGAGTTGTATCAGAATCTTGTGTT